>NW_016810444.1:153486-201068 GCF_001698545.2 Rhinopithecus bieti
GTATGTATATATATATATATATACTATTATTGTCTTCTGCATTTTAGTTATACATTTTTAGGTAGGGAAAAGACGTCACTGTTTATGTGTTAAGTGAACATTAGCTTCTTTTCCCCGGCTTTTGACTAAGGTTTAAAAGTTGACTTAGCTATTGAAGTCATCACTTGCTCTGAACAAGGGCACTGGTAAACTGCAGGGGAGGAAGGGGGCGTCTTCCTGCAGCGGATACTAGGGAATGGGAGATCCTGCAAAAAGAGATGTTCTTTTGGCAGGATACCTAACTTTTTTTTTTCTTTCTTTTTTTTTTTTTTTTTTTTTTTTTTTTTTTTGAGACGGAGTCTTGCTCTGTCGCCCAGGCTGGAGTGCAGCGGCCGGATCTCAGCTCACTGCAAGCTCCGCCTCCCGGGTTTACGCCATTCTCCTGCCTCAGCCTCCAAAGTAGCTGGGACTACAGGCGCCCGCCACCTCGCCCAGCTAGTTTTTTGTATTTTTTAGTATAGACAGGGTTTCACCGTGTTAGCCAGGATGGTCTCGATCTCCTGACCTCGTGATCCACCCGCCTCGGCCTCCCAAAGTGCTGGGATTACAGGCGTGAGCCACCGCGCCCGGCCAGGATACCTAACTTTTCAAAAGCAAATTTATATAAGTGAAGCTGGATATGTCAGCGGAATTTAGTCTGGGTTCTCTCGGCAGCACATCCAGAGAATACTTTGAGTGGAAACTTTATTTGGAATTGTGTATGGAATAAAGGTAGGAAAGGAAGTGCAATAGGAAAGGGCAGGTGGAACACAATAAAGGTTATTTTCTTAATCCAGCTTCTAGAGGTGGTGACTAGAGTATACTATAGAGTAACACTATAGAATAATTCTGGGAAATGGGGCAAAACACAGTGTTCAGAATTACCGGACTTTAGGGCTGAGACTGCTAGACTATATAGCAAATCACAAGATTCATTTGTCGAGACCCATTCTGGTGATGATTATTCAGCACTTCCGGATTAGCATGTCTGAGAGCAGCAAGGCTTTCAGCAGTTATTGGAGAAAAAAGAGCCCATAGATACAGCTATACAGATAACTAGTTGGCCATAGTTCCCCAAATATTCCAAGGGACAAAGGCGAGGCAATGATAACCTCAGGCCTCAGGAAAAAGTGGAGATGAGTGGGAGAGATACAGTACATGGAAACCATTCACCTGCCTACGTACAAAAATAAGTAAAAAGATCAGAGAGACCGGGCGCAGTGGCTCACGCCTGTAATCTCAGCACTTTGGGAGGCCGAGGCAGGAGGATCATGAGGTCAGGAGATCGAGACCTTCCTGGCTAACACGGTGAAACCCCGTCTCTACTAAAAAAAAAAAAAAAAAAAAAAAAAAAAAAATACAAAAAATTTGCCAGGTGCCTGTAGCCCCAGCTACTCGGGCGGCTGAGGCAGGAGAATGGCGTGAAGCTGGGAGGTGGAGCTTGCAGTCAGCAGAGATCGCGCCACTGCACTCCAGCCTGGGAGACAGAGCCAGACTCCGTCTCAAAAAAAAAAAGAAGAAGAAGAAGAAAAAAGAACAATCAGAGTTGGCAGCTCAGAAAGAGTTAAAGGAAGGAGGTATATATATATATGTGTGTGTATATATATATATGTTTGTTTTTTTTTTTTTTTTTTTACAGTGTGCGTTGTGTATGTGTGTGTGTGTGCTGTGTGTGTGTGTGTGTGTTTAGGCTATCTTTAAATATTTAAAGCTGGAGTTCTTTGACGTAAACTTGCATTTGTTGGGCGATTTTTATTTCTAAGTCAGTAAACTAAGATGAAAAAAAAGGGACAATGATTGATGGATGTATTCTCACCCAAACATTGGTTCTAAACAAAACTTAGAATTAACTTCCAAATAAAGGTGTTTCTCTTAGTACTGAAAATGTTAGTAATAACCCTATTGCCATTCTGTCATAAATTTATACTGTCTCAAGAGAAAAACTAAAAGCAAACCCCTAATCTCCAATATCTTTAAGGCCAAATTTTACATGGGGGAAAATAATCCAATATCAGAATAGTTTCCTTTCTAGATCAGCTTTTTCTAACACTAAAACTAAAAATGAATAGATTTCAAGTACGCAAAGTTTTATAATGAATCACTTCATATCATCTGGATGAAGTAGATTTTACGCTTATATTCCTCAGTGAGGATTTATAGCTCAACAAATTTGGTGGTGCAATGAAAGCTGCTCTACGCACACAATGCAAACTGAAAAGATGGAAAGTTTAGATTTCATAAAAACTGAGAAATCAAAGCAGTCTTTTTTTTTCATTTTTTTCTGTTGTTGGTTGAAAGCCCATCTTTTACAAAAAGGGTTATCTATAGTAATGTTATAATGCTTGAACATAAACAATATACAAAATATAATACACAAAACGTTTATTTGAGTGTCTGCTTTTATATGGGGATGCATGGTAGATTGTATTTCCAGATACTACATCATGGATCGAAATCTCTCCTTTCGAGATTCTTATTCTAGTCAATCTCTTCCACATTGAAAATTTGACCTGTTCCACATCTGATATTCCCATTAACAAGGTTACTCTTCTGTAGACAAAAAAGTGTATGTTGAAGTATCAGTATAGTATCTGAAGTAGATAACACGGTAAACAATATAGTAATGTATTAGTAAAAATAAGGAAAATAAAGAAGTTGAAGTCATGCTTAAAGAACTTTAAGAAAATGAAAATTGAGGTGCTGAAAAAAGCTTTTAAGGCTAATGTGAATGAGGCATTCAAGTGGGAAACCCATCCAGTTCTACTGTTTTGAACTTTGCCTGTCATGGCCAGGATAATTAGGTAGAGATCAGAAGAACAGAGTGAGACATGGACATCCCAATTTATGTGACCTTGGGCAAATGACTTCGCTCTGTATGCCTCAGTTTTCTCATTGACAGATTGAGAATATTTCTATATCTTTACTATCAAGGCATTTACAGAAATAAATGAGCTAACATATGCCAAGTGCTTTAAATTGTGTAAAGCACAAGGTAAGTAATAAATGTTTATTATTATTAAAAAAGGAAAATTCCGTGAGTAATTTTGTTATACTAAGTAAATTTACCTTTGGTTTGACCATCATTTCCTTCATGTTCCAGATAACTCTTTAAAATGAATTTGATTTTCAAACAATAAAAAACAAAACAGCAACAAAACTCCCTTTCACCTCCTCTCACCTTCTTTAGTCCTTGCCAAAGTGTTAATGTTACAGAAGTACTGTGAGAATTTCCTGTGTTGTGGTTCCTGGAACACTTTAGAGGCTTGTGATTCTACTGCTTGTTATTCACACTATAATACATGCCTCACCAATAGATGATTCAAGAACATCATTTAAATGCACAATTTTTCATTCTCTTTTTTGGCTAAATTTCTTCATACTCAACTTTCAGATTCTTTAATCTCCAGCTCAGCTCCAACAATCCAACGCTGTTCTATCTGAAAAAGTACACATCGTGCCTTCTCTACTTCACTCTTGGAACATAATTTCTCATGGCAGGTATGTGTGATTTCAGTCACTAAATTAAAAATAACCAGGAAAGCTATTTCTTGGGTTGGCTAATTTTGGGATAATGCTTTAAGAGAAAAGGACATGATTAACAGTGGGTGTTTTTAGGATTTTCATGCATTAGCACTTTCCACATTCATTTTGTTCTCCTGATTCTTCATTGTGTAACTTAGACATTATTTCATGAAGCTTTTCTCACAGGTTTAAAGAGTGACTTCTGACAGGTCTACTTTTAAATTCTGAATGAGAACTGAACTTTAGCCTAAATTGTGAGCAACAGTATTCTAGCATAACAATAGAAAATGCCAAATATTAATGACACAATGCTGAAAAGTTTTAAATTTACTATTTATGTCGTGACATCCAAAAACTGCACAAATGAACAGTTTGACACATTGTACTGTTGTTAATGACAACATCACTCTTTGAGAGTGTGTTCATGTTAGAATCTCCTAATGTGGAACTGTTTTAGGTGAAAAGCCTAGAAGCAAGTAATTTTGAGTATGAACAAACGTAATGTTCTTGGGGAAAAAAGATTATTCATGTATGTTTAATGTACTGTGGAACGAAGCCAGGCCTCCAAGGTGTTACCCATCTATTTGTTGTTATCAGTTATCACACCAAGTCCAGAACGTTCCTATGTCTTCTTTTCCCTATAATGTCTCTACGAACCCATGAGTAGCTAGACATTTATCAGAGCAAAACCTGCATAGAGATAAGGAGAGGACATACTCTCAGTAGTATTATTGTGACAATGGTAGACTATGTTAAATGAAAGATTCTTGAGCTACACACACTTTCATTTGATTTCTGACTTGGATACTTACTCGCTTTGATACCTCGAGAAAATAACATCATTATTGGACCTTATGTTTTCTCATCTATGTAATGAGAATCATACTATCTATCTTGTGATTTTGTTGAGAGAATAAAAATAAATATCTGTTAGGTAAGTCCATAAAACACAACGTGGTGCCCATTAATATCTTCTTCCTCCAGATCTTTAAGCATCTCTGCCAATTTAAAATATAAATGGTAAATTCACTTTACTGCAACAGAACTGGTAGAGAAGAAAATGTTTGAATAATCTTCCTGAAGAATAAGATACATCACATAAAAATGTTGGTATTGGGTGAAGTCCTGATTGGAAAGTCTTCAGTGTTTTATTGGCAAGATGACTCCATTATCAAATGAAAGAATGTTGTGGATTCTCCCTCACTAGTTTCTGCTTTTAAGAACTCAGCTCCTGTGTTTGCTCTTTAAGTCATTACTCTGTCTGTCTGTCTGTCTTTCTCTACAGTGTTTAAGACCACTCTGTGGAGGTTAATTTCTGGGACCTTAGGGATAATATGCCTTTCATTGATGGCTACGTTGGGAATTCTGTTGAAAAATTGTAAGTTTTCTAAGCAAGTCTCCATAAAATCAAAACTGTGATGACATCATTTAATAATAAAGGCTTCATCTTACTAATGTGTAATATTTTATTATTTCATAAACCCATACCTAATTAAACAAATTTTTAAACATTTCTTATAGCTTTTACTAAGCTGAGTGTTGAGCCAGCATTTACTCCAGGACTCAACATAGAACTTCAGAAAGGTAGGTCACATTTTTTGGAAAACTTAGCACTGATAAGGGATTACATAAGCAGTTTCTTGTTTTTCACACAGAGAGTCGTGATGGAATATTATACTTAGTAATAGAAATTTGCCTACCAGTGTAGGATAGTCTCATTTTACATTACTCAATCTAATGTAAAAATGATTAAATTACGTTGAATGTGTATCATTGGTACATTTAACTAATCAGGAAAATAGTAGCCTGAAATGAAAGATATGTTTGCTATATGAGTGCTCACAAATAAGTAACAAAAAATAAACCACAGGAAATGTTACAGTTAATCCTTATTACCTGCCTGAATTTGCTTATAACCTATACTTTTGCATCTCATTACTTTTCCTTTTGCTCCTCCTATACTCCAGAATACAATGCACAGATTTCTAAACCTTACTTATCCAGTGAAAGCCGGCTCAAAGTCCAATTTTTGTTTTTGGAGACGGAGTTTTGCTCTTGTCGACCAGGCTGGAGGGCAGTTGTGCGATCTTGGCTCACTGCCACATCCACCTCCCGGGTTCAAGCGATTCTCCTACCTTCCTGCCTCAGCCTCCCAAGTTGCTGGGACTACAGGTGCCCGCCACCATGCCCAGCTAATTTTTGTGTTATTAGTAGAGTTGGGATTTCACCATGTTGGCAGGCTGGTCTTGAACTCCTGACCTCAGGTCATCCACCTGCCTGGGCTTCCAAAGTGTTGGGATTATAGGCATGAGCCACCATACCTGGCAGAGCCACTGCACCCGGCCCCAATTTTCTGAATATATTTTTTTCAGAATGTGCCCCAAGTTGTCTCACCGTCGTCTGTGATTATATACTGCTTCATTTACAGTGCAACATCTTGGCCAGGCACAGTGGCTCATGCCTGTAATCCCAGCATTTTGGGAGGCTGAGGTAGGCATATTATTTGAGGTCAGAAGTTTGAGACAGGGCAACCCCGTCTGTACTAAAAATACAAAAATTAGCCAGACATGGAGGCACGCACCTATAGTATCAGTTACTCAGGAGTCTGAGGCAAAAGAATCACTTGAACCTGGGAGGTGGAGGTTGCAGTGAGTTGAGATGGTGCCACTGCACTCCAGCCTGGGCAACAGAGCAAGACTCTGTCTCAAAAACAATTAAAAAATATAAAAATATAGTGCAACATCTTCAGCACCACACATATGGCAAAGATTTGAGTGCCTGTGATGTGTCATGCTTTTTATTACTGTGGATAACAAATGTTGAAGACACTATTATTGATAAACTGTATAATTAAGCCTCAAGATAATTGGTTTATTTATATTCCCTTTTCAAAAATAAGATATCCAAACATATATCAAAATTCTCCAAATGTACTGTATTCTTTTCTGACTCAGAAAGTATGCTAAAATGTTTTCTTTCTTTAAATCTTTTTCATCTAATTAACTCCTATTTATGCTACGGTACTTAGTTTTGGGTCACTTCGTCAAAAAAAGGTTCTTGTAACTGGCCCTCATCTTAGACTCTCCTACATGCTGTTTTAACATACTTAATTTTTTTTTTTTTTTTTTTTTTTTGAGACGGAGTCTCGCTCTGTCGCCCAGGCTGGAGTGCAGTGGCCGGATCTCAGCTCACTGCAAGCTCCGCCTCCCGGGTTTACGCCATTCTCCTGCCTCAGCCTCCCGAGTAGCTGGGACTACAGGCGCCCGCCACCTCGCCCGGCTAGGTTTTGTATTTTTTGGTAGAGACGGGGTTTCACTGGGTTAGCCAGGATGGTCTCGATCTCCTGACCTCGTGATCCACCCGCCTCGGGCTCCCAAAGTGCTGGGATTACAGGCTTGAGCCACTGCGCCAGGCCTAACATACTTAATTTTTTTGCACTTATCTAAATCATCACTAAATATCGTTAATAAATTATTGAAAATTATATAATTGTGATTCTATCTTTAGAATATAACCTCCATGAGGAAAAAACATCATGTTCATGTCTAATTAGTTCACATTAGTAGCCCCTGAAGTGTGGTGTATACAGTAGATTCTGGAAGAATGTTAAAAGAATACACAGCAAATAATTTTTGAATAATTAAATAGCATTGAAAGAAATGTCTGGTCTCCAGTGTCATTAGTTATGCTTTATCTTTTCTGTCAGACTCTGACTGCTGTTCTTGCCAAGAAAAATGGGTTGGGTACCGATGCAACTGTTACTTCATTTCCAGTGAAGAGAAAACGTGGAACGAAAGTAGGCATTTCTGTGCTTCTCAGAAATCCAGTCTGCTCCAGCTTCAAAACAGAGATGAGCTGGCATGTGCTAAGTCTGATTTTCTACATTTTCTTTCATCTAGAAAACATATACTATCTAAACAAGTTAAATACTTTAAGTCATTAATCACATAGTAAGTGGACGGTTACATTGGAATTGAATTATCTGTTCTGTGTACCTTAAAGTAGTCATTGTCAAATCTGTATTAAATTCCTCAGTGATTTATATCATGAGAATACAAATCAAGCTAGGTGCCAAATAAAGTGAAAGAAACTGGTCAGGAAGAATTCAAAGAAGATAATAGGTCATTATATTTACTCGTTTCATTTGAAGAACCAACTAAATGACTGTAATTTTTAGTTTTTTAAATTGAATTTATAATTTCTTTTATAATTTTATAGTTTTTGTCATCTTTCTAGGATATAAACTAGCATGGAAAATATGGTAAGAAAAAGTACCCAATTCTTTTTGTTTGTTTGTTTGTTTTTTAGACAGAGTTTTGCTCTGTTGCCCAGCCTGGAGTGCACTGGTGTGATCTCGGCTCACTGCAACCTCTGCCTCCTGGGTTCAAGCGATTCTTCTGCCTCAGCCTCCTGAGTAGCTGGGATTTCAGGCGCTCGCCACCAGGCCTGGCACTTTCTGTAATTTTAGCAGAGACAGGGTTTTGGCATGTTGGCCAGGCTGGTCTTGAACTCCTGGCCTCGGGTGATCCACCCACCTTGGCCTCCCAAAGTGCTAGGATTACAGGCTTGAGCCACCGCGCCCGGCCTTTTTTTGTAATTTTGGTAGAGACGGGTTTTCACCATGTTAGCCAGGATGGTCTCGATCTCCTGACCTAGTGATCCGCCCGCCTTGGCCTCCCAAAATGTTGGGATTATGGGCATGAGCCACCGTGCCTGGCCCCTAATTACCCAATTCTTAAAAAGTGAAAAAATTCTCCTGCTGCACACGGCACCTTTGCTGATTATATGTTGAGCAGATTATACCCATGGGATTCATCCTGCACAATGCCACTATTTTGGAATCAAATTTAATCATTGATCCCCCGTGAAGAAAGTGTTCCATGAAGACTCTACCTCCCTTTACAAGGCTTTTAATTCTTCAAGAAGTGAGATTTTGTAGTATTTTTTCTCCATATATGAATGGGCCTGATAAATGAGAACTTTGAGTCATGTGACTATACCTTTTAAAGAAGTTAAAAATAATTTCCGTTTGTGCGATGGACAGGCTGAATCTTATTCTAAACACTGACTTTCCCTCAAAATATGTTATTCCCAGAGTAGATTAAAAATTTATAATGTGATTGTCTTTTACTTGAAGCAGGATTTTATGAGCTCCAGTCAACAATTTTACTGGATTGGACTCTCTTATAGTGAGGAACACACTGCCTGGTTGTGGGAGAATGGCTCTGCACTCTCCCAGTATCTGTAAGTTTCTGGCAATCATGGCCTTTTTTGTTCTTTGTGAATTTGTCCTTAGATGTGATTAGTAAAGGTAACATTCAGGAGCACTGTAGCTGAAATAACCTGGTCTAGGGCATGAGAATACAGAAAAAGGAAAAGGTACAACAAAATGACAATTTTAGATCTGCCTAGAACATCCAAGTTAATGCTCAAGTGACGTGAAAGTTAGTGTATTTGTGGCCATAAAATAACTTTTAACATATGCGTTGTTTTTGCCTTAGTACAAGCACTTGGAATTATATGTGCATGTACGATTCTCATATACACAGAGGCAGTTCAGAAAAAATAATATATTTATTATTTTATTTATTCTGGTAGATCCCAATATTCTCAGCATTGTCTTATGTTTTACATGCTGTAGGCTCGTTTTCTGTATGTGTGTACTTTTTGAATCTCATTTTCATTTATAAACATGAGATTTGCACCATGACACAGGGACAAAGTTTATGCTTTTGCTTGTTTTCCTAGACTAGATCAGATAATACATCTTAAATAAAATAGAAGAAAGGCATATCACATATTTAAACCATTAATGACAACAGAAAAACAGCAAGGAAAAACTGGCCTCAATGCTCTTGATTAGTAAGAAAATAACTGGGTCTTTTGTAGTATTACACTAGAGAATCATGAAAATTGTGGTTACTGAAAAAAAAAAGGACTCAATATGTTAATATCTCACTGAAATGCTTTTGAAAATTATATCATTTAATTGAAAACTATCTGAACATTCTCACTTCCTTTTGTGTATGTTAACGTTTTCTTCTTCATTACAGATTTCCATTGTTTGAAACTTTTAATCCAAAGAACTGCATAGCATATAATTCAAAGGGAAATGCTTTAGATGAATCCTGTGAAACTAAAAATCGTTTTATCTGTAAGCAACAGCTCATTTAAATGTTTCTTGGGGCAGAGAAGGTGGAGAGTAAAGACCCAACATTACTAATGATGATACAGTTACCTGTTATATTATTACTAATTGTCTACTTCTGGAGTCTATAAAATGTTTTCAAACAGTGTCTTACACAATTGTCATATATGTGAAACAATGTGTTTTAAAATTTATGAACTTTGTATATCTACATTTGAAATTATAAAATTAATATGAATAATTTTGTGTGTATTTTGATTTAATGTATCTATTTAATGTTAAATTTGATGTAGTTTTATTGCACATTTATGTAATTTTATTTACATTCTTGCAAATTCTCATCACAAATTTAAATAAAATTTAATTCACGTCAAATAAAATTTACAAAATAAAATTTAATTCACATTGCCCAGGCTGGAGTGCAGTGGTAAGATCATAGCTCAACTCCTGGGCTCAAGTGATCCTCCTGATTCAGCCTCCCAAGCAGCTAGGACTACAGGCTCCACACCACTATGCCCAGCTAAGTTTTAGTTTTTGTGAAGACAAGTTCTCACTGTGTTGCCCAAGCTGGTCTTGATCTCCTGGCCTCAAGGTATTCTGCCACCTTGGATTCCCAAAGTGCTAAGATTGTAGATGTGAACCACCATCCCTGGCCCTCTTCACTTTCTTGTATGAAGATTGATTTAGGAAAAATGCACTTCAGTTAACTGACAAAATATATAGGATGAAATATAGTATCTTTCGAATGTTTAATTTGAACTAAGAGAGCTTATGCATTGCACTTTCTGGAGATTTGTAATGTTTTGGTTTTGTTGTCCATGTGATTACAAAATAATATATTTTAATTAAAAAATTTAAAATAATACAGGCAAGCATGTAACGATTATCAATTTTTTTTTGCACCAACTATCCTATCTCCCTGACCTCCTCTCATTAGGCATTATCTTCTGTATTGATTTTAACACTTAGAGTGGTTTTCTCTGTTATGAATCAAAGCTGGTCTATTTTCATCATTTTTGTGATGAAAAAATTCATTTTGATTGACTTAGGATGGAAGGATTTGGACTGGGTCCGGTGGTTTATGCCTGTAATCCCAGCACTTTGGGAGGCCAAGGTGGGTGGATCACTTGAGGTCAGGAGTTTGAGACCAGCTTGGCCAACATGGTGAAACCCTCTCTCTACTAAAAATACAAAAATTAGCTGGGCATGGTCGTGCGTGCCTGTAATCCCAGCTATTTGGGAGGCTGAGGTGAGAGGATCTCTGGAACCTGGGAGGCGGAAGTTGCAGTGAGCCAGGATTGTACCACTGCACTCCAGCCTGGTCGACAGAGCAAGACTCCTCTCCAAAATAAAAAAAAAAAAAAAAAAAAAAAAAAAGATGGAAGGATTTGGAACCTTAATTGCATCTGAAAAACTGCCTCACCTTTGTTATTTAGTGTACTCTAACCACAGAGTAACATCCCATCATAATCCCAAATTCTACTCAAACTAAACGGGAAGGGATTATGCAGGTGTATGCTAGGCCACTGGTGTACCAATTAGAAACCACTTTAGAGTTATGTCTACTGTACCCACATAATCCTAAAAATATGTTACAACTGCTACTTCATAGTTTATGCCATTTATTTTATTTATTTATTTATTTATTATTATTATTATTTTGAGACATGGTTTCATTCCCACTACAGCCCAGGCTATAGTGTAGTGATGCAATCATGGTTCACTGCAGCTTCAACTTCCCAGGCTCAGGTGATCCTCCCACCTCAGCCTTCTGACTACTTGGGACTAAGGTACAAGCCATCATGCCCAGCTAATTTTTTGTATCATTTGTAGAGATGGGGTTTCGCATTGTTGCCCAGGCTGGTCTTGAACTCTTGGGCTCAAGGATTCTGCCCGCCTTGGCCTGGCAAAGTGCTGGAAGTACAGGCATAATGTATCCGGCCAGTTTATATAATTTAAACATTGCCTTTTGGTTCCTTAATTCACGTATGCTAGGACAAGTAATTATTTTCTATTTTTCTCAATATGTTAATTATTGGTTCCTCCATTAGTTGTGAAATTCGAATTAGGGAAAAGGAGTTAGGCTGGTGGGAGCAGGGGAAAGCAGAAAGAGAAAGCAGATAAACTATGAGTCTGCCTTTCTTTACAGTCCAGGATATGGGCCATGTGCTAACCTATCACCAGACACCTGCAAGTTAGCTCACTGCAACCTTGGCGTTATCAGTACTGGACAAAGCCCTCTGCAGCATACAGCATAAACACTATTCCATAAAATCTTCAGCAAGCCTTTGTTTCTTTGCAGTCAGTTTTTCTTCTGCTGATGCTGCCTGTTACCTCCCTGGAAACATATTTTCCTACTTTTCTTTAATAAATCTGCCTTTCTTTACCTACAACTGTCTTGGTAAATTCTTTTACCTCAATGCCACCTGCCCAGATAGCCATTGCTCACCCACAACATTAGTGTATTAGTCCATTCTTATGCTGCTAATAAAGATATACCCAAGACTGGGAAATTTGTAAAATAAAGAGGTTTAATTGACTCAGAGTTCTGCAGAGCTGGAGAAGCCTCCGGAAACTGTCGGTAAGTATTAATGTGTCACGTAGCAATAGATAAGCAATATATATTTTGGTACCCAGAATGAAGTTACTGTTATAAAGAAAAAAAAGACACTAAAATTTTGGAGTGCTTGAAAACAGGCAGTGGATGGAGGCTAAAAGGACATGAAAGACTGAAACCTTCTATTACAAGCTTATAGTAGGGAAGGGAAAACATATTAGAAGCTGGAGAAAGTAAATATCTTTCTATTTAATACCAGAAAGTTTAGCAACACTTTTGTCTGTAGTATTGTGGAAGGTAGAAAATGTACTTAATGAATTAAGAGAATGCTCTAAAGTGATTTCTAGTCAGAGTGTTGAAGATACTGTCTGATTTCTTCCTACTACTTATATTACAGTGCTATAGAAGACACATAACCTAATGGAAGGGCTGTTCAGCGAAAGAAGTCAGAACTTGATAGTTTTGAGATTCCTGGACTCTCAAGTGTTAACATGTCAAAAATGCTAAAATTGAGAAATAGATTCTGAGCAAAGGTCCAATCTAGGGTGCTCTGAGGAAAGCATGATTCTAAAGAAGAAGGTGTGCGGGTGACTAAAATTTCCTGTAAATGTCATAGAAAGAACACAGGTAGTGCCTCAATTCAATCAGACAAAGGATCTATAAAGGTCAAATAATAGGGCTTCTAGAAAGCCCTAGGGCATTGTCCCTCAGGTATCTCAGCAGAAGCTCCAGGTAGAGAGAAGATTGAAGAGATTTATGTGTGTGGTTTTTACAAATAGAGTTCATAGAAAACCTCAAAACATTTTTGAGATGACTATGTCAGTAGAAAATGACAATGAAGTGCTTCCTTTTATTAAAAGTAAGAATGATTCAAAGGACAGAACTAAGAGCCTGTAAGGTGGATCCGAGTTATGAAGAGTCATTTTATAGCAGAAACAGGACTGAGTCCTAATCAAATGAGTCCCAACGTTTGCTATGCTAGATTTTGAATTATTACGCATCAGTGACTCCTTTGTAATTCTCATGCCCCTCACTCTTTTGAACAAGGATGTCTATACAGTTTGTTCTTTTGGATTCTGAGTGTATAAGAGAAACAAATCTCTAGTATTGTTAATTTCACAAGCTTTCAGATGGAGAAAAATTGTACTCAAGAAGCTAAACTTAAGGAACTTCACCTGATGAGTCTCACTCACACTTGGGTGTGACAAATTTCTGGACTTTGAGCTGACATGGTAACGGGATGAGATTTAGCAGTTGGTGTGGATTTTGTATGTGGGAGGGACATAAATCATTTGGGGCCAAAGATTAGACTCTTGTAAACAGCTTCCTATATGTCCTAATGATCCCTGTTTCTTGGAATTTAACACTTTTGATATAATCAATTACATTGTATAAGGGTTGATCAGTGTGACCAAGAGAATAAGGCAGAAGTTATAGCATGTCACTTTTGAGGCTAGATTATAAAAGACAGTATGCCTTTGGCATTGTCCTTTCTCATATCATTGGATTTGGTGGAAGCCAGCTACCTTGTCATGAGCAACTTTTTGAAGTGTTCCATGTGGCAAAGAACTGAGGCCGCCTATAAACAGCTAGCAAGGAGCTGCAGCCATCTTGCAGACAGCCATATGCATAAGCCTCCTTGGTTCAACTCTTCAGCCAGTGTCAAGCCTTAGAAAACACAACCCAACCTACATTTTGACTGCAGCCTCATGAGGGATCCTGAGCTAGAACCAGCTAGCACAATTGCTCTTGATTCCTGACCTCAGACTGTGAAGTGAAATATTCTGTTGTTTTAAGCTTACAAGTTTGAGGATAATTTGTTCTTTATAGCAGTTAGCTAATACAATGTGTTTCATCATCATAACCTCATGTATAGAAAACATTTATTTATTTATTGAGATGGAGTCTCACTCTGTCACCCAGGCTGGAGTGCAGTGGCACAATCTCGGCTCACTGCAACATCTGCCTCCCCGGTTCAAGCAATTCTCATGCCTCAGCCTCCCCACTAGCTGGGATAACAGGCACCCTCCATTACGCCGGGCTAATTTTTGTATTTTCAGTAGACATGGGGTTTTGCCATGTTGACCGGGCTGGTCTCCAACTCCTGGCCTCAAGTGATCCACCTGCCTTGGCCTCCTGAAGTGCTGGGATTACAGGCATGAGCCATAGTGTCCGGTCAAATAGAGGACATTTTAGAGCCCAATAGTAAGCTAGGATTATATTTCCTTCTTTGAGGTTCTATTGTTATAACCCTTATACAATAAAAAACAACTCTTCTGCCAGATTAAAATTTTTGTTTGTTTTTTGTTTTTTGTTGTGTTAGTTCTCAGTTATGTTATATAACCCATGAGTGTCACTTTGTTCTCATTGGAATTAACCCTCCAAGAGGCCTTACTCAACTGCTGTTGTTTGGACTGGCACCTTACTAGACCTGCTCCACAAACTGCCATCATGAAATTTTTCTTCACTAATTTTCTCATTTACACTAAATACTTCATTGATTACGGTTTACTCTTTATATATTTTTAATTGAGCAAAAACACAATAAAGAATATCTATCTTAAATTTACATGTAAATCTTTAAGCTATGTCTACACTTACACAATTACTACCAGATTGCAATAGAGACTATCTACCACCACCAAGACTCTCTTTCTGTTTGCTAATTGATGCTGTCTCCCCTGTTCCAAGAATACCACTACTCTGATTTTTGAAAATATAGGTTTGTTTAGCCTATTCTTGAATTTCATATAAATGGAAGCTTAGCAAATATGATCTTGGTGGCTTCTGTTGCTAAGCATTACGTCTGTGAGATACATCCATGTATTTGTGCAGCAGTAGCTCCTTACTTTTATTGTCATGTAGAATTCATAAGAATGTATCACAATTTGCTTATTTATTCTAACATTGTTCAACATTTGAGTCATTTCCACTTTTCACTATTATGAGTAAAATTACTATAAACATTTTAATATATCTCTTGTGGGACATGTGGCTTCATATCTTTTGAGTGTATGCCTGGGAGTTGAATTTCTAAGTCATAAGCTGTTGTGTATTTAGGCCCTTTAGTTCATGCTTTAAAAACTTGTAAAAATTTATTTATAAAGTTTATTTATAATTTCACTGGCAGTTTATGTGAGTGTTACTCTATGTTCTTGATAAACACATAGTATTATGAATTATTTTAGTCTAAGGACCTTCTGGATACTATGCATTTGCATACAATTGTACATTTAATTTCCATTTTCTAAACGAATAATGATGCTTACCTCACATCTTTTAGTTTTCATTTTTATATCCTTTTCTATGTAGTGCTTGTTTAAGCTTTTAGCCATTATTTATTTTTAACAGCGCTGTTGCCGTATAATTGAGACACAGTAAAGTTTATATGCTTAAAGTATGACATTTGATGTATTTCCATATCTATGCATCTGTGAAACCATCACCTCAGCAACATATGAAACACATACTACCCTCAAAAGTATCCTTTTCCCTATATATAAAAAATCGGCTCCTTCCCTTACAGATGAGTATTGTACTGTATTCTGTTACTATGGATTTGCCTTTCTATGTTTTATATAGTCATATAATATGTACATCTGTTGTCAGGATTTTTCATTCAGCATAACAGTTTTTATACTCATCTATGTTGATACATGTATCAATAGTTAATTCCCTTTTCTTTCTTTCTTTTTTTTTTTCTGAGACTGACTCTTGCTCTATCACCCAGGTTAGAAGGCGGTGGTGCATTCTCGGCTCATTGCAACCTCCACCACCCAGGTTCAAGTGATTTTCGTGCCTCAGCCTCCCTAGTAGCTGGGATTACAGATGCCCACCACAACGCCCAGCTAATTTTTGTATTTTTAGTAGAGACGGGGTTTCACCATGTTGACCAGTCTTGTCTTGAACTCCTGACCTCAAGCGACCCACGTGCCTTGGCCTCCCAAAGTGCTGGGATTACAGGCATGAGCCACCATGTCCAGCCAATTCCTTTTTATTTCTGAGAGTCTTCTGATCCTTGAATAAAGTATCTTTCTTGTACTTCAATATGCTTAATTTTTTCCTTCTGGCTTTTGTTTTAGGTTCAGACGTACATATGTAGGCTTCTTATATGAGTACATTGCATGTTGCAGTGGTTTGGTGTACAGATAATTTTGTCATCCTGGTAATCGGCATAGTACCCGACAGGCAGTTTTTCAATCCTCATCCTTCTCCCACTCTCCACCCTCAAGTAGGCCTCAGTGTCTATTGTTTCCTTTTTTTGTGTGCCTGTGTACTCCATGTTTAGCTCCCACTTATAAGGGAGAACATGTGGTTTTTGGTTTTCTTTTCTTCCGTTAATTTGCTTAGGATAATGGCCTCTAGTTTCATCCATGTTGCTGCAAAGGACATGATTTTGTTCTTTTTCATGTCTGCATAGTATTTCATGGTGTATATGTACCACATTTTCTTTACCTAGTCCATCGTCTCAATATACTTAAATTATATTCAGTAATGTTTTGTAGTTTTTAATATTCAGGCCTTTTATGTTTTTATGAGATTTCCCCAAAGTAGTCTATTGTTTTAATGCTATTATACATTTTATTTTCTAATTTCAAGTTTTATTTTAAAATTGTAAGTATATATACATATATTCATTTACACAGTTGATTCTAAGTGTATCTTTTATCGTTCAACCCGCCTAAACTCACTTATCCTAGCAGCATTTCTGTAGATTTCATTGTATTATCTGCATAGATGAATAAAGACAGTTTTACCTGTTTTTTTTTTTTTTTTTGAAAACTGTGTGCCTTGTCACAGTGGCTGGAACATTCAACACAAAGTTGAATACAAGTGGTGAGTAAACACCCTTGGTTTGCTATTGATCTTAGAGGATGAATATTCACTTTTTTATCTTTACACTTGATTTTAGCTGTAGGATTTTCATAAATGACCTTTACTAGGTTGAGAAAGTTCCCTCCTATTCCTAGCCTGATGATAATTTTTATAAGGAGTACATATGACATATGCTTTTATTAAATGTTTTATTCTGCCTCTTTTGAAATCAGATAGTTTTTATTTCTCAGCTACAAACCTCAGTTGTTCATGTTATCTTTTTTACGTATCTTTGCATCTATTTGCTAATTTTTTAAAATTTTATTTTATTGAGGTAAACACAAGATCTACCCTCTTAACAAATTTTCAAGTCTACAGTACAGTATTATTAACAATAAGTAAAATGTTGTATAGTAGATCTCTATAATTTATTCATCTTGCATAATTGAGGCTTTATGCCCTCTGATTAACGACGTCCCATTTTTTCCTCTCTCCATTGCTGGCAACCACCATTCTATTCTCTGATTTTATAAGCTTGACCACTTTAGATATTTCACATAAGTGGAATCATATAGTATTTATCCTGTGACTCGCTTACTTCATTTAGCGTAATGTCCTCAAGTTTCATCCACATTGTTACATATTGCAGGATTTCATTTTTAAGGCTGGATAATATTCTCTTGTATTTGTATGTACATGTTGGCTACTGTGACTAGTATAACAATGGACAGTAGTATACTAATATTTCTTTGAGATTCTTATTTCAATTCTTTTGCATAATTACCTGGAAGGGGTATTGGTGGATCATATAGTAGTTCTATTTTTATTTTTTTGAGAAATCACCATCCCGTTTTCCACAGAAGCAGCACAATTTTTCATTCCCACCAAAGTGTTCAAGGGGTCTAATTAGCCTATATGCTTCCCAACACTTGTCTCTTGTTTGTTTGATAATAACCATCCTTATAAGTGAAAGATGATATTTGCTGCTTATAATTTGCATTTCCCTGATGACTAGTGATATTGAGCATCATTTCATATACCCATTGACCCTTTGTGTGTTTTTTATGGAGAAATAACCATTCAAGTCTTTGATACATTTTTTAATTGGGTTACTTGTGTTTTTGTATATTGAGTTGTAGCAGTTCTTTATATGTTTTGGATATTGACTCCTTTTCTGATATATGATTTGCAATTATTTTCTCCCATTCTGTAGATCATCTTTTCATTCCACTGGTTGTTTCCTTTGTGAACCCTGAAAATTTGAGACGGGTCTCAGTTAATTTAGAAAGTTTATTTTGCAAAGGTTGAGTTTTCTTAAGACTTCTTTAATGACCTAACATATGATCTATCCTGGAGAATAATCCATGTGCACTTGAGAAGAATGTATACTCTGCTGCTGTTGGATTGAATGTTCTGTATATGTCTGTAGGTGACTTGACTTGCAGTGTTGATCAGGTCATCTGGGTCTTTGCTGCCTTTATGTTTGGTTGTTCTATCCATTATTAAAAGTGAGCACTGCAATCTCCTACTGTTATTGTATTGTTATCTATTTCTCCCTTAAGTTCATTCAATGTTTGCTTTATACATTTAGATACTCTGATGTTGGGTGCATATATGTTTAAAATTGTTATATGCTCCAATGGTGAATTGACTCCTTTAACATTACGTAATGTCCTTCTTCTTTTTCTTGTGACAATTTTTGACTTAAAGTCTATTTTTTATAATATCAGTAAAGGCATTTTTTGTTGTCTTTTAGTTATTATTTGGCCAGGGATTTTTGCAGTCTTCGTCAACCTTCATGCTAGTCCAACTGGTTTTCTTTTTTTCTTAGTAGATCCCAGGCACCTAGAATATCCCAGGTCCTCTGAGTGCTCTGAGATAGACAGAGCTAGCTCCTCAGGCAATCTCCAGAAAATACGGATTATCAGATGTTTAGTTCAACTTTTTCCCCCAAGGAGAAGCTGAGAGCTGAAGGCTTTGGTCCACTCACTCATGTTGATCCAAGGAGAGGAACTACAGTGCTATGAAACTGCCAGCTCACCCCACCACCTATGTTCTTGCTGGTCCCAGGCAGCCAGGCTATGCTTGGTTCTATCAGTACACTGAGACAGGCTAGAGAGAAGCCAATCTTAGAAGTAGCCCCTGGAAAAATTGGGGAATTGGACATGCCATCCATCATTTATTAACCAAGAGCAAAGCTTGGAGCTGGGGAGTTTTTTCCTGCTTTTTTGGCACTGTGCTGGGGGTAAGAATTAGGGAAGGAGTGTGCCTTAGATTTCCCTAAAGCTTCAACATGAGTAGTTTCACCAACAGCATTGGAGCATCTCAACTGGTTTCTTAATTTCTCACAAAGAAAATTTGTCCATGAATTTTTAGTTGAATTGGTGTGTTTGTAGAGAGAAAAGAGACCAGGGCTTCCCATTCTGTCATCTTGCTAATTTTACTCCACCATGTTTTAAATAATTTACATATATAAAAATAAGATACATATTTATAATTTATGTGTATGTATATGTATATATTTTAAATTTAACATATATAAAAAATTTGCTGTATTTCTAAATTGGAATACAATACAATGAAATGTAATTGCATCTTAAATGGACAAAACATTACCATGCAAAAATGGAAAAAATTGTGGCTGGAGTTATCTTATGATGGAGAGAACAAATACTACTGTACACAATGCCATCAAACATCCTGTAGGAGCTATGATAAAACAATCCCATATAGTACTAAGTAGGCTTTCTGATATTTTCTACTCACCAAATGAGGTTTTCTCGATTCTTAGAAGTGTTTCTAGCTATGATGCACATATATTGTAAAATCCAATGTAATATTTTTTCATACATGGTTTTAATTGCTCCGACATGAAAATGGTCAGACTTGCATTATTTTCAGCCAACATAGGTGACAGCTGTTTGTTAAAACACTAAATAAATTACATAGACAGGCTACAAGAAAGTACGCATGTACATTAAGAACACAGTCACCTGAGGTTAACACTTTAGAATTCTTATTTATTGAGAGCTTATAATAAGTCTTCCATACAGCCTTTGACTGGTTTGAAGTATGAAATAGATTTCAGAGTAAGGATTTAAGAGAAAGGGCACTTTAACTAATAACAGTAGTAAATTCTCAGTTTCTCACATTGCAGAGACGGTTGCCTAATCCCAAATATCTCCCATCTCTCCCCCAAACTCATAAAATCAATAAGAAAAGCAAATAAAACCACATAATACCTTACTCTTTCAACATCTCTAGGAGACATAGAGTACCACAACCTTCAAATTACCTATAAATAGAGAAAAATAATTGCAGAAGAACACTTGCTCCTGCCTACCTCTGAACACCTGCGGTGGAGGGTAGGGAGATCAGTCTTCAACATACTCAGAAGAGAAGACTAGAGGACGTAAATGAATCACAGATACAGTAAACCCTGAACGATAAAACTTCAACAATAAATGTCAGAGTACTTAACACAATTTGGGACTTGGTAGTTCACCGTACTGGGAAAAGGCTTGAAACGCAAGACCAGAAGTGGGAAACTTGGAAAGGAAAGCAATGGTTTCTGGGAGAGAAGTAGAAAATAAAGAAGGGGTGACACTTCTTACAAATGTGACTATCAAAGTAAATAAGTAATTTGAGGAACTTAAGAATCCTGCAGAAAGGAAAGAGAAAAAAGACATGACTATCATTTGCCCTTCCTACTCCCATCATCACCACCACCCATAGAAGATGCTATGCTGAATAGGACAGAACTGACACAAGAGGGAGCTCTCTAACTAGGATCCTTGTCCACGAAACAGGAATAGGAAAAATCAAACCATATTTATATGAAACCTCAAAAGTTCAAATAATGTAAATAAAATATTTTTCTTATGAAAAGTCACTCACTCAAAAAAGGAAACAATCACTAAGCAGTAGAAAAGTGTAATAAATGCCACAAATTGAATGAGAAATTCTAACACAATCATAAAAATAAGAACACAAATGCCAAAAAAAATAAATAAATAAAGTTGGTATGAAACAGGAGTTGAACTGTGAGAGGTAATAGTATACCACAGTAAAATAATGAACAAAGATTTACAAGACAAATTGTTAGCAATAAGAAAGGGATTGCAATCCTGATGTTAGACAAAGAAGAAGTAGACATGAAAACAGAATTACTCAATTCTTATAATCAACTTTCACACCTAAATTACCTCCCAAAGGCCCCCTCCTAATACCATACCATTGGGAGTTAGGATTTCAAATATGAATTTTAGGGGAACAGAAACATTCTGTCCATAACATTCTGCCCCTGGCAAAGTTTGTGTTCTTTTCGCCTGCATTTATTCTGTAAAAAGTAAAGTAGAGGTTGCTCTTCAAAGACTTTCTTCCCTATCTAATTAGGAATAAATAGTAACTTCTCTTAGAAGCAAAATTTATTCAAAGACCTGTGCTCCTAAATATTTGTCCCGGCGTGTTATACTGGTCCAAGCAAGCGTTAGGTCACAGCCTGTTCCTCCTCCTTATTTAAAAGTCTTTTTACCTTTCTCAGCATTCCACAAGTTACTTCCTCCTTCCTTTGTTCTCCTCTACCTTTGCCTCTTTTAAAAAGTTCTAAGTTGCTAGCCAGTCGGGACAAATACAGAATGCGAGGTCCTGTTCCAGCCAGTGGAAACCGGTTACAGCAGTAGGGTGGATGCGACAGGTTATAAATGACCCTGTCTCCTTCGTTTGGTGTATACTCGTGGCAAAACTGCTGGCATGTGCACCCTTTCTGCAGGAAGTAAAAAATGGCCTTACTAAATAAATTAAATTTATGTTCAAGTGCTGTTTATAGTACCGGGAAACAAGCATTTCAAACAATTTGGAGGCAAACCGTATGGGGGAGTACATTCTCTTCCAGGGGTGGTCTCCAGTCCTCTCTCATGAGGGTACGCGCTCCCCTACCTCATTGAAGGGGCCCTTAGGGTATGAGAAATTGAGACCCACCTGGTGTGAAGAATAAACCCGGACTCTCAGCAACACAGAGAGGAAAAAAAAAAAAAGAAAGAAAGAAAGAAAGAAACTGGCCAGCAATCTAGCTTAAAGGATCCTTACATACTGCGGTGATGACTCTGTGCACAGACCAAGAAAGAAGAAGCTGCGGGAGCCAGTAAAGTATTTCCTCAGTGATTGGGGCAAAAAAAAAAAAAAAAAAAAAAAGAAAAGAAAAGAAAATGTGGCAGGACAGTAAAGCATTCCTTAGTTAGGACATACCAAGGAGTGAGAAACCACAGGGGTGGTAAAGTATTCCTTAGTCAGGATGTCTTGGAGGTTAAAAATAGGTGAGAAATCCCCATGGGGGGTGTTGAACCTCAGAAAGAGGTGAGGAATCCCCATGAGGGGGGCGTTGAACCTTAGAAAGAGGTGAGGAATCCCCATGTGTGGGGGGGTGGGGGTTGAACCTCACACAAACCTCTGGTAGTAAGAAAATATTCAGAATCCCCTTTCCTTTCTTCTTGGGGGAAGAAAGAATAGCTCCAAGGCTGCGGGTCCCTCCCCTAGGGGAAGGGGAAGGAGAGGGGAAAACAGCAGCATAGGTGGTTGGCATGGAACAGGAATCAAAATAAATTAAAGAATGTGTAAGCAAAAACTCAGCTGTATGCAAGAAAACCTAATTCCCCCTGAGGAAGAGAAAGAGTTGGAGTCCTTTAAAATTAACTGCCTGTTTTCTGTAGCTAGTAGCCTTATCTCTCCCTTTCCCAGGTATTGTGAAAACCCGTTCCGCTAGCTGTGCAGCTGCAAGGTCACTAGACAGATAAACTCAAGTCGCAAAACATGCGTTTCCTTGAAAAGTAAGAAATGATGTGATGCAAGTCTCAATTGAATAACTGTCTTTGTTTCTTGTTTCTGTAATATGCTTCCCCCTGCACAAATCTTCCCCCACCCACGAAATGCTTAAAAGGTAACTTGACTCTGTTCAGGGCTCAGTCCTTTGGATGTTAATCTGACTGGTCCAGCGCACCTAAATAATAAATATCCTCCTCAACCCCTGGGTCTCTCTGATTTCTTAACTATCGCACTACATTCTGGGGGCTCACCCGGGATTGGAGATGACAGATTTACTGTCCCCTTTGCCTGCGGTACTAGGGCCCCGGGGCCAGGGGAGACCCGGCATGCAAGGTGTGCTGCAGGTGAGCTTCACCCGGATGGAGACCGGCTCTCCCCATGTGCTGGCACCCTGCCTGGCAGAGCAACGGGACGGGGCCGCAGGACAATACCAGCACTTCGGGAACTGCGGTAAGGAGTAAAGGCCCAAGGCAGGAAAGCCCGTGCCATAGGGACGAAGGGGGGCTTGATCACCTCCCAGGGACGGACGACTAATCCAACCCAGAGTGTCTGGGGGTGGTAGAGGACCCATTAAAAGTGGCAGCATGACCCCCAGAGGCAGGGAAGGCACTGCCCATGCTGTGTCCCTCTGCTATGGCCCTGCCCAGGAGGCAATTTCCTGTGGAGATGGGGGTTGCACTCTCAGGGATCTGCTGGGCTTCTCGCCCTTCACTGATCCCCTGGGTGTTGGTCCCACCTTTAGAAATTCAAACAGCACCCCTCCCCCAGCCCATCCACTCTGGGCTTATGGTGGGAGAGGCAGCCTTGGGGATATCTGAATTGCCTTTGGGATCTCTCTTCCTTTGTCCTGGAGAATCATGCATGTTTGCAGTGAAATTGTTCTATGGTCTGGTCCTGTGGACTCTAAGAAATCTGACAGTCGTTGGTCATTTTTCCCGTTCTATTTGTTTCCTTTAGTCTCAGTTGGCAGTGTTTCCGCTGGTGTAATCCTTCTCTGTTCCTGGCTTTTATTGAGATGGTTGATCGTCTTTACACAGTCCTCTGCATGCAGATGTATGTATTTGGAGTTGAACAGTTTTCTATGTAGCCTTTAAAGCTTGAGGCATAGAGTGCACAGTCTCCCTTCTGCATCTCAATTATTGTTAGTCTAGAGGAGAGACAATTAAAAATTACATACAGGATTTTATTAATGCAGGGAAATAAAAATGAATCACACCTATTGAACTTCAAATACAGGAACTTAATACCATTTTAGGAGATTTTAGGACCATGCCTAGTCCTAATTTATAAACAAAATATAGCCAACTCAGATAATAAAAGTAAAAATTGTAAATGATGTGCCACTCTTTTATCATACGTTGGAAACTAGTCAATTCTGAAGTATAAAATCTCTTTATATGTATACCCAAGTTAAATGAAAACTTTAAAATGTTTATTTTAAAACAAATATTTAAGTGAGAAATCAATTCAGAATTCAATTTAGAATTTCATACTGTGTTTTGTGGAAAAATGAAACACATTCTTCAGATATATGCAATTTTACTTGGTAAGGAAATGAAACTAAAACTTCAAATCTTCTAATACATACACACATTCACAAGTGTGTATAAGTGTGTGTGTTTGTATGCATGCGTGCATGTGTTTAGGCATTTCATGTAGAGATTTCTATATCTATATATGTGTTTTACTCTGGCAACTTTAATCTTTTGGAGTTATATGATTAATAATGATAATTTGTTTTCTTTCATAAGAGATGGGAAATAGAAAGCTCAAGAAAGAGTGAGGATGTCACTTCAATGTAAAACTGACAAAAAATAGAAATATTATGGTCTGATGCTATCCCTATTTAAAAGGACAATGTAATGACCTCTGTTCTGTAATTGAACAATCGACCACTGTAGGAAAAAAACTATTTTTAAAGAGTTTTTGCTTTGTTGTTTGTTTGCTTGTTTTTTAAGATAGAATCTTGCTCCACTGCTGAGGCTGGAGTGCACTGGTTTAATCTTGGCTCACTGCAAACTCTGCCTCCCAAGTTCAAGTGATTCTCCTGTCTCAGTTTCGTGAGTAACTGGGATTACAGGCATGTGCCACCACATCCGGCTAATTTTTGTATTTCTAGTAGAGATGGGGTTTCACCATATTGGCCAGTCTGGGCATGAACTCCTGACCTAAGGCAATACACCCACCTTGGCCTCCCAAAGTACTGAGATTACAGGTGTGAGCCACTGCACCCAGCCCCAAACTAGATTTTTTAATAACTGCTCTTACTAGGTTCAATCTACATTAGAGTCCCTTTCTTTCCCTCCCTCCCTCCCTCCCTCCCTCCCTTCCTTCCTTCCTTCCTTCTTCTTGACAGTGTTTTGCTCTTGTCGCCAGGCTGGAGTGCAGTGGCACAACCTCATCTCACTGCAACCTCCGCCTCCTGGGTTCAAGCAATTCTCCTACCTCAGCCTCGTGAGTAGCTGGGATTACAGGTGCCTGCCACCACAACGGGCTATTTTTTGTATTTTTAGTAGAGATAGGTTTCACCATGTTGGCCAAGCTGGTCTTGAACTCCTGACCTCAGGTAGTCTCCCTGCCTTGGCCTCCCAAAGTGCTGGGATTACAGGCATGAGCCACTGCACCCGCCTCATTCTTTTTAATATCACTGTGTCCATGTGTTCCTTTGATTTCTGTGTCTGTTTTTTCATACTACTTTCATCACACTTCTGCCAGAGTACCTAACAACACTGGATTATTTGCTTACAACTACATCTCTGACTAGAGTTTGAAGCTCCTAAATGAGTTTTATTCTACTCATCTCTGTAGTTTTCTCTGCATAATTCCTGGAAATTGTGTAGCAGTCAACAAATAGTTACTACATGCACAAACAGAAAGGTAGTATGCCAGTTGTTTTGCTTCTGAAAGAAAGTTTTGTCCTTGTAGATAGGAAAATATTGAGAAAACATGATACAAACTCTGATTTTTTTTTTTTTAGAGAATCAATGTTTTTTCTGTTAAAAATAAACTTGCAAGCCATACATAAATGAGGACATTGTGTATCAATTCTAAGGTATACTGGGGCTTCCAAATTACAAAGGGATAATGAGGAAGGAAGGTAAGGAGTTCTTGCTACAATAAACACAAGGGGAAAGTTGAAAATAATACATGAGAGTAAAAGATTGTGCAATGATCATTGTCAATTAATCATTAAAGTAGCAAAGTAAATTTTAAAATCAACGAAAAGAGCACTTTAAAGAAGTGCCAGACTTATTATACAAAATAATTCTCTAGTAAAATTGAAATTAAATTAGAAATCAACAATAAAATATGTCTGAAAATTCACAAATGTTGAAAACTAAATGACACATGTTAATAATCAATGAATCAAAGAACGCAAAAGACAATTTAGAAACTATTTTAAACTGAATGGAAATTAAAAAATAGTATCTTAAAATATGTGAGGATGTTGCCAAATCATTTCACGTATTAATAGTATAACTTTTATTAGAAAAAAGTTTCAAATCAACATATCAGCTTTCAATATAAGAAACTAAAAAAGCAAATTTAACCTACTGTAAGAAGACAGTAAATAATAAAGATCAAAGCGGAAATCAGTGAGAAGAAAATTTTTACCTGAATGGCAAATAAGCACCAAAAAATGCTACTTAACATCATTGCATTAGTAAAATACATGTTAAAACTATACTCATACACCAAAACACATCGTTTAGTGTGTCTAAAATTTCCTTATTTATTTATTTACGAGATAGGGTCTCGCTCTGTCACTCAGGCTGGAGTGCAGTGGTGCAATCTTGGCTCACTGCAACCTCTGCCTCCTGGGTTCAAGCGATTCTCCTGCCTCAGCCTCCCGAGTAGCTGGGATTACAGCCGCCTGCCACCTCCTCCAGCTAATTTTTGTATTTTTAGTAGAGACAGGGTTTCACTACATTGGCCAGGTTGGTCTCGAACTCACAACCTCAGGTGATTTGCCCGCCTCGGCCTCCCAAAGTGCTGGGATTATAGGCGTAAGCCACTGCGCCCAGCCAGTATAAAATTTAAGAGGCTGATCAAAGCAAGTGTTGACTGGGATATGAAGCAACTTCTCGCTCAGATTTTCTCATACATATAGATAGGTAGAAAGTAAAATTTGTAAAATATCACCACCACTTTGGATAACAGTGTGGCACTTTTTAAAAAGTTAAATATGTACTTATATGATTCAGCCATTTTGTTTCTAGGTATTTATATTAAGGAAAAGAAAGACTTTGTTAATATGATACAAATACTTGTACACAAATATTATTAGCAAGTAGCATTATTTGTAATGATCAATAACTGGGAATTACCTAAATATACATCAATAAATGAAGAGATAAGAGGTAATTAACTCTTTACTCATGCAATGAGATGGCTAAATCTCAAGATAACTTTTCTAAGTGAAAATAAGACTTTGCAAATGATACATATTGTAGGACTTCATTTATATTAAATTCTATGAATTGCAAACTAAAGTGGCAGAAAACTGATTGACTGGAAAGAGAAAGAGGTGAGTACATAGGGACACAGAGGAGAAATCACAAGGGGGCATGCTTAGAGAATGTTTTCCAGGTTAATTATCTTGATGTTCTTAATGGTTTCATAAGTATATATATATATTTCTTGAGACTTATTAAATTGTGTACTTTATATATGTGCAATTTATTATATGTTAATTGTGTCTCAACATGTCTGGTAATAAATTCAGAAAGAAAAGTATGTGATACTTAACCTCTCTGCTCCTGTCTCTTTATCTGTAAAACGAACATAATATTAGACCTGCCTTGCATAGTACTCACCATATACTAAACAATTTATATTACTTACTAGTATTTGTGTTGGCTACTCTACAATGAATACAACTTTCTCCCAAATTTAGGGCCTAAGCACTTTTTACTAAATCTATTAGAACGTGCAAATGTCTTGGGATTATATGAAATGAGTGATTAGAATTATTACAGGGAAAGCTTAGGAAAAAAATTCAAAACTAGAGACCCATTGGGTCAAAGACTTACAGGTTGGATGAGAGAATGGAGCCATCTTCCCACTGCCAAGATCCATTTATTGGAATGTGTACTAATCCCATCCAGTGATATGACTTCACCAGTTTAAGTAAATCCTGTTTGAAATCACAAATAGACTATAAGTGAAATCAGTGTTCATAATTTTAGTAAACGCAAGACTATAGCCATTTCATCTGTTCTCACACTTGTAAAAACATGCATTCTGTCCCTCAACTGGCATAATTCCCATCTGAGCACACATACGTGATACCTGCAATTTCTTTTTCTTTTTTATTATTATTATACTTTAAGTTCTAGGGTACATGTGCACGTGCAGGTTTGTTACATGTGTATACATGTGCCATATTGGTGTGCTGCACCCATCAACTCGTCAGCACCCATCAACTCGTCATGTACATCAGGTATAACTCCCAATGCCATTCCTCCCCACCCCCCCGCCCCCACAATAGGCCCTGGTGTGTGATGTTCCCCTTCCTGTGTCCAAGGGATCTCATTGTTCAGTTTCCCACCTGATGAGTTGAGAATATGCACGGTGTTTTGATTTTCTGTTCTTGCATAGTTTGCTCGAGAATGGATGGTTCCAGCTGCATCCAATGTCCCACAAAGGACACAAACTCATCCTTTTTTTATTGGCTGCATAGTATTCCATTGGTGTATATGTGCCACATTTTCTTAATCCCAGTCTGTCATTGATGGACAATTTGGGGTGATTCCGGAGTCTTTGCTATTTGTGAATAGTGCTGCAATAAACATACGTGGGCATGTGGTCTTTCATAGCAGCATGATTTAGAATTCCTTTGGGTATGATACCCAGTAACTGGCGATGGCTGGGGTCGTATGGTATTTCTAATTCTAGATCCTTGAGGAATTGCCATACTGTTTTCCACAATGGTTGAACTAGTTTACCATCCCACCAACAGTGTAAAATTGTTCCTATTTCTCCACATCCTCTCCAGCACCTGTTGTTTCCTGACTTTTAATGATTGCCATTCTAACTGGTGTGAGATGGTATCTCATTGTGGTTTTGATTTGCATCTCTCTGATGGCCAGTGATGATGAGCATTTTTTCATGTGTCTGATACCTGCAATTTCTATGCTTGGTTATTTTCAATGAAGAAAGATTTAGGGTTGGTATTAGAATAACCAAGTCATAGTGTCCCTTATATGTTCCAGGTTCCTATTCCAGTGATTTGCCTCAGATGTTAGGATTAAATATAGGATGGGAAATTAAAATACTCAACCTGGTCCTCTTTGCTGTATACTTTCAGAAGGCTGGCATTTTGAGACATACAAGAAGCCTGGCTCTCATACCAGTTTTTACTCTCATTAGAAAATTGGTAGCAGTTATTTTATAACATATCCAGTTTTAGGACATGGGCCACAGTAACTTTCTAGAAAAGGAGAATATATTATTAATTCTACACATCTGAACATTATAGCAGATTTTATCTAGACAAATTAAATGTCTTTTTCACTCCAACTCTAAAATTTCAGATTATTAAATTATCATAGTCATAACCAAAGGCATATCTCCACGTATTCATAGAGAGATGCCAGGCTGGGCGTGGTGTCTCATGCCTGTAATCCTAGCACTTTGGGAGGCCAAGGCAGGTGACTCACTCGAGGTTAGAAGTTTGATACCAGCCTGGCCAACATGGTGAAAACCTGCCTCTACTAAAAACACAAAAATTAGCCGGTGTGGTGGCGCATGCCTGCAGTCCCAGCTACTTGGGAAGCTGAGGCATGAGAATTACTCAAACCCAGGAGGTGGAGGTTGCAGTCCCAAGTACTTGGGAGGCTGAGGCATGAGAATCACTTGAAACCGGGAGGTGGAGTTTGTACTGTGCTGAGATCACCCCACTGCACTCCAGCCCGGGTGACAGAGTGAGACTCCATCTCAAAAAAAAAAAGAGAGAGAGAGAAAGATGTCAAACCAAACCTAAGTAACCTCTACTTTTTACAAGTATTGGAGAGAAAGAGAGAGAGAGAGAGAAAGATATCAAACCTAAGTATCCTCTACTTTTACAAGTATTCCCTCATTGTTAAAAGGAAAACAGAAGCCATAGTGTATTACAGACTAGAATTAGTTATCTAATTTTTCCTTTCTTTTACATCATTGAATACATGCCTACACAATAGTGTAGGTAGATACATATAATATATGCTCTAAAACATTTAAAAAATTCACTTACCAGTCAAGGGAATTTGAACTTCTTGGTTGAATAATGCTATTAAAATAACCATAAGTATTAAAAAGTTTGTATTGTTAGTCATTTATACTATAAGCAAATATAGTTTACAAATTTCTGGACTAATAGCAAAAATACGACAAAGATACATTTAATATTTCTAGTTTATGTTTCTGTGTTTCTGAATACTAACAAAAGTAATACATTACAATTGTTAAATTAACAATGCTGCAATCTACTTCTCTGCTATCACTTACAATTTAGGAATACGGCACTCCATATTGTTACCATAATAATGAAACGGATTCCCATAGCTACAGCAATGAAACAGCAGAAAAAAAGTGGAGATGCTGTCAAAGAAAAAAGAAACAGATCAGAAAAAGAAGCACAAAGGGTTTGGGTATCTTTGTATTTAATACAAACATTAGAGGTTTCTTTTTTTAATGAGTAGGTAGTGTTGATCCTTTTCCGCCTTGATTATTTTTCCCAGAACAGAACATAAATACTTTGCAAATGATCAAAAACTGGAGTACAACAATGTAATATTTCCTTCCATACTTCTCTGCAAGTTCCCCAGTCATCCCTAGAATAAATTATGCTTATGATTTATTATTTTTATGCAGATACGATAATAAACATAAACAAAGAAGGAGGAAGCATCATCAAGATGGCTAACTGCGGGCACCCGGCACTCACTTCCACAAGGGACCAAAACAACAAGTAGATAACCACACATTGAATAGAGTGTTGAAGGGAGAAGGCTGGAATTCAGCAAGAAAGTGACCAAGTCTCTCTGAGGCACAGATGCTCAGGGCAATAGCATAGAAAGGGAAGAGAAGCAGGTGACATGGATCAGCTTAGAGCCAAGAGGGACTCTCCATTGAGGAGAAAAGGTAAGCAGGAGCTCCCCAGCGGCCCACATTCCCATTATAAATACCTGCTATCCTAACTATAGGAGAGCTCCACATTCCTCGCAATCCCTGACTCTGGTATAGGGAGTTGACTGGAATCCACATAACTGCATTATTTCAGGGTGGGAGTTCACACTGGGGTCCCTCCTCTTCTCTGGAACACAGGCTGCAGCAGCACTGCACCATTTTGAGAGTGTAGCCATCACCAAAGTACACTCTGCCCTGGGACCTAATAGTTCCTTTATCTTCACATCTTTGGGGCCCAATAGCTTCTGCATCTTCACATCCCTGGGGCCCTGCTGACATTCTACCAAATCCACCTAGAGGACTGCAGCATAGCAACACCAGGTGATCCCAATCAATGGTGTAGTCGTGACCCTTGCATCAAGCCCATACAGAGCCCTTTGTCCAGGGAACAGGTGATGCAGCCAAGTAGAGAGTCTGTCCTCAGCATAGACAGAGTCATGCATGTGCACCCCAGATTCCCAGAGCCACTTGCTTGGGGCCCACGGCCACCACTGCCAGCAATCCCACTTTCTCCAGCAGCAGGCCAGAAGAGCATGGGATGATAAATTCAAAATGCCAAAACAAAAAACAAAAAACAAAAAACCTCTGCCATATATGAATACTGTATTAAGTAAAGCTATCCTTTAGAAATAAAGGAGACATATTCTTCCAGACAAGCAAAAACTGAGGAAATTCATCACCACTAGATTAGCCCCACAAGAGATGCTTAAGGGAGTCCTATATCTGGAAGCAAAAGGACAATATCTATCACCATAAAAATGCACAGAAGTATAAAACTGGTAGAGCAGATACACAAATAAGAAAGAGAAAGGAATTAAATCTTATTACTACAGAGAACCACCAAACCACAAAGATAGATAATGATAGAGGAGAAAAAAATCAATGGGTAGGCAAAACAACAGATATACTGGAAAACAATGAAGAAAATGACAGAAGAGCAAGCTGGCTGTGAAGAACCCTTTAGCTATTATCTTCTCACAGAAACGTCAAACTAAATAACTATCCACGCAAGAAAGTACCTTCAAAAGAATTCAAGAAATTAGGTGAGCTATCACAGTACCCTGACTTTGGCATGATAACAAGAACAAACACATTAAAGAGGTAAGAAAAACCGTCTTGCCTTGCCTAAACACCCCTCTTCCAAACCCAGATACTGCAGCGCTTGGAGAGAAACAGCCTGCTTGGGAAACGGAAATAAGAGTGTGTGACTTTGTGTTGGAACTTAGACCTGGCCCCACCACATTGGAACACAGCAAAAGACAGAGATCCCACAGCCTTTGATTCCAAACCAGTGCTCATACGGGGAGCATTTTGACCCATGTGGGCCAGAGAGGAGTCCACTGCTTAGGCAGAAGGAACCTTAGTCTCAGCCCATTTTATCACCAGCTGACTAAAGTGGCCTTGGGTCTCAGGAAAATTTCAGTGGTTGCAGGCCATAGCAACCACGGCCCTTGGGCAAGCCCTGGCACAGCACTGGTCTGGGAAGCTGTGGACAAACAGAAAACTTACCAAACCCAGAGAAAGATATGAATAAGCACATACAGGAAGGTCAAAGATTAGCAAGCAGATTCAACCCAAATAAGATTACCACAAGGCATATAAAATTTAAATGTTCAAAGCTTGAGATAAAGTGAGAATTTTAAAGGAAGCAAAATTTAAAAAGCAAAATAAATATAAAGAAGCTTCAACACATCTGTTAGCAGACTTCTTAGCAGAAACTTTATAGGCCAAGAGGAAATGGGGTGACATACTCAAAGACCCGAGGAAAAAAAAGTGCCATCTGAGATACTGTACCCAACAAAGCTATCAACATGACAGAGAGAAAAAGTATTTCTCAGGCAAACAGAAGTTGAGTGAATTTATTTCCACTAGACCTGTCTTACATGACATGCTAAAGAGAGTTTTTTCAGTCAGAAAAAAAGAACATAAATGTGCAATAAGAAAACATTTGAAGGTATAAAACTCACTGATAAAAGTAAGTACACAGACAAATTCAGAATATTCTATTACTGTAATTGTGGTGCCTCAACCACACAGATCTTATAAAGATCAAAAGACAACTCTATCAAAATAAAAGTAATTATAATTTGTTAAGAGATAGTCAATATAAAATGATGTAAATCCATGCAAACATAAGTCAACATGTGAGAGGAGATGGAGTTAAAGTGTAGAGTTGTTGAGTTTTTTCTTTTTTTGTTTTGTTTTTCTTTTCTTTGTGATCAAAGTTAAGTTGTCATCAGTATAAAATAATTGCTATAGTTACAAGATGTCCTTGTAAGCCTCATGGTAACGACAAAACAAAAACCTATAATAGATACACTAAAATGAAAATCAAGGAATTAAAATACACTGCCAGAGAAAGCAACTTAATCACAAAGGAAGACAGGAAGAAAGGAAGACCTACAAAACTACTAGAAAACAAGGAACAAAATGGCAATAGTAAGTTTTTACTTACCAATAATAATATTAAATGCAAGGGGGCTAAATTCTCCAAGTAAAAGACATAGAGTGACTGAATGGATTAAAAACAACAAAACTGAACAATATATTGCCTTCAAGAAATTCACTTTGCTCGTAAAAACACACATAGACTGACAGTATAGGATGAAAACAGATATTCCATGAAAATGAAAACCATTAAAGAGAAGGCATAGCTATACTTAGATAAAGTAGACTTTAAGTCAAAAAGAGTAAAAAAGAGTCAAAGAAGACCATTATATAATGACAAATGGGTCATTTCAGCAATATAATATTGTGTTTGTAAGTATACATATGCACCCAATACTACAGCACTCAGATATATTAAGTAAATATTAATAGATCTGAAGGGAGAAATAGACTAATACAATAAGGGTAGAGGAGTTCAACAACACATTTTAAGCAATGGACAGATCGTTCAGGTAGAAAAACAGAAAAGAAACTACCAAGTAAAACTATATAATATAGACCTAAAGAACCTTACTAAATGTACACAACATTTCATCCAACTGCTGCAAAACACATATTCTTATTATCATCATATGGAACATTCATCAGGATAGACCATATGCTAGGTGATAAGTCTCAACACATTTTCAAAATTCAATATTATATCAAGTAAATTTTCTGACAACAATGGAATAAAACTAGAAATTGATAACAAGAGGAACTTTGGAAACTGCACAGATACATGAAAATTAAACAACATGCCTTTGAACAAATAAACAAATTCAGTAAAGCTTCAGGATACAAAAATCTACATACAAAAATCAGTAGTGTTTCTATACACCAATAACAAACTGGCTGAAAAAGAAATCAAGAAGTCAATTCCATTTATAATACCTACAAATAATAAAATACCCTGAAATAAATTTAATCACACAAGTGGAAGATCTCTACAATGAAAACTATAAAATACTGATTAATGAAACCAGAGAGGATGCGAAAACATGGAAAGACATCTCATGTTCATAGACTGAAAGAATATTGTTAAAGTAATCATATGACTCAAAGCGATCTACAGATTCAATGCAATTCCTATCACAATACTAATAACATTCTCTACAGAAATAGAAAAAATATCCTAAAATTTGTATGGTACCACAAAACACCGAATAGTCAAAGCCATCTTGAACAAAAATGAAGAAAACTGGTGGCATCACATTACCTGATTTCAATATATACTACAAAACTATAATAACCTAAACAGTATGGCATTGACATAAAACTAGACACTTAGACCAATAAAATTGAATAGACGATGCAGGAATAAATCCATCTATTTACAGCCAACTGATTTTTCCATAAAGGCACCAATAACATACACTGGGAAAGGACAGGCACTTCAATAAATGGAGCTGAAAAAACTGAATATCCACACAGAGGAATGAAATTAGACCCTCATCTCACACTATATACAAAAATCAACTCAAAATGGATTAGTGACTTAAAGGTAAGAACTGAATCTATAAAACTACTGGAAGAGATAAGAGAAACACCACAGGACATGAGTCTAGGCAAAGATTTTATGGGTAAGACTGCAAAAGTACAGGCAACAAAAGCAAAAAGAAACAAATGAGGCTGTATCAAACTAAAACACTTCTTTACTGCATAGGCAACAAGTGACAGAGTGAAGAGACAACTTGTAGAATGACAGAAAGTATTTGCAAATTATTCCTCTGACAAGAGAACAATATCCAGAATATACAAGAAATTCAAACAACTCAACAGCATCATCAACAACAAAAACTGATTTGAAAATGAGAAAAGGATCTGAATAGATATTTCTGAGAAGATATACAAATAGCCATAGATATATTTTTTGAAAGTTCAACATCATTCGTCATCAATAAGATGAAAATCAAAACCACAATGAGTATCATCTCACCCTAAGTTAGAATAGCTATTATTTAAAAAGACAAAAAAAAAACAAATGACAGTGAGGATGCAGGGAAAGGCTAATGTTTATATAATGTTGGTGGGAATGTAAATTAGTATAGCCATTATGGAAACAGTATGGAGGTTCCTTAAAAAACCAAAAATAGAACTACCATATGATTCAGCAATCTCAGTCTTTCTCCAATGGAAAGGAAATCAGTATATTGAAATAATGTCTGCAGCTCCATGTCTATTGCAGCATTATTCACAATAGCCAAGATATGGAATCAACCTGTGTCCATTAACAGATGAATGGCTAAACAAAATGTGTGTACACACACACACACACACACACAGGAATACCATTCAGTCATAAAAAAAGAATGAAATCCTATTATTTCCACCAACATGGATGTGTCAGAAGTACATAATGTTAAGTAAAGTAAATAAGGCATGGAAAGATAAATACCACATATTCTCACTCATATGTAGGAGATCCAAACTTTTAGCTCACAGAATTAGAGAGTAGAATTGTGGTTATTTAAGGCTAGAAAGAATAGTGAGGAGGAGAAGATTGGGAGAGGTTAATGGATACATAATTACAGCTACATGCGGGCTTTTTCTAGTGTTCCTGTAGCACTGTAGGGAGAGTACAGTTAAGAGTAATTTATTGTATATTTTCAGATAGCTAGAAGAGAAGGTTTTGAATGTTCCCAACACAAAGAACTGATAAATGTTTGAGGTGATGGATATGCTAATTACCTTGATTTGGTCATTAGACATTATATAGTTGTATGGAAAATCACTGCATCCCTTAAATATGTGTAATTATTACATGCCAACTAAAAATAAATTAAAATTACCATTACCCGTAGCTACATATTAAAAATACCTTTTAAAGAAACTATAATATACAAAAAATCCTATGAATTTTTTTTTTTTTAACCTAAGACAATATCCTGGTGATTAGTTCTCATGGAGTATAAGGATACGAAATTTATAAATAGCTGCATTGTATTTCACTGACAACTCTGGACAGAATCTAATTTTTGACAGACTTTGAATTTTTTTCCGGTAGATATTTAATTTGTTTCTTAGGTGTTGCTATTGGAAATAATGATACATTTCATACCCATCTGTGCATATTTTTGAGTCCCTCTCTGGGATAAATTCCCACAATGATAATTGCTGAGTGAAAAGGCATGTATGTTTTAAATTTGGGTAACAATTGAATATTTTAGTCCAAAAAGGAATTTTTACATATAGCACTTTGCATTCCTTAAATTAATTCTTGTAAAGTGATGTTATTTGTTAATAATTTGTTTCTTAGTTTTTAATCAAAATTGAGGGGTCGCCTGTTGTTTTGCTTTTCATACAAACTATATAAAGGTCTATTATCAATAATATTCTGCTTTGAAAAAAGACATTGGAGAGTACATCTTCTTCACTGCACTCAGAAACAATTCTATAAATAATAATCTAGCTATCACTTCTATAATATTTAGGAACATATTTCTGGAGGATTTTAAAATATCTTTTCTGTTTTCATTTCTATTCAGTTTTCTTTTCAGTAATCTCTTAGAAATTCCTGCCTTGATTATATTATCAGGATAAATAAACTCACCATTTTTTAGGCTATGAAAATATTCTAAACTCAATACCTTTTAATACCATATTTTTATTATATATTTTAATATTATATTAGAGCTCATGGGGTATTCCTGCTTTCCTGATGAAGATAAAGTAAACTGAATGATTGTCATTGATTTAATCACATAGTTTCCAAGATTCATTTGAATATACTGAGAGTAGACAGATGGAACACAGGACTTACCGTTTTCTCTACATTTGCTTTTGATTACTGGACGTCTTTGCTTTTGACATCGTATTGAAAAATCACTCTTTGCTAGACCCAACTGATAAGTATGAAATTCACTCATCTCTAGAGAGAAAGAATTCAGGCTTATATGAGTCATGGCCTTTCTGCTATTTGGGGCATACATTTTAAAAATTCCACTTGCCGTTTCCATCTATGTACTTCTCATGACAATCCTTTTTAAAGTACAACATGAATTTACTTTTGTTTTATATTACTACATTATTATCTTCACACTTTACTATATAAATAAAATTACATTTATGCCATGCAAAGTACCCTCAGCAAAATCCTATGTACTATTAAACTTAGTTAATTCGTAATGTATAATGAAAACTAACATTACCAGAAAGGGACTTGGTATAGTGAAAAGACATGTAGGGAGAAAGACATGCATTTAAATCACCTATCCACATATACAAACTTAATATAACTTCATAAATAATCTAGCTTTGGCATCCCAGTTTCCTAACTTGCAAAAGAAGAAAGAAATAAAAAAGAAAAGGATATTATTACAACCCAGTATGGGTATTTTAAAATGAAATAAAAATATAAGGAACTTAACAGCAATGACATCAATCATTTAGTAAGCTTTTAGTAAATACTAGTGTGTCTAATTTTCCTTTATTTATTTATTTATTTTTTTTATTTTTTGAGATAGAGTTTCGCTCTTGTAGCCCAGGCTGGAATGCAGTGGCATGATCCTGGCTCATTGCAACCTCCACCTCCTGGGTTCAAGCGATTCTCCTGCCTCAGCCTCCTGAGTAGCTGGGATTACAGGCTTGTGCCACCATACCTGGCTAATTTTTGTATTTTTAGTACAGACGGGGTTTCATCATATTGGCCAGGCTGGTCTCGAACTCCTGAGCTCAGGTGATCCACCTGCCTCGGCCTCCCAAAGTTCTGGTATTACAGGCGTGAGCCACTGTGCCCGGCCGTCTAATTTTCTTCATAATGAAGGACATACATAGGCTAAAATAGTAGGATCTAACCCTTTAGAACAAAGACAGATAATCCTGCCTCTGAACAAAATACTGAAAGAATCATTTTGCTCTCTTGAAATATTAATTATTTACTGATGATTAATATTTTCTTAAAAGCTTTTTAAAAAACTTTTATTTTTGGTTCAGAGTTGTATGCAAAGGTTTGTTACATACGTAAACTCATGTCATGGGGGTTTGTTGTATAAAAGCCTTTTATAAATTAAATGATAATATGAATTATCTTTTATAGCTAAAATTAGACATAGATATTGTTTGCACATGTAATATCTAACTCAGTTATTTTACATATGGAGTAAAGAGAGTAGGTATCACTTTATGGATGAAGAAATTGAATATTAGAGATGGCCAAAATCATAAAGCTTATTTAATGTAATGTTACCAACTGTGAATAAGTTATAAATTTATAAACACCTTTAGGATAAAAAGGGCTTTAAAATACATGTCACTTGATTTGAATATTACACAAATCTACTAAGATCAATATGGAACGTTTCATGCCTGTATTTGATAGAAAAAGAAACTAAACTAAACTACATAGAGGTTGCAGATTGACCCCATTTCAAACCTAGAGAGCGGTAAAAGTTTGAGTAAAATTCAAGTATGACTCCACATCTGTTTCACTATTTCAAGCTGGCCCAAATTGTGAGTGACTTTACCATAATATAGTTAATAAAATAAAGGAAAAAAAGTTTTTAAGTTTTGGAAGACTTGATTTAACATACAATACGGACGTAACATGAAATCAACATAAATAGAACATGAAAAGAATCAGAGTAAATTGCTTGCCTATGCCTTATATGCTTGTATAAAATTCTTGGTATCTTAAAATTGTATACAAAAAAAACTACACATTTATGTGGTGAAAACATACCCAAGCTGTGTCGAGGCCTCCGACCACGCATCCACCCCATCAAATAATTGTAAATGCACGTCTACCTCAGAGAGGAATCTAAAGTCTTCAAAGCACAAAGGATTCCTGAATAAAATAAAATTGGGCATTTGTTTTTTGTTCTCTCTCCTGTGGTGAGATAAAATATTTTGAATAGAAAAGTAAAATGCAGAAACTTTCCCCCTGTGCATGCCTCTAAGAAAAGAATAGAAATGACAATTCACATAAAGCCAGGCAAAAATAATTTTATACATTTCTCTTGGTTGTAAAATAATCGCCAATTACTTCAAAATGTCATAACAATATAATGAATATATTAATTCACCTACATTGAGATATTTAACACAAATATTTTACATTACTGATATTAGATAACAACACACACAGTTTTCTGTTTATAGTCATTTATTGCTTCTTGGCCTTTTAGCTAAGATCAAGTGTTTATAGTTGTTTATTTTATCTGGCAATAATTTAGTTTTCTTTCTGCCAGCTAAATTCAGGTAAGTTTTATGCACTTTTATTGAATGTCCTTTTCTAGTGCATTTTCATCCAACGTGCCCGTATCATCATCATCAACAACAAATTCTCATCACCATCATCATTAACAAAACTAATCTCACATGTTTATTTAGTAACATCTTAGCAATGCACAGCAGAGCTTCCAGAAAAAAATCTGTTTAATAAATATGCATAGTGTTTAGACTTTAAAAATAAAAGCTATTTCATATTTGATGATGATAGTTGGAAAGCACAGATATAACTTGTTTCACTTTGCATGTAAAGATGTGTATCAAAGGTAAGTGCCCCCTACAACATCAGAAAACTCAAAAATTTGAGAATTCAAATTGAAACTCAATTCTTCTAATCCTAAAGGTAAAGGTTCAATTTTTTCTAGTTTTGCTTAGAGAGAAAGCTTCTTCTCATAGTAATATTACAACTTCTGATTCTTCAATAGGTGTATCCTAATTCCCTATCATCAGATACAGTGATAGAATATACATCAGAAATGATAAGTATTCTCTATCCTCAGGAGTTCTATTCAAGCATCTAAGAAACAATTAGAATTACCTTATAGTCCAGCCTGGGCGACAGAGCGAGACTCCGTCTCAACAACAACAACAACAACAAAAAAAAAAAAAAAAAAAAAAAAAAAAAAAAAAAGAATTACCTTATAGTGTAAATATTTTTATTTTTTTGAGGTTGAAATATAGTTTCTCATATCTTGAATAATAAACACACACACATACACACATACACACACCTGCTCAGAGAGGGAAGATCTTGATTCTTGTGGATAAAAGTCTTCTATAAAACTAGAAAATTTAGATATGTTCTCAGTTCCTGATCTAGAATTGAAAGTGGAGATACTCAGTGAAATTCTATCTTTGAGAAAGGTATGACAAATGTTATAATCTTACCTTCCTGTGGAAAAACATAAACCACAGTACTTCCGCCTTATCACTATAGAAATATTGTTAATTTGGTAAAAGAGGTAAGACCACCCATGGTTGGATAAACGTTCAGTTGGTGCAAAAGTAATTTTAGTTTTGCCATTATTTTTAATAACATTTTAGGATTTGAAAATGATGATTTTAAATGATGCCATTTAACCCTAAATATTTTAGAGATTCAATTCAATTCCAGTTAATACCACAGGTCTTGTTGTGGGACTTACAAAGCAGAATTCTAAATGTACATTGAATTGCAAAAGTCAAGACTAGGAAAATCACTATTGAAGATGAAGAAAATGTGGGAGCCTTGTTTTATTAGATAGTAAGACCTATGTTAAAACCATATTAATAAAGGCAAAGTGGCATGTGGGACATAGATAGACAAATTGAGAAGGTAAAAAACACAGACAAGAAAAAGTCATGTTCATAGATTAAAAAATATAAGGTAACATTGCAGATAAAGTGGGAAATTAGCTTCTATTCAATAATGAGTCCTCGGTTACTATCACACTGGCCTTTAAGTTAAAAAAATTAGTTCTGGAAATTGTTAAATTTTAATATAAAAACATGAAATTGCATCTCTGCCATATAGGCATCATATGCAGAAGAATTAGAAACTTAAATATATACCCCAGTATACATAAAAATAAGTGAATATATGAATTGATGCCAATGAACAAGAATAGCTAAATATATATTTTATTTGTTTATTAATTTAAAATACTAACATAAGACATCATATAAAGTAATATAAGATGAACACATTATACAATTTTAACAATAACCAAAGTTATTAATCTCAAAAACAACTTTCATGTGGTGATGTGCTAAAGTTGGACAATAAATTTATTCAACTTTTTTTTTATTTAGCAAATACTATTTGCTACACAGTTTTCTAGGTCTTGAGAATGTCAAAGTAAACAATCCAAAAGAAGGTTTTTGCCCACATGGAAATTACTTTTTTTTTTTTTTTTTAAAGACAGAGTTTCGCTCTTGTTGTCCAGGCTGGAGTGCAATGGGTGATCTCGGCTCACTGCAACCTCCGCCTCCTAGGTTCAAGCAATTCTCCTGTCTCAGCCTTCAGAGTAACTGGGATTACAGGCATGTGTCACCACACTTGGCTAATTTTTGTATTTCGAGTAGAGACGAGGTTTCGCCATGTTAGTCAGGCTGGTCTCGAACTCCTAACCTCAGGTGATCCTCCTGCCTCAGCCTCCCAAAGTGCTGAGATTACAGGTGTGAGCCACCACACCCAGCTGGAAATTACTTTTTAGTTTAGGTGATAGAAAATGAATAAGTACAAAACAAATTCAAAATTAAACAGGATAGGTAAATATAAAACAAGTTGAAGAAAATATATTATTTTCTGACATACCAAGATTCTTTTCAGCTAATCAGCATTTTCTATTAACTATTTTATATAGTAAAATAGATCTATATAGAGGAAATTTGGGCTGATATTTTCTTACAACCACATTTTAACAAATATTTGGTTTTGAAAGGAAACAAATAAATGTTTAAATGCTGGCTTTTTATGGGGAAAACCTGAATCACGGTTTCCTGAAGAGTTATTTTTATGTATGTAGTTTTCAACTGAATAGAGATTATTTGTCTCTTAAATACAGAATTGAGAAAAGGGGATAGGAATAGGATAAAAAAGAACATTTGTATATCCTACCTATTTCATTTAGTGCAAATGGCAATTTACAGCCAACAGGGAAGTCACAAAACATGCCTAAAAGAAGTTTTTTGAAATAAATACCATGATAAAGCTAAGCACAGGGAGAGTTATATTGTCATATATAAAGAACCCTAAACCAACTGACAGAGTGTGGAAAGGACCCTCAAAAAAGAAAATTCTAAAATGAGTCCTGTATGTTGAGTCAAAACAATTACTTAGATAAAGAAATCGTATGTTAAAACTCCAATTTCTTTCTCAATGTTGAACATACACTCACTTTGCTATAGTCATGATGGTAAACTTGTTGGGGGTTTGCTGGGCATTTGTACTGGTTTATGCTACATGGAATTGCAAAAGGACATAGCATAGCTTTCAGAGATAATATTTTCTAATAAATGAAATAAAACCCACACAAATGAATTTATGCAGAAAGAATAATTTGACTATAAAAGTACCTGAACAAACTTCGTATAGACATATTTATATAACTTTTAAAAACTATTGTTAGAAGAAAAGTTACAATATTTTGCAAACAGCCTGGGCTCAAGTTATTTGAGAACATCCATCACCACAATAAGCTATTTAATTACGTTCATTAGTTGAGAAGAGCCAATAATCAACTAGCCTTTTGAATCAGTAAGCTAACTTGCACTGTGGTCTAGAAAATCCTTCTCTTCTGGTACACAGGAAAGACTTAACATGCAGTGCAAGTTTGTGGTGAGAAACAGAGCGCTTGGCAGGTTGCTTGCTTTAAGCTGTGACACTAAAACTGGATGTGGTCTGAGGTGTTTACTGGACACTTGCCCAAATATGAAAGCATAAAATGTGCGGTTATTGCCAAGCAAAAATTTTGTAATCTTGACCTTTTGGTAAATGTGTTTGAATTGACAAAAGACATGTCAAAAAGGACAAATTTTAAAATTCACATGGACAATAAAGAAAATAAAAGGGAGTGGAAGAAACAGAGCTGAGTCTTTGGATATGCAGGGGCATCTATGGCCACACCACCATGGTGCACCCAGTGTCGTCAGGACATGCATGGGCATATTGAAGCAGAAGTGAAATGATGACTAATGTAAAAGTAAAAAAGTCTGCAAACATTTTAAGAAATATATATATATATATATATATTTTCAGAACCTATTTTGCATTCAGCTAGGTGTTACATACTGGGCTACGTACTGACGTATAATATCAACTGGTATATTGTAATCATATGAACTCAAGGCAGAGATTCCATAAATCTTGAATGTATACTTTGGGGAAAAACAGGTCATCATCTTGGCAACTAATTAATATTTTTTGGCACAGCTTCCTAAACCAGGAATGATTAAATGATTTTTTGGCCCCAACTCAGTTGAAACTTTGTATAATTCTAAAATTTAGCAATTCATTTGAAATATCTTTAGCAAATATTTGTGTTATATTAACTTAATCCATGCTAGGACACACCATTTTTTTGTTTGTTTAATTGCAATCGATATAGTATAATGGAACAGAAAAATGTTTTTTCCCACTCTGGTATTATCTTTATAATTGTGCATAAATAGCCATAAATAAATAGTACCTTTTAAAAATTGCTCTCAAGCAAGTTACACGCATGATTTGCAGGTCAGATGACATCATATTTTTTATTAGCATCCTGGTTACTTTTCTCTGATTGCTTATTTGTTTGCCATTAAACCTTTCATTTCCTGCTAGAGTGATAATCTCCACATTCGTAAATGGTATGATGCCTTTAATGACTTCTGCATCTTGGATTCAAATAGATTTTGTGTTTACTTCAGTGCTCCGAGTATCAAAGAAGTCTAGAATTTTGAAGATGTCTTAAATTGGTAACGTTACTTACCACAAGTGCCTAAAGACAGGATCTAGGGATAAGACAGCATTTTTTTTTCCAAAGGAAAATGGCTCATTAATTGTAGATCTGAGTGAAAGCAAGGTGTCTCAAGTCACGTTTTTTTCCCTCTTATGTACCTATTAGCAGGTGCTCAAATTTTAGCTGACTTATTTCTCCTTCCTTTATCCCCAGGAGCTTCATTTGTGTGCAGAGGCATAAAAAATGCAAGTGGTTAAAAGTCTACAACTCTTGCATTGCATTTTGGAGAATATAAAAATCACTACTAAAATCTTACAATGCTCCTCTTGAGGTCTTAGCCAAGAGACCCTGGCGTTTTTCTACACTGTAATAATGTTGTCTTCATTATTTGACATAGAAGTAACAGTACCAAAGCTTAACAAAAATAAGTAAAAAATAGGAAATTACCAATATTTTCATAATGTCATTCTATATTTATTTATTGGGCTTTTATCTATTATAGGGCAATCATATTGTTTGGCGTGAATAAACAAAGTTCAATAAAGTATAAAGCACGACTCCTGTCATCTAGCTGTTCACACTCTATTTAAGGCATACACAGAAGCATGTGGTTTTAAATTAGTATGTAATTCACAGTGGTAGACACAAACTTTGGGTTTTTTAAAAGATAGTATTATAGATGACAATTTTCTAATAGGTCTCCAATATTAAATATGAGAAAATGGTGTTAGAGAAGGTGTCCTAGACTGGGTGATTTCTGGAGATTAAAAAAAAAATGTTAGAAATCAAAGTAATGTTGTTAAAACATACAACATATCAAAGACAGAAATCTCAAAAACGTGGAGGAGAGACATTAAAATGAATAAATAAAGCTATGTGCAGTCCAGTACTGTTGGTTTATTAAGTGGCGTTATGAAGAGCTGTAGATGAAAACAGAGCCTGGAGCAAGCTGGAACCACAAGAAAGGGTGTGAGAAGAAAGATTTATAATCTAAGCTATGTTGTTTGAGTAGTACCATGTAGTCAGTAAAAAGTCTTTGAGGGGTTTTAAGTAAGAGGTTAACAAGGCTGGGCTTGTATGTTTTGAGCAGACAATGTGACCTACTCAGAGGACAATGAATTTGATACTAACGAAGCTAGAAAAACAGACACAAATTGTTAAGGGCTACATGCCATAGAAGCAAATGATGTTTTTACATGGAACTGTGATATTGACAAAGGAAACTATTTCTCAGTGAAGATACCAATCTATACCATAAAGCATAACTAATTACTGACAATGTTACACTAGAACAGATTTAGAATGTAATGTTGGTTTCATTCTCTGAGGAAGTGGGGTATATCCAAATGGCTGTTGTATAGCAACATTGTGGTTGCTGCATAGTAACCTTATGTGCTTATTCACAATTTATCACCTCTTAGTTTCAAATCTATCCTTCACTACCCTGCTCTACCACAATGAAAACAGATCCCATAAATTTTTCTCCCTTGCCAGCTTACATGATAAGTTTTGTCTCTAAAAGGCACTGTGTAGACTGGAGGAGAAAGGATTTTTCTTCTTGGTTTTATGATACTTTCTCTCCTTTTGCTCCTATGGCTGTGGCTACCAGGTGCATGTTTGCGTGACGTCCTGTGGTATCTACCCTCCAGCAAGTTTTTGTTAGCTATCCGGATCCCTGTTGCATGCCTTCCACTATCTAGCTCTGGCACTCTGGAATGAAGACTTCCTGCTGGCCAGTCACAGTGTGAGATCCATCCTCACCAATTTCAACTTGCTGATGTTAGAACTGCCCTGTCCTGGGGCCACCCACAGTTGTGTTGAATTGTCATTTTAAACACCTTCAAAGACTAGAAGAAATTAATTCATCTGAATATATGAGTGGAAATATTCATTTTATTCAGCACTTAGAATAGTTCTTGATAATATTATGATTTATAGTTTATACATGATGTATTTTAACGAATTGCAGGTGTTTAAGACATAAATAATATAGCAGGGCACAGTGGCTCACGCCTGTAATCCCTCACTCCTATAATCCCTCACACCTGTAATCTCAGCACTTTGGGAGGCCGAGGTGGACAGATTGCTTGTGGTAAGGAGTTTGAGATCAGCCTAGCCAACATGGCGAAACCCCATCTCTACGAAAAATTAGCCAGGCCTGGTGGCCAGTACCTGTAGTCCCAGTTACTTCAGAGGTGGAGGCTGAAGAATTGCTTGAGCCTGGAAGGCTGAGATCGCAGTGAGCCGAGATTGTGCCACTGCACAGGTGACAGAGCGAGCCTCTGTCTCAAAGAAAGAAAGAGTATGTACCTGGATATATATTTTTAAAATAATGTAAAGATTTAAACATAATTCTAAGAACCTAATTGTATGGCTTTTGAAGAAACTAGAAGTATGTTCTTTACAGATGGCGGGAGTAACATTATATTAAACTTGTGTAAGCGATAACACTTAAGTGTTTATAAACTTGTTTATAAGCTGGTGTTTACAAGCATGTTTTTATTTCCAAACAAAATTCAAAAGAAGTTTGTCTCTGTAAAAATTCACCTGTACACAGTTCTTGTTCCTCTCTGAATATATTGGAAACCTGAAATATGCAAAATAACGTATTGCTAATACTGGTAATATATAACAATATTTTTATGAATAGATGACTTATTTAGATTAATAGTTATATATAAAATCTGAATATTTTCTATATAATTTGTCTACGGAAATAAATATTTATAGAATTGTTCACATATTGCTCTTTTCTTTCTAATATTATTCCTTCTAGGAATAAAATATGGAAGTTCTCAAGATTAGTTTTTGCCATTTGGCCACACTAGCCAATGATTATTGGTTTTGTAGGAGACTGCAATCCATAAAAATATTACTGGCAGAGTTTGAGAATTTGTATGAGAAAACAAATTTTATGAGATGCAAAATCAAAACTATTATACTAATTTAAATTTTGTAATAGCAAAGCTAATTCTTGTTACTTTTCAGTCTTTCAATTCACTAAGATAATGAGTGTTACACACTGCACAGATAAAAATGTATTGCCGTGACTGAATGAAGAGGACAATTTAACAAAACAATTCCAAGCTTCTGGAAATTGATCAAAGGCTAATAATCATTTGTGACTATTCATTCTTGGAAAAACTGCTAGAGATTCAAGGAAGAATGCAGCAAATTTGTAGTAAGTTTACCTAGTGTTGCTCCCATGCCTCCTGCCCACCCACCACAGCCTGGTACTGTGAGTAACAGTTGCAGTTTTTACAGCTTGGGGAAAGCAGGGAAAACCAACAGTGTTTTTGCCACAAGGACAGACTTGATTAGCGGTCAGAGGTTGGGGCATAGTGTAATAGACCACTACTTTTCAACTCAAAGTGCTGAATTTTGCAGGAAATGAATGAGAAACCCCATTTTTTTTTTTTTTTTTTTTTTTTTTTTTTTTTTTTTTTGTGGGTGGCTT
>NW_016810444.1:201323-222622 GCF_001698545.2 Rhinopithecus bieti
TTTTGTCTGAGGTGCAGTCTGCTCTGGGGGAAGAACAGTGTCAGCCGTAAATATAACAAAATCCTAAACATGAAAGTGCAATAGACCTCATGACGTTAGCCCTCTACATATTCTTTAAATTTTTTTAAAATTGACACATTGTAATTGTACATATCTATGGGGTACAATTTGATGTTCAATACATATATATGTTATATTAAATAATCAAATCAGGGTATTTAGTGTATCCATCTGCCTCATGTATTTATCATTTCTTTGTGGTGAGAACATTCAAAAGCCTCTGTTCCAGCTAATTTGTAATATGCAATATCTTACTGTTAACCATCATCACCCTACTATGCAATAGAACAGAACTGATTCCTCCTACCTAACTATAACTTTGTACCCATTGACCAAGCTCTCGCCCTGTCCCCCTCTTTTTCTCTCCTTCAGTCTCTGTTGACCATTGTTCTGGTGTTTTTCTGGTGATCACTCTGCTTCTATAATATCAGCTCTTTTTTGCTTTAATTCTACATATGAGTGAGATTATGTGATATTTGTCTTTCTGTATCTGCCTTATTTCACTTAACACGATGCTCAGCAGGTTCATCCATGTTGTATAAACGGCAGGATTTTATTCTCGATTATTGAAAAAATATGCATATGTGGAGAGGACACCAGGATGATTCCAGTAAAAAGGAAAAGCCCAAGGAGACTTGAGAACTGATTGCAAATTTATGAACACTTCCTCCACCACACACACACACACACACACACACACACACACACACTCTCTAGTGCAGAGTGGAACCTCTACTAACTTAAGGTTTTTGAATAAATCTTTTAAAATAATATATTGGCTGACAGCCAAGCTATGCAATTCACAAGGGCAATCCCTAGGAAATGGGGCCAAAACTAAAATAAAAAAATAAGAATTTGAAACAAAACATCAGTAAATGCATTTTAAAGGAGAAAGATTCTGCAGTAAAATTGTATGCAAGTTACCTCCCAAAATTCTTTATAAACCCCCCAAATTTATTTGCATGATACTATATTATTAAAAAAATTTATTATAAGAAATTAGAAAACATGCAGAAACTGGCAAATGTCTTCCATACTTGGAGGAAAAGACAATCAGTCAACAAAATCTGACTTTTTCTGGGACAATACAGTAGATTTATCAGAAAATAAAATTTAAAGTAACTATTATAAATGTACTTAAATTATACAGAAAAGTATGTTCAATCAATTAAATGAAAATATGATGGCAATGAGAAAACAAGTAGGAAATTTTGGCAGAGAAATGAAAACCAAGAAATACGCCAAATTCTGAGTTGAGAAGTACATTACTTCAAATGAAAAATTCACTAAATTGGCTAGAAAAAAAATTGAGATTCAAAAGGAAGAATTCATCAACTTTGGGATGGATTAACGGAAATTATTCATCCAAGAGAAAAAGAGAATACAGAAAGATGTAGAAAATAATATTAAGACAAAACTGACTTTAAAAGTTTTCAAATTTGCTTTTTTAAAATGTATACATCCAAGATGCTAAGTAAACTAACTACTAATAGAATCAGCATGTAGAAGTCTCCATCTCAAAACATCATAATCAAATGACTGAAGGGGATTTTAAGACAAGGACTCTGATATGATCTTGTGGAACAGGTAGGATTGATTATGAGATGACTTGAGTCAGTGCGAAAATCAGAGAATGGTGGTCAATGTATCCGCCCACCCACCAGGAGCATTTAGGACCATCGTTATCCTTCCACAGAGGCCCACATTTGCCCTGAATACTATTCTTAGATTGGAAAGAAGGCAACATCAACAAGCCGATCATCAACAAGAAGGCAAACATCAACATCAACAACAACAATGCTCCACCACCAGGAGCATCATTTAGACCCACGTTACCTTCCCACCAGAGCCCACATTTGCCCTGAATACTATTCTAGATTGGAAGAAGGCCAACATAACAAGATAGAGAATAGGCATACCCCGCTCTCCATAGAAACAACAACTTAATACATCCAGAAATAAATGTTGGCACATATGGACTAGTGATTTTCAACAAGAGTGCCAAGACCATTCAGTGGGAAAAGGGCAGTATCCTCCAGAAATAGTGTTGAAAAAACTGGTTAGACATATGCAAAAGAGTGAAGTCAAACCCTTACATTACATCATCTACAAATATTAACTCATAATGTATTGAGGACTTAATGATAAGATTCAAAACTATAAAACTTCTAGAAGAAAACATGTAAGGAAATCTTCACGAAATTGGATTTAGCACTCATTTCTTGATATAACACCCAAATCACAGGCAACAAAAGCAAAAAATAGGCCAATGGGATTACATCAAACTTAAAAATGTCTGCACAGCAAATGATAGAAGCAACAAAATCATGTATCTAATAAGGGATTAATATCCAGAATTTATTAAGAACTTATGTAATCCAATGACAAAATCCAAATAACCCTATTTAAAAATGGACAAAGGATTCAAATAGTTATCATCTACAAATATCACTTCATATCCATTAGCATGGCTGCTATGAAAAAAGCAGAAAATAACAACTGTTGGTTAGGTTGTAAAGAAATGTGAGCCCTTGTGCACTGTTAATGAGAATGTAAAATGGTACAGTCACTATGAAAAACATTATGGAGGTTCCTCAAAAATTTAAAAATGGGTTGACATATGAACCAACAATCTTACTTCTGTAGAGCCAAAGGAGTTGAAATCAGGATCTTGAGCAGATATCTGCACTCCCATGTTCATTGCAACAGTTAAAACATAGAAGCAACATACATGCCCATTGATGAATTGGTGGATAAAGAAAATGTGGCATGTATACAAAATGGAATACAATTCTGCCATTAAAAAGAAGAAAACCCTATTGCAACAACATGGATGAACCTGAAGGACATTATGCTGAGTAAAATAATAGTAAATTCATAGAAGCAGGGAGTAGAAGGGTGGTTGTCAGGGGCTGGGAGAGGGAAAAACAGGGGAGTATTCGTCAAAGGGTACAAACTTTCAGTTATACAAGATGAACAAGGTCTAGAGATCTATTTTACTATACAGAATGTGTAGTTAACAATGTTGTATACTAAAGATTTGGCTAAGAGGGAAGATCTTATGTTAAGTGTTTGTATCACAAAAAACAATAATAAAGAGGATGGAAGGAAACTTTTAGATATGTTTATGACATAGATTATTGTGGTGGTTTCATGGTTATATACTTATCTCTAATGTCATCAAGTTGTATGCATTAAGTATGTATAGCTTTTTATATGTCAATCATACCTCAATAAAGTTGTTTAAACATTTTAAAAGGATAATATATTTTATTTTAAAACGAAGTCTTGTTGCATACTGCAACATGGATAAATCTTAAGGACATTATGCTAAGTTAAATAAGCCAGGCACAAAAAAACAAATACTGCATGCTTTATTTAAATGAGATATCTAAAGTAGTCAAACTCATACAAACAGAAAGTAGAATGCTGATTGTTAGGGGCAAAAAGAGGAGTTGTCCAATGTGTGTAGAGTTTCAGTTTTGCAAAATGAACAAATTCTAGAAATCTGTTGTAAAATGTGAATATAGTTAACAGTACTGACCTGTTCACTCAAAAATGGTTGAGATATATGATATGGTTAAGACGTAATGTCTCAGATGTAACATACTGTATGAGTTCAACTATATGACATTCTGGAAAACTAACAACTATGGAGACAGTACAAAGATCAATGACTGCCATGTGTTTGAAGGAGGAAAGGATTAGTGGGCAGAGTACAGAAGATTTTCAGGGGAATGCAATTATTCTGTATGATCTGTGATGATAGACATGTCACTATCATTATATATTTGGCCAAACCCATAAAGTGTACAACACTGAGTGAAACTTAACATAAACTTGTGGTCTTTGGATAATAATGATGTTTCATTCGTAACAAATATACCATGCTGGTGGGGGACACTGATAATGGGAGAGGTAGTGCGTGAGTGAGGACCATGGGAAATCTCTGTAGCTTTCTCTCAATTTTCACAAGATGTGGAACTAGTAGATAAATAGATACCTAGATTAATCAAATAGACTAAGTGCAAAAATGTATCCACAAATATATGGAATGTAGAATAGTTCAAGAAAGATGTAAACGCATTCAGTGGAGAAAGTATAATCTTTGTAACACACGTTTAAATACTTGGCTATCAATATGCACATACAAAATATTTTGATCTATATCTCATACCATACACAAAATAAGCTCAACTTCTGCACAGCAAAAGAAACTTTAAACTCCAAAAAACAGAAAACCTACAGAATGGGAAAAATATTTGCAAACTATGCACCTGACAAAGGTCCAATATCCAGAATCTATGAGGAACTTAAACAATTAAATCCCATTAAAATAGTCAAAAGACATAACAGACACTTCTCAAAAGAAGACATACAAGCGGCCAACAAATATATGACAAAGTGCTCCACATCACTAATTATCAGAGAAATGCAAATCAAAGTCGAAATGAGATTCCATCTAACACCAGTCAGAAAGACTATTACTAAAATGTCAAAGACAACTGATGTTGGCAAGGCTTTGGAGAAAAGGGAACGCTTACACACTGTTGGTATGAATGTAAATTAGTCCAGCCACTGAGGAAGGCCATTGGGAGATTTCTCAATGAACTTAGAACTATCATTTGATCAACCAGTCTTACTACTGTGTATATCCCCAAAAAGACACATGCACTTGCGTGTTCATCACAGCACTCTTCATAGTAGCAAAGACATGGAATCAACCTAAGTGCCCATCAAGGATACACACACACCCTGAAAGACTAGGCGGTCATAAAAAAAAGAACAAAATTATATCATTTGCAGCAACATAGATGCAGCAGAAGGCCATCATTCTAAGCTAATTAACACAGACACAGAAAACCAAATACTGCATGTTCTCACTTACAAGTGGAGCTAAATGATGAGAACACATGGGCACATAGAGGTAAATAATAGACACTGTGGCCTACCTGAGTGTAGAGGGTGGCGGAAGGAAGGGATCAGGAAAAGTAATTAATGGGTACTAGGGTTCATACCTGGGTGACAAAATAGTCTGTTCAACAAACCCCTGTGAGACGTGCTTACCTATATAACAAACCTGCATATGTATTCCAGAGCTTAATATAAAGTTAAGAAAAAGAGAGTTCAAAAATTGGAAGTGTTTAGTTGGAATGAAATAATATTATATTCAGTAAACATATTATATTTACACATTTATACATAGAATTAAAAAATATAAATAATAATTACTTTAAAATTTAACAAATACATATGGAATGATTTTGATTTGTTACAAAGTGCTTGTGTTTAAAAATAGTGGCTTGCTGTCTTTATGAGATACTCATAAAGATACTCCTTTATCATAAACATAAAAAATATGAAAATGAAAAATGGAAAAAATATACCATGCAACACAAACTGGTAGAAAACTACTTTAATATACTGTAATAAGATAAAACAGAAATTGTTATTAGAAATGAAGAAGCATATTCATAGTGATATATTTATCTATACCATTAGTAATTTAAAAATAATGTGTATGTACCTAATAATACACATTTCATATAGAATTGAAAGAAATAAATGAGTAAATAATAAAATTAGGGGTTTAATCACTTCTCTTTCACATCTCATCACACAAACAGATACATCACTGACTCTACAGATTTAAACTAGACAATTAGCCAACACACCTGTGTACACACACACACTAAAAACTGTATACTAATTTGGAATACTAATTTTTTAAGCTACACTATATTTTCATAAGCCTATGCATTTTAATATAAAATTTAGAAGTTTGCTATAAGTACAGTAGCACTAGCCAAAGTTGGCCAGTGGACAGTTAAAATGTACCAATTCAAGTTTAATATTAACTAATTAGAAGTAAATAACATTAAACATAAGTTTATTAGTCACACTAGCTACGTTTACACAGAGATGAAGAACATTTCTAGCCTCACAGAAAATGTTCTAACTACAGTTTACTAACACAGAAGTCAATAATCAAAACTTCAGAAACTTTATATGGTTTTATATTCAGTAAATATAATTATAAATAAACTAAAGGCCAAATAAATTATCACAATAAATGTTCACAATTTTACATCAATTATAAGGAAAATAGAGCAAAATATTTTCTTGGGAAAATGGATTGCCTTAAATGCATATATTACACCAAAATTGCAGATACTGAATTGACTGAATAAAAACAGAAATATGAAATTAACTGAAATTAAATAGAAGTAAAGTGGTAGGAATAAAACAACAAATAGTAAAAAAAATCATGACAAAGAGCAAAATTATAGTAGAGAGGGTCAATGGGGCTGAAGGTATTTTTATTGAAAGGACTTAATAAAATTGATAAAAGACTATTAAAGAATATGAGAAGGCACAAATATTTTTCTAGATGAAGGGAAAACCATTGTGATTTTTACAGTTATTAAACAGCTAATGAAACCATATTATGAATACTTTTATATCCATATGAGATAGAAAATTCTTGAAAATGCAAGTTACCAAATTGCAATACAACAAACCAAAATCTTAGTAACCTCTATAAACATACACTTTGTAAATATGGATGAAATGTTTATATGTGCTGAAGCAATTGACTTTCCTACATAAACTTTCCTACAAAAACATTCTACAAACTCAGGTGGCATCACTAGTGAATAATTACATTTTAAAATAAAACAGTACCCTTACACAAAGTCTTCTAGGTTACAGAAAAAGAGAAATGCTTCCCAATATATCCTTAAGAGCAAAGCCTCTCATGTACATAGCTATAAATAAAAACACAGTGTAATCTCCTGTGCATTAATAAACTTAAACAGGCAACACAGAATGACCAGTATGGTTTATTTCAGACTGGTTTAGCATTTGAGAGAAGCGAAATAGTTTACTTTATAAACATTATGCAGAGAAAACATAAATCATTCTAATTGATGCCAAAATAATAAAAATGTTACAACTGATAACAAAATCTATTAGAAAAACAGGAATATGATAAAACTGCTTCAATATGAGAAAGGTATAATAAAACAAACAAACTTTGTAAAATGGATGAAATGTTGCAATCTTTTTACCTAAAATAGGAAATGATACATATGATATACATATAACTTTTCTGTGGCTTCTATTCAACATTCAAAATAAAACCTTAGCTAGTCCAGATTCAATGCAATCTGTATCGAAATGCCACTGACGTTCTTCACAGAAATAGTAAAAGCAATCCTCAAATTCATATGGAACCACAAAACACCCAGCATAGCCAAAGCAATTCTGAGCAAAATATCAAAGCTGGAGGTGTCACATTACCTGAATATACTGCAAAGCTATAGCAACCAAAACAACATGGTGCTGGTATTAAAACAGACATATAGACCAATGAATCCAGAAATAAATCCATGAGTTTACAGACAACTCACTTTTGACAAAGGTGCCAACTCACTTTTGACAAAGAAGAGAAAAAAAGATAGTCTCTTCAAAAATTAATGCTGGGAAAACTGCATATTCATATGCAGAAGAATTAAATTAAACTCCTATCTCTCACCATATACAAAACCAAACTAAAATGGATTAAAGACTTAGATATAAGATCTGAAACTATAAAACTGCAAAAAAAAAAACATTGGAGAAATGCTTTAGACATTGGTCTGGGCAGAAAATTCTTGAGTAAGACCTCAAAAGCACAGGCAACAAAAGCAAAAATGGACAAATAGGATTACATCAAGCTAAAACGCTTTGGCTCAGCAAAGGAAACAATCAACAGAGTGAAAATACAGCCTACATAATGGGAGAAAATAATTTTAAGCTATTCTACTGACAAGAGATTAATAACCAGAATATATAATGAACTCAAACAACTTAGTAACAAGAAACCAAATAACCAGATTAAAAAATGAGTGAAAGATCTGAATACACGTTTTTCAAAGGAAGACATACAAATAGCTAATAGGTATATGAAAAAGGGCGCAACATCACTAATCATCAGAGAAATGCAAATAAAAACTACAATGAAATGTCATCTCATCCCAGTTAGAATGGCTATTATCAAAAAGGCAATAATGGATGCTGATGAGGGTGTGGAGAAAAGGGAACCCTCATATACTGTTGGTGGGAAAGTAAATTAGTACAGTCATTATGGAAAACAGTATGGAGATTCCTCAAAATGTGAAAAATAGAACTACCATATGATCCAGCAATCCTACTGCTGGGTATTCATTCAAAAGAAAGAAAGGAAATCAGGTTATCAAAGATAGATCTGCACTACCATGTTTATTGCAGTGCTATCCACAATAGCTAAGATGTGGAATCAAGCTAAGTATTCATCAGTGGATGAATGGATTAAAAAAATGTGGTACAGATAGATCACATACATGTGGAATAATAATGGAACACTATTCAGTCATAAAAAAATAAAATCCTTGTAATTTGCAACAACATGGTTGGAACTGGAGGACATCATGTTAAGTGAAATGAGCCAGGCACAAAAAGGTAAATATCACATGTTCTCACTCATATGTGGGAACTAATGCAATTGATCTCATGGAGGTAGAGGGTAGAATGATGGCTGCCAGAGCTGGGAAGGATAGTGTCAGGGGTATGAAGAAAGGTAGCACAATGGTAGCACAATAAGGCAGCTATATTTAATAATAACTTATTGTATATTTCAAAATAACTAGGGGAGTAGATTTCAGAAGTTCCCAACACAAAGAAATGACAAATTTTTGAGGTGATGCGTATCCTAATTACTTGATTTGATCATTACACATTGTATGCTTGTATCAAAGTATCATGTATATGCCATAAATATGTACACTATTATGTACTCATAATTTTTTAAGTTATAAAAAAGAAATAGAGAAAATATTGCAATTGGAAAGAAAAAAGTGGGATTATTTAGAGATAAAATATGTTAATATAGAAAACCTGAAAAATTACACCTAAAATGATAAATTTAATACAAAATATTCAGTGAAGTAACTGGATATAAGAATCAACTTGCAAATTTCAATTGTATTTCTATTTATAGCAACAATTACTAAAGAAATTTTTAAAATAAGGATGCCATTTGTAAAACTGTGAATCTGAAATACTATGCTTGTTTGCTAGCTATATATATATTTCTATTAATTATAATTTAGTGTATTTTCATAATTATAATTCTAAATAAACTGATATGATATATGCTTATATGCATGTTGGGTGTTTTTATTAGAAATACATTTATTTACATTTATATACTTATTTCATTTTGTAAACTAAGTAATTTTTTGTCACATTAAAGAATTAAAACAACAAAATCTTTCACAAAGATGCCAAATAATGTAACATTCACTAATGTTCTCTTTTTAAATTTGAGGTACGGATGTATACTATTCCTGCAAACACCCACTTATTGTTTTTAATTAAATAGCATTATACAGTCACGTGCAACTTGATGATGGGTATACATTCTGATTAATGGGTCACGAGGCAATTTTGTCATTGTGTGAATATCATAGAGTGTGCTTATACAAACTTGGATGGTATAGCCTACTACACACATGGGCTATCTGGTGTAACTTAACAGCTCCTCGGCTACAAACCTGTACAGCATGCTACTGTATTGAATACTGTAGACAAATGTAGCACAATGGTAAGTATGTGTTTATTTAAACATATCTCAACATAGAAAAAGTACAGTAAAAACACGATATAAAAGATAAAAATGGTACACCTGTGTAGCGCACTTAATGGAGCTTGTAGAACTGGGAGTTTCCCTGGGTGGGTCAGTGAGCGTTGAGTGGAATGTGAAGGCCTAGGATAGTATTGTGCATTACTGGACACTTTTTAAACACTATACACTTAGACAACACTAGATTTATAATAATCTTTTCTTCAATAATATTAAATAACTTACTCTAACTGTTTACTTTATAACCTTTTGACTCTTTTGTAACAAAAGAGCTAAAACACACATTGTACAACTCTACAAATATATTTTATATGATTATTCTGTAAACTCTTTCCTATATAAAAAATTTTATTCTCACTTTTTTCTTACTCTTTAATGTTTTGTCAAAACTAAGACACAAACAAACACATTAGGCCTGCATAGAGTCAAGATAATCAATATCACTCTCTTCTATCTCCACATCCTGTCCCACTGGAAGGTCTTCAGGGGCGGTAACTCTCAAAGAGCTGTCATCTCCTATGATAACAATGCCTTCTTCTGGAATACCCCCTGAAGGACCTGCCTAAGCCTGTTTTGTAGTTAACTATTTTTTATAAGTAGGAGGAGCACACTCTAAAATAAGAATAAAAAGTGTAGTGTAATTCACCATAGCAAAGACTTGGAATCAACCTAAATGCCCATCAGTGATAGACTGGATAAAGAAAATGTGGTACATATGCACCATGCAATACTATGTGATCATAAAAAGGAATGAAATCATATCCTTTGCAGGAACATGGATGGATTTGTAAGCTATTATCCTTAGCAAACGAATGCAGGAACAGACAACCAAATGCCATATGTTTTCACTTATAAGTGGGAGCTAAATGATGAGAATACATGAACACATAGAGGTGAACAACATGCACTAGGTCCTATCAGAGGGTGGAGGGAGAGTGGAGGGAGAGGATCAGGAAAAATATCTAATGGGTATCAGGCTTAATACCTGGGTGATAAAATAATTTGTACAACCAACCCCCATGATAGAAGTTTACCTACATAACAAAGCTACATATGTACCCCTGAACCTAAAAGTTAAAAAAAGTATAGTACAATAAATACATAAAGCTAGTAACATAATTGTTTATTATCAAGTACTATGCACTGTACAAAATTGTATATGCTATATGTTTACATGACTGTCAGCTCAGTAGGTTTGTTTACGACTAGTATCACCACAAACATGTGAATAATGAGCTGTCCTATGACAACAGCTACAGTATCACTAGGATATAGGAATTTTTCAGCTCCATTATAATTTTATGGAACCACCATCATATATGTGGTGCATTGTTGATCAAAACAGTATTTTTTTGGTCACATAACTGTATATCATATCCTTGTTATATGTAACAAAATGTTTTTTTTTTACTCTTCCAGCATTTAACTTTAATGGAATCTGTGCTTATTCAAAGGCATAATAATAATATAAAAAGGCAACAAAGTCACTGAAAATAATAGGAGTAATCAAAATTTACTCTATATGATATAAATATATAGTACATATATAGATACAGAATCAAAATATATATTACTGTGACTACGGTTAATAATTGCTATTCCTAGTGTTTTAAGAGTTATGGATTAATTGGAAGTCAATAATAAGTGAAAATATTCTTAAATATGATGGCAAAAGACTTCATCTTCAAGAAATGTTTTTAAATGGAGAGAATTAGTTGCTATTCCCTAGAAGTAAAGAAAATAAAATTTAAATATATTCTAAAGATGATGTATTTCAAAAGAAATTATGTGGATATACCTACCTAAATAGTAAATGAATAAAATATTATTGATGACAATGTTTCAAACTTTAAATATATTTTTATATCAGAATTCAGAAAGCAAATATAGGATAATCAGTAAATAAAAGGAGAGGGTAGTCTTAGTCCATTTTTGCTGCAATAACAAAATTCCATAGATCGAACAATTTATAAGCAATGAAAATTTATTTCTCCCAGTTCTCAAGGCAAGAAAGTCTAAGATCAAGGTGTCAGCAGATTTGGTGTCTGATGAGGGCTGCTTTCTGCTTCCAAGATGGCACCGTGTTGCTACGTCCTCACATGGCAGAAGGGAAAATGTGGTGAATACTAGTTCCTAACAGCCTTTTTGTGAGGCACTAATCAAATCATTACGGCAAAGCCCTGCTGACTTAATTAGTTCCCCAAAGGCCCTACCTCTTAAAACCAGCAAAATAGGGATTAAGTCTCAATATAAATTTTGAGAAGACACAAATATTTAAACCATAGGAAGGATAGTTAGATCTTTTCATTGTCTAAGAAGGGGTAAAAGCATTAATTTGTTGTGCCCTGTAAAATGCAGGGCACTAATGAAAGAATATTCAAAGCATATTAAATTAGCAAATTGGCACTGTTTGTTAATAGAAATACTTAAACAATAAAACATTTCTAGTGAAAAGATAAAGCAATACAAAGTTAAGAGTTTAAAAGCCTGGCAATTTTCAATCTAAATTAGATAATAATTATAATTAATTAGTATAATTATGTACATACAAATAAGAATACATAATAATCATAATTTGAAAATTTAATACTTATCAGTAAATATTAGAAGAAAATTATTTTATTATTAAAAACAAAGAGTGTTTATTCTAACAAACTGCTGGTTGTAGACACTCCTTTAAGTATAAAGAAAAATTAAAATGAAGGATGAAAAAAGTATCAGATGCAATTAGAAACCTAGTAGAAAAACTGCTATTGTTAATGTAAAGTCATCAAATAAGGAGAAAAACGTTAGAGAAAATAAAGATGCATGTTTCATAATAATAATTTTATTTACTACATCATTATAATATTTTAAAATTAATGTGTATGTATCTGATAATACAAGTTCAACATAGAATTGAAAGAAGTGAACAAGTTAACAATCAAAAATGAGGTTTTAACACTTCTCTCTCACAGCTTGTCACACAGCCACACCAGTGAATCTTTAAAAAGTTTTGAACTACACTATTAACCATCACCTATATGCCCAAACTCACACACACTTGTACAGACAGTATATACTAACAGAATACTTCTGTTTTTGAGTTCACACGGAAATTTTCCAAAAGTACACTGTAATCTCATGTTTCCAAGCATATTTATATAAAAATATTAAACTATGATTTCAATGCAGTATCACTAGCCTACATTGGTCAATGGACACTTGAAATGTAACTATTCAAATATGAAATTAATTAATAGAAAATAAAACCAATTTCTCACACTAGCCACATTTACACAGAAACACAGAATATTTCCAGCTTCACAGAAAATGCTCTATACAGTTTATCTAATATAGAGGTCAATAACTAAAAATTAGGAAACCTGTATAATTTTAACTCAGTAATACATTTCTAAATAACTTATGGGCCAAAGACATTATCACAATGGATGGTCACATTTTAATATGAATTACAAAGAAAATAGAGCAAATTCTTTCTTGTGAAAATTAATTGCCTTAAATATATATATAGTAAAATATGAAAGTAGAATTGAATTATCTGAGCACTCATCAAATGAGATTAAAAGCAGAAAACTGAAATTAAATATAAATAAAGTAGAAAACAAAATAATAAACAGTAAAAAATTATAACAAGAACACAATCATGAGAGAGAAGCTCAATGAGGCCAAAGGTATTTTTATTGAAAAGACTTTTTAAAAATTGATGAGCCTACCATAGAAAGAGTTTGAGAAAACACCAACATTTTATTTCTAGATTAAACATGGGGAAACCGTTGTCGTTTTTACAGATACCAGACATTAAACTCTATCAGGAATACATTTAATAACCTACAAAACAAAAAAATTCCTAGAAAATACAAATTACCAAAACACAATAAAAGAAACAAAAACCAGAGTAAACTCTACATATTAAAGAAATTGAGTTTGTTATACAAACTTTCCTACAAAACATAATTTATAAATTAGATGGAACCACTAGTGAATAATAATGTTTAAAAACAAAACTACCCTTACACAAATGCTTCTAGGTTATAGAGAAAGAGGAGTGCTTCCCAATATAGCTTTGATAGCAAAATTTCTCATGTACACAGTTTGTAAAAACACAGTTGAATCTCTTTTGAACCTAGATGAAGAAACAAATCTTACTCTAAGTATAATATATGCACTGATTTATTTTTAAAGGGGCAATACAGTATGATAAATAGGGTCTTGTTTCAGAAACACAATACTTTTCTAACATTTGAAAGAAATGAAGGTAGTTTACTTAATAAACATTATACAGAGAAAAGATATATCATTTCAATTGATAAAAAATGATAGAAATGTGACATCAATTGATAAAACTATTAGAAAACAGGAATATAAAGCTGTTTTAATATGAGAAAAGTGTAATAAAAAATTCCTAAGCATAAATAAAATGTTGATATATTTTCTCCAAACAGAAAATGACACATATAATATACACAGAACTTTTTTTGTTTCTCCTATTCAACATCAGAAATGAATCCCTAACCAGTTAAAATATATCAGAAAAAAAATCATAGCACCTGGAAATAAAAAGAAAAGTATTACAATTTGTATATTAAACAGCTGTTTAAATGGAAAACCCAGAAAAATCTATACTTGATGATAGATTTAACACATAAAATTAGTGAAGTAACTGGATGTACAATCAACACGCAGACGTCAATTATATTTCTATTTACAGCAACAAAACATATTAAGGAAAATTGAAAAATAAGTGCCATTTACAGAAGTATGAATGTGAAATACCTGTATTTCTATATGACTTCAATCCCCTCAAATCTGATAGAACTTAAAGAAAACCTAATATATTGAAGGACACAGCATGATATTGATTAGAAAAGTCAATGTTATAAAGAAATCTTATATTTAAACACTACTTTAGATATCACATTCAGTCCCAATATATAAATCCAGGAGTTTTTAAAAAATAGCTTTATTAAGATGTCATGTATACAGCATACATTTCATCCATTTAATGTGCATAAGTCAGTTACTTTTAGTATATTCAGAGTTATGACTATCACTACTGAAATTTAGAAAGTTTCCATCATCCCAAAAAGAAACTGTTAACAATAAACAGTCACTTCCTATTCCAACCTTCCCTTAGGCATTGGCAACCACTATTCCACTTTCTGTCTCTATGGGATTGTCTATTACTAATACTTCATATAAACACACTTGCATACAGTGAAACTTTAAGAAAGACTGGGGCCGGGCGCGGTGGCCCACGCCTGTAATCCCAACACTCTGGGAGGCCGAGGCGGGCGGATCACGAGGTCAGGAGATCGAGACCATCCTGGCTGACACAGTGAAACCCCGTCTCTACTAAAAAATACAAAAAGTTAGCCGGGCTTGGTGGCGGGCGCCTGTAGTCCCAGCTAATCCGGAGGCTGAGGCAGGAGAATGGCGGGAACCCGGGAGGCGGAGCTTGCAGTGAGCTGAGATCCGGCCACTGCACTCCAGCCTGGGCGACAGAGCGAGACTCTGTCTCAAAAAAAAAAAAAAAAAGACTGAATGCCACAAATATAATGTTGAGTAAGAAGAGCAAGACACAACAGCAATGATATCTGTACTTAGTGGTGTGTATATTACATTTCAATAACTGATTTTGAAAACTTTTTTCATTATTGGGACAAATTATGTAATTTATTTTAAAACTTTTTCAACCAAAATATTATTTCCGTTTTATGAAATTTAAAATTACCTGAACAGCCTCCAAATTCAGTTGCTTTAATTCCAAAGTTTATGCTTACAATTATACAGTTGTGAAGATCCACATCTGTGTGATTTAAGGCCAGACGAGTGCAGCATTACACAGTTATGTTTACCAATATCTGATTCTGCTATCCTGTGATGGAGAAAAATCCATAATCCCATTAGATTGTATGGGGACAGTTCACGGAACAAGAGCATTTTCCACAAATTGTAAGCAAAGAATATTATAAAAACAGATGATATTTTCCATATAATAATATCATGAGTTGGTAATATGGAAACTGAATGAAATAGTCCTTTCATCTGCGCAGGGGATATGTTCTAAGACCCCCAGTGGATGTCTGAAATCATAGATAGTACTGAACTGTATATATACTGTGTTTTATCTATACATACACACCTTTGATAAAGTTTAATTTATAAATTAGGCCCATTAAGAGATTAAAACAAACTAATAATAATGAAAAAGAACAATTATAACAATATGCCAGCATAAATACTCTTGCATTTTGGGGTCCTTGTTAAGTAAACTAACAGTGACTTGAACACAAATGGTACAATACCACCTCAGTCGATCTCATAACTGAGACAGCTGAGTGACTAGTGGACAGGGAACTTAGGCTATGCAGGTATCCCGGATGAAGCAATGATTCACGTCCCAGGTGAGATGGAGCCATACACTATATGAAGGATTTGACCACACTACTCAGAATAGTGAACAATTTAAAATTCATGAATTTTTTCTTCCTAGAGTTTTCCTTTTAATAGTTTTGGCTGTGGTTGAGCCTGGGTAACTAAAACCACGGAAAATGTAATGGTGGATCATTCCTTAATACTTATATCAACATTTCACTAACTTTCAACATCTTTATTTATGGCTATAATTGCACTTAAATTTATTCACAATGTTATTCTGAACCTTTTTATATTCTTCTACTATTTAGCATCATTCAAAAAACTTACTTCAATTTGAACGTTGAGCCATTTATTGACATCCATGGATGATCACTGCTGCTACGAGAGACGCCAACCCATGAGAGAACTGACAGGGAGCCCAATAGTTTCTAATGGAAAATACAAATTTTCATTTAAATAATAATTATAAAAGATTTTATTAATTTTAGGTGCTTTCTTTGAATTCTAAACTTTTATTAATTTTAAAAGTGCAGGTAATACATTCTTTCATAGGATGCTTAATTTTCAAAACAAAATAAATACATTAAACAAAATAGTAAACTTGAAAACGACTTTTATAGTGTAAAATCTGTTACCAATTTTGTAATTTTGACTTAAAAGGAGCTCTTCAATTTTTATGCTTAGTACATTCATTCTTCTTATTTTAATAAGCAAAATTGTGATTCATGTAATTTAATAGTTGCCTGGGTTGGTAAGACAGACACAGTAAGAACTGAAATAAACATCCTGATACTGCACATGTTTTTCTCCAGATATTCTGATTAAATAAATGTATTTTTCCACTATGTTTCTCATAGTGGAACTTCTCCTTCTTGAAGTTTAGAAGGAAATTGAAAGGTTGCCATTGGGGAAATAAATGACACAGAGGTCAAAAATTGGCTTTTCTGGGCACCACACCACTCTCTAACTAGATAAGCGCTCACTTTTATCTGACTCGGTTTTGGTGGAAGAACAACGGTCTTGACCAGGTACATCACTCCTTTTTCTCTGCTACTCCCTACTAAATACAACTCTAAACTCTGCAAGCAATGAAAGACACATAGGAAGACTCTGAAAGGTGGAAAGAGGATGGCAAAATGGTTTGGGACTCCAGAATCAGGTTTCAACAGAGTGTCCGGACATCTTCAGTCCCCCACTCAGCAGAAGAAAGTGAACTAGTCCTCTGTTTCTCAGAGCAACAGGAGGTGGCTCAGCTAAACCCACTCCTGCTCTGTATTGAAAGCAACACCAGGCAAGGCTGGTACCACTGGCAAGGATGATCTACCAGGAGACCTGCTACCAATTAGGAGCTAGAGGAAGTGCTTCTCCTCCCAAACCAAAGACACCAGGGTAGGTGCGGGCGAGAGGGATCAACAAAGGAACCCCATGACTACACGTGCACATCCAGGTTCCTTTTTGTCCCTGAGGACATAAGACTCACTTCCCTATCCAGAGACACAGGACTGAATGGATTGTAAGTGTTCTATGTACATCATGCAGCAATGAACAGTAACAAACAACAGCTGACCGCATTATTGCACAAATATCATATAGGAGTAAAAGAAGACACACATGAAAATTCACACTGTGTGATTCGCTTGACATAAATTCAGAAACAGGCAAAGCTTATTCATCACATTAAAAGTCAATACAAAGGTTTGGAGAGGAGGCAGGAAAAGTGAGGAAGGCATATACAGGGGCAGGATTGCTGGGGCTGGAAATTTCTATTTCATGATCTGCCTTGTATCACGAATCCATTCACCTTGTGATCAATATGAATGACTATGACAGGATTAGTTTTCTTTATTTTGGGATAAAAACATTCATAGAAGAATGGGTTTCCATGAAAAGCAAAACTGGAAATCATCAAATGTGCATTAACAGTATATGAATATAAAAATATGATGACGTCAGTTGAATATTACACAGACTTAAAATATATAAATTAAATATGTATAAACATATGGATGATTTCTACAAATATGATATTGACAGAAATAAGCTTTTAGTAAAGTGTTGAAACATTTATGTCTTACCATTTCTTCTTCATTCTCTATAGAAAGCAAATCAGAGTTCTTCAAAGCACATGTCAGCAAACTCTCTTCCCAACTTCTTTTTTCCTTGCCAATGTAATAACAACTGTTGGAATATGTAATCCACTCCTCAGGACAATGGCCACAATCATTTGCTAAATAAAGATATGAATTACTATGCAGAACAATATGTTCACAAATTAAAATTATTTTATATATTTGCAAAGCTATAAACACATAGGTACACAATATCTATGCATCCTCATAGGCTGTTAAATATATATTTTAAAACAACTAGTAGCTCATACACACATGCACAATGAAAGGTCCACCTCTCATACCTTAATTGTGTTCCCATATAAAGCAAACCACCAAACAAAAATCCACCCTACACATCTTAAACATCACTGAACAAAACTGCTTTTTAAGTATAGTAAAATTATTTATCTCTTATCATCTTATAGTATTAGGAAATCTCAGTTAATTAAATGCAACAAGAGGGTATAATGATTTTAACTGAGTATTTCTACTTATTATTGGAGAAAAGGAAATGCCCTCATATAATCTTTATTTTATAAACATTTATGGCTCAGTGCTATAGTTTATTCTCCCAAAAAATTTTCTTGTCATTTTGCATCCCTTAAGATAGAGACAAAATATAAACTGTACTAACATCAGAACACTGACAATCATAATGTACCTTTCTGGATTCTTGTATTCAGGGAAAAATTATTCTGCTCCAGTACTCCAATATCTAGAAAAAATAAAGTAATTCTTACAAAATTAACATCTAGATAAATAAATCATAATAATTTCAGTTCTTACTTTAAATACAAAATTTAAAATTATTTTAAAACTTCGAACAATCTTAAATAAAACGTCTTTAAAACAAATATTTTTAAAGCCATTAGCATAAAATTTCACCATCTCTTATAGTATTTGATTTAACCACTTTCAAAATTAATTTGTTTTCTAAATTTTTTTTCTTAAATCATGTCTTTGAATCATGAAATCATAATACATCTCTCTGTGTGTGTATTATATATACATACATATTTAACACACACACAAATATAAACAAATATTTTCTACAATTATTCTGTTACTTATAATTTTGAAAAGTTCAGAAGAATGGTATTATCTTGGGGTTCAGATATACACATTAAAAAAAGAGTTCTAATCCTCATTATTATGAAATGTTTCAAGGCACTTCCAATCATTACAGTGAAAAGTTCCCTTATAATCTTCCAATAATACGCTTACAAGGAATAAGAACTATTGTTTTCAACACAGTGACCATCAGGACAATGCAAATGATTCCCAGGACCTCAGCAGTGAGCTTCTCTGGAGGTGGCAGTAAACCTGCAGGGAGAGAAATAGAGGCACTGAGAGAGGGGAGATAGAGAGTTGATGAGGTTTACATATAAGAGAACCCACATGCACAGGGAAACATAAAGATACACGCAGCACACCAACACGGCACAAGTATACATATGTAACAAACCTGCATGTTGTGCACATGTACCCTAGAATTTAAAGTATAAAAAAAAAAAAGATAAACTCTGGCCTCTAAATCTACATCTACTATAGTAATGTTTCTCTCAGAATATACCAGTTCATTTTCAGTAAATATAATGCTCCATAAGTTGTTGATCACAGATGACAACTGAACAATGCCTGAATAAAATCAGGCTTCAGATTTCATACTAGAATATTAGATTCTGACTTTTGACCTCTGATTGTCACAAGTGCAAAATATTCCCTAATTTCTCCCCACCCTTCTGCACTCAACTGCACGTCCTAGAACAGTAATATTGAAGATCTATTTAATGTTTTACCTTTGCAGTGATATGTCTTGTCATTCCCTTGATGATCTGAAGAAGCATTTTGAAGATTTAATTCTACTTGGAATATTTTCTGTTCGGTTCCTGAAATGGAGCTTTTATTGCCCTTAAGTTTCCTTTGCTGCCTCTTTGGGTCCTGGGCCAGACTCACTTCGGAGTAGGTTCCTCTTTGTTTATTCATGTCTGCAGCTGTGTGATGTCAGGGACTGTGCTCTATGATAACTGCACTTAAGAAGTTGTAAATGGTGTATATTTTGACAGGATCCCTGGTATAGGCAAACTGCATGTGTTGGTGGCTGAGTAATAATGTTTATTTTGCTGTTGACCAATATAAAAGTCTAGTACCAATTTCCTAAAGTTTTAAACGGAAATCTCTTTAAACAATAGGTCATTTTTTAAAAGGTATTCTGTATTTGACATAATATTATTAACAGGAACAATAAAAAAACAATACGTTTGTGAAAACTAAGAAGTAAATAAATATAAATATCTTCATTAATTTAAAGTCAGATTCTACAGAAACATTTTATCACCAATACCTGTGTAAAACACTAAAATTGAAATCTGAAAATAAAATACACTAATTGTATGACAATTTTAAAATTCATTAATGTAAGGATTGAATGCTAAAGATGGAGGAATAGTTTGTTAGCATATAGAGCAACTTTTAATACTAAAGTACATTAAGTTAGTGACTTACTTTCATTTACTAAAAGGGCATGAGGTCTTGGCAAATGTTTTTTATTCTGAATGATTGAGGACATCAGAAAAACTGTTAAAATTTTAAAGAAATATTTTATACCTTGTGAAACATTACATTAACTTAGGCATAAACTCATTACTATAGAAAATCATTGAACTGTTTATTTTACAGAAGTGATTGCTAATTGGTTTAATGGCTAAAATAGGAAAACTGGAAATGATAAATATAAGTTTGGACCATCTATGAAAGAACACTTTAGGTTCAAACTTTCAGAAAGATCCTGTGGCTGTTTTAAAAGGCAATGAGGGTCACTTTGGTTGTGTAAGTAATTGTAATAAATCAGAAAATATAATTTAATAATCTAGTCAATGAGCTCTGTAGCCAGTGAGACCTAAATTTAATTAGAACTTTGAAACTCATAATGCATGACCGTTTACAAAGTTACTTAGTGTCTACAACCCCAGTTTACTAATCTAGATTGGGGAAAGTAATTTATAAAGTGTAATGTATGTAAAACACTTATACAACCTGGCACACATTAGGCCTCAATTATTTTATTTATTTTAATTTATAAT
>NW_016810444.1:224177-259051 GCF_001698545.2 Rhinopithecus bieti
TTATTTATAATTTAATTATTTTTAACACTATTACCATTTTATTATTTCTAATTCATACTGAGTGCGTAAAATAACTAATTAGGTAGGAGTCTGATGTCAGTGTAGCACATCTTTTCTGCAATCTTTGTTTGGTTCAATTTTTTTAAGTCATTATTTATAATTAAGATTAGATTTTCATCTTATGGAAACTACTTCATTATTGTTTTCTTAAAAAAATAAAATCTGCTTCAATTTAATATGTGTATGAGAAATTATGTTTGACATTCACAATTTGATGTATATTGATTTTTAAAGTCTGGGCTACATATAAAGTATTATTACATCTAGAATGATTATAAAATTTCAAATTAATTCTTCATTGTCATGATATTTATTGGTTACACTCTAAATTATACTGATCAACAAACCTATTATTATGTATGCATGTACTTAACTAATTCTCCACAGGCAATCATGTAAATACTTTTGAAAATCCTCAAACGTGGTATATTTCGGGTTGTTTTTCACCCTGAATTATTCATGTAAAGACAGTTCTAATTTGATTTTATTCTGTATTAACTTTACCTTGTTGCATCACATTTAATATTTACAATCTTCTACTAAAGGAGATGTCTCTGGGAAGAATAAATTATTAAACAATATTGTACTATATCACCACGCCAGACTGAAATATAAAAATGCATTCATTATATTGTTCATTGATTTATTTTCCAATCATAACTGTCTGCATTTTAATAGGAATATTTGTTGTAAACGACTAATGCTTAAATCAAACTATATAGAGAGGGAAAAGTAATTTTAAAACCTCACTTAGTTAAAACAGGGAAGTCAGAAAAGTAGATTTTAAAATACAAGCTAAATGGTACATGAGCACTCAGGCGTGGTGGCTCATGTACCCAGCAACTTGAGAGAGCAAGACATGTAGATTTCTTGAGCTCAGGAGTTCAAAACCAGCCTGGTCAACATGATGAAATCCCGTCTCTACAAAAAAATACAAAAACTAGCCAGCATGGTGGTATTTGCCTGTAGCCAGCTACTCTGGTGGCTGAGGTGGGAGGATCGCTTGAGCCTTGGAGGTAAGTCTGAGGGTGCAGTGAGCTGAGATGAAATTTACTGAAATTGGGGAAATATGCTTCATAATGATAAATTAATTTTCCAAACCATTAGTAATATATTTTTATCATTGCATATACCTAATGATACAAATTCAACATATAATTGAATAAAGTGAACAAGTCATCATAAGTGGGATTTTAAAGACTCTTCTCTTGATGCTTAATACAAGACAGGCCAGCGAGCCTGTAGAAAGATTTAAACTAGACAAGTAACTATCACTCATATGAATACATTCACACACTCACACATATACTCAATTTCAATATAGTACCACTAGGCAAGCTTGGCCAGGAGACAGTCGAAATGTACCTATTCAAATTTAACATTAATTAATAAAAAGTAAATAACATTTAAAACCAGTACCTCACCACATGAACCACATTTATAGAGGAATGAACACTTCCAGTTTCATAGAAAATGTTCTAACTATATTTTACCTACAATAGAAATCAATGAACAAAATCTGAGAACCTTATATGGTTTTAATTCAGTAATGTATGTTTAAATAACATATGGGCCAAATAAATTATCAAGATGAATGGTCACAAAAGACTACTAAAGGAAGATTTTGAAAAGGCACAGATATTTTATTTCTAGTTTAAACATGGCAATACCATTATGGTATTTACAGTTATTAAACAGGCAATAAAACTATATTATCAATGCATTTAATGTCCATATGAAATGGAAAATTCCTAGGAAATGCTCATTACCAAAATATAGTACCTCAAATAGAAATCTGAGTAAACCCTACATGTACTGAAGACATTAGTTTAGACATAAACTTTTCTACAAAAATAGCCTGCAAACTCAGATGCCATCACTAGGGAATGATAACATTTAAAAATAAAGTGGTACTCTTCATTATTATTACTATATTTGAAGTTCTAGGGTACATGTGCACAATGTTCAGGTTTGTTACATAGGCATAGATGTGCCAGGTTGGTTTGCTGCACCCATCAACTTGTCATTTACATTAGGTATTTCTCCTAATACCTAATATAAAAGGTATTAGGTATAAGGTATTTCTCCTAATACCTCCTTCCCCAATCCCCCACTACCCGTCAGGCCCCGGTATGTGATGTTCCCCTCCCTGTGTCCGTGTGCTCTCATTGTTCAATTCCCACCTATGAGTGAGAACACGTGGTGTTTGGTTTTCTGTCCTTGTGATAGTTTGCTGAGAATGATGGTTTCCAGCTTCATCCATGTTCCTGCAAAGGACATGAACTCATCCTTTTTCATGACTAAAGCAGTACTCTTAACAGATGCTTCCAGGTTATAGAAAAAGAGAAAATCTTCCCAAGATAGCTTTGAGACCAAAACTTTTTCAAGTACATAGCTATAAATAAAAACATGGTCAAATATCCTTGTGAACATGGATGAAGAAACAAATCTTACCCTAGATATAATATGTGTACTGATATTTTATAAGGGGCAATATACAATGATCTGCATGGATTTGTTTCGAAACAAAGCCTAGTTTAATATTTGACAAAAATAAAACTAATTTATTTTATAAAATGTTGTATAAAGAAAACATATCATTCTGAGTAACAAAAAATAATAAAAATGTTACAACAATTGATAAAATCTATTAGAAAAAATGAATATTATAAAACTGCTTCAATATAAGAAAGATATGATGAAAAAAACACCAAACTTTGTAAATATGAATACTATGTTGAATTATTTTTTGCTAAAACCAGAAAATGATACATATGATACACGCAAAATTTGATTGTACCTTCTATTCGACTATGGATATAAAGCACTAGCCAGAGAAAATAAATGAAGAAAAAATAAGTTATGGCACATGGATAGAAAAAATAAAAGTGTGATTATTTGCAGATAAAATTGCTGTTTATATAGAAAATCCAGAAAAATCTACGTTTGAAATGATAGATTTAAATATGTAAAATAAGTGAAATAACTAGATATAAAATCAAAATGCAGACATCAACTGTATTACTATTTACAGTAACAAAAATTATTAAAGGGAATATTAAAATCAGAATGCCATTTACAAAAGCATGAATGTAAAATATCTGCATTTCTGTATGATTCAATCCCCCAAATTATATAATATAAGAGAGAGAAATTAAAGAGATCCCAGTACATTGAACCCAGTACATTGAAGGGCACAATACGATATTGATTGGAAAAGTCAAGAAGCTAATCTTTAAATATTACTTTAGAGGTTAAATGCAGACTCAAGCAATCCCAGGACAGTATTATTATTTTTTTTTTGGAGAGCTTTATTGAGGTATTGTGTGCAGAGCATAAATTTCATCCGCTTAAAATAATTAAAAACCGGGATTTTTAGTATATTCACAGAGTTACAACCATCACCACTACTGAAATTTAAAAAGTTTTCATCACTGACACAAAGAAACATTCTAGCAATTAGTGGCCACCTCCTATTTCAACCTCCCTTAGGCATCGGCAGCGCTCTTTTACTTTCTGTCTCCATAGTTTTGCTTGTTCTTGACACTTCATATAAACTGACCCACAAAACATGCAACTTTTAGGAAGGCTGAATGCCACAAACATGATTAGAAAATGAGCCCGACCTAAATGCTAGGATATCTGTACTTTTAAAATTGTGTGTATTATATTTCAATAGTTGATTTAGAATTTTCTTATTATTAGAGCAAATAATGCAATTCATTTTAAGACTTATGCAATCATATCATTTCTATTCTAACAAATATAAAATTTATCTGATGCACTGCAAACTCAAATACTTTCATTCTAAAGCTTATGCTTACAATAATATCTTTTTGAAGATCCACAGTGGAATGATTTAAGTCTATCTAGATGTAGCATTGCACAGTTACATTCAGCATGATCTGAGTCTTCTATCCTGTAATGGAGAAAAATCCATAATTCTGTTACATTTTATGCAAGTGATTCATGAGACAAGAACATTTTCCATGTACTGTAAGAAAACAAGTTTAAGAAAAGGGTAATTAAATTTTCATATACTATTACTAAAAGTCATTATTCTGAAAACTCACTACAGTAGTCCCCCCTTCATCCACGGGGGATATGTTTCAAGACCCCAGTGGATGTCTGAAATGGCAGATAGTACAGAACCTGTAGAGAGATTGTGTGGTGTCTACACATTCCTAAACATGATAAAGTCTAATTTATAAATTAGGCATAACAAGAGATTACAACAATAACTACTGATAAAAAATTATAAGCAATATGCCAACAGCAGTACTCTTGTACTTTGAGGATATTCTTAAATAAAATAAGGGTGGCTTTTTAATGAAAACAAGCACCGTAATTCCCTGATAGTCCATCTCAAGCTTGTCCAACTCACGGACCATGGGCCGCATGTGGCCCAGGCAGCTTTTTAATGTGGCTCAACACAAATATGCAAACTTTCTGAAAACATTCTGAGATATTTTTGCAATTTTTTTTGTTTAGCTCATCAGCTATCATTAGTGTTAGTGTATTTTATGTGTGGCCCAATACTATTCTTCCAATGTGGCCCACAGAAGCCAAAGATTAGACATCCCTGCCCCATCTCATAACCAAGAAAGTTACTAGCTGACCAATGAGCGGTTGACATATAGGGACTACTATGGTCTATTGTGAAATATTTACATCAACATTTCACTAACTTTCCACATCTTTCTTCATGTATATGACTCCACATAAATTTATTCATATTATTCTTCTGAATTTATATATTTTTTATATAGCACCGTACAAAACAACTTACTCATGTTTGAAAGTCAGACCGTTGATTGTCACCCATGGGTGATGACTGCTCTCACGAAACACACCAATCCATGCGGATGGTGAAATGGCGGTCGTAAATTTCCCTAAAAGAAAAGAAGAGAATTTTCCTTAAAATAAATATCTTATGAAACATTTACCAAAAACAATATAGTTTAAAGTTGAAGACCACTATTTTGCCGGTACCAAAAACTTCCATAAATGTTTATGATTTTTGATATAAATGAACTCTTGCAATGTTTATACTTAGTACTTTGCATTGTTATTTTCATGTTAAGTAAAGACATTTTAATTCCTTGCATTATAACGTTACCTCCAATTGACTGAATAAACAGCAGGAGGATTTTAAATATAAGTTTCCTGATACGTGCATTCATTCTCCAGAACTATGATTAAACTCAATCTGTTTTGTAACTATATTTCCCCAGATGTATGGAGATTAGAATTAGAAATAGAGAGGTTATCATTCCGGAAATAAGTGACATAGAACTACAGATTGGGTTTCTGGGCACTCACATCCAATTCTTTATACTAGATAGAGGCCTCACTTTTTTATCTGATATTAGGTTTTGTGTGGAGTAACAGGTTGGTCCCTGACCAAGGTGGCTGTATGACACATCTCTCTCCTGGCTACTTCCTACTAAAAAATAACTATAAAACTCTGGATATAAAGCCAAAAGCAATGCAGAACTGCCTGAAAGGGTGGAAAGACGGAAAATGTAAATTGTCTGTGGTACCCTAAGCCAATCAGGATTCACCAAAGTATCCGTGAGTGAGCATGTTAATTGTTTTTCCCCACACCATGAAAAAACAGAAGAAGGGACCTAGGCCTGCTGTTTCCCCACACCCAATTCCTGGCAATAGGAGGAGGCGCCAGCAAACGTCACAGCCTGCTCCTGTATTGAAGGGGAGTCCCTTCTACAAGCACCAGTGCGAGGCTGGTACGCACTGTCGCAAGGATGATCTAACCCTAGAAGTACCTGGCTATCAACTACAGCTAGAGGAAGTGTTCCTCTCATAGCAAGAGACAGGCAGGGTGATGTGGGTTGAGGTAGGATCAGCAAAGGAACCTCCATGACTACCCCAGTGGCAGCGCATCCGGTGGTCGCTCTTTGTCCCTGAGGGCAGGAGCACCTCACCTTCCCCATCCAGAGAACCATCGTGAGGACTCATGGATTCTTAAGTATTTTTTGTGGGCATCAGTACAGGCAGTGAACAGTAACATACTACTGATAACTGCTAATAATATCGGAGGGAAGTGTTGCAGAAATATCAGCATAGGATGTGAAAAAGACAAGACATGAAATCAAACGGCTGTATTGATGTCCCTTATATAAAATCAATCGAACAGGCAACAATCGCTATCTTAATAATATTAGACAAGCATCAAGACAAGTGTTTTGGAGATGGAGTCCCCAGTGAACGTCGTGATGAGTGTATGATACATTTTGGGGGGTTGGAATGCCTAGAAGCTGAAAACTTTTATTTCATGATCTTGACGTTGATCTCAGATGAATTTCCATTTTTGTGATCAATCTGCATGACCAGATCATATCATGCCTGATAAAATTAGATAGAAACATTTATTGTGTATTCAAAGTATTTACAGAAGCATGGTTTTCCTTGAAAAGCAAAACTGAAAATAAAAGTACATTAGCAGTATATAACTTTAAAACATTAAGTCAATCAATTGAATAATGCATAAACTTGAAAATATATAAGATAAATATATGTACACACATATGGATGTTTACTACAAATGTTTTATTCACTGAAAGAAGCTTTTCATAAAATCTTTGAAACATTTATATCTTACCATTTCTTCTTCATTATCTATAGAAAGCAGACTGGAGTTCTTTGAAGCACAGGCCAGCAAACTCTTTGCCCAAGTTCTTCTTTCCTTGCCAATGTAATAACAACTGTTGGAATATGTAATCCACTCCTCAGGACAATGGCCACAATGACGTGCTAAATAAAGATATGAATTACTATGCAGAACAATATGAATGTTTACAAATGAAAATTAGTTTACATATTTGCAACAGTATGAACCTATATGTGCTTAACATATTTATGCATCCTTACAGGCTTATAAATATATATTTTTTAATAGCCGAGTCAGTCATACACACATGCACAGACAAGGGTTAGCCTCTCATCCCTAATTGTGTTCCCATATGAAGCAAACCAACAAACAAAAATACACTCTACACATGTCTTGAACATCACTGACACACAACTGCTTTTTTAGGATAGTAAAATTATTCATTTCATATCATCTCATAGCAGTAGGAAACTTCTGTTAATTGGGAGAAAGAGGGTAGAATGATTTTAAGTGAGTATTTCTACTTATTGGAGAAAAGGAAATGCTGCCTTATAATATTTGTTTACAAATGTTTATGGCTGAATTTTATGGCTTATTTTCTGCAAAATGCCATTATTCCTTTACATGCCTTAAACCAGACACAAAATATAAATTGTACTAATATCAGAACGTTGAAAATGAAAGTGTACCTTTCTGGGTTCTTGTATTCGGGAAAGAATTTTCTGCTCCAGGACTGTAATAGAAAATTAAAATGAGTTTTGTAAAACTAATATCTAGATAAATCATAATGAGTTTAGTTTCTTACTTTGAAACTTTGTGTGTTATTTAAAACGGGAACAATCTTTAATAAAATTCACTTTTCTATAAAATAAATGAATAGATCTTCGAAAGAAATATTTTAAAGACTTTAGCACAAAACTTCACCATCTCTTGTAGTATTTGATGCAACCACTTTCAAAATTACTTTGTTTTCTAAATACTTTTCTCCTATAGCATGTATTTGAATTACGAATTCAGAAAATACATTGTGTATGTGTGTGTGTGTATATATATAGATAGATTGCACACACACAAAATAAACACATATTCTCTACAATGATTTTGTTATTTATGTTGTGAAAATTTAGAATAACCATATTACTTTTGGGTCCAAATTATACTAATATCTGAACGTTGAAAATAAAATGTACCTTTCTGGGTTCTTGTATTCGGGGAAGAATTGCTCTGCTCCAGGACTGTAATAGAAAATTAAAATGATTTTCGTAAAACTAATATCTAGATAAACCATAATGGGTTTAGTTTCTTACTTTGAAACTTTGTATGTTATTTAAAATGGGGAAAATCTTTAATAAAATTAACTTTTCTATTAAAATAAATGAAGTAATAGATCTCTGAAATAAACACTACAATGAGAGTTCTATTCTTCAACAGTATGAAATATTTTGAGGCACTTCCAAGCATTAAAGTAAAACTTTCCCGTCTAATCTTTCAAAATACGCTTACGAGGAATAAGAACTATTGTTTTAACACAGTGGCCATCAGGACAATGCAAATGATTCCCAGGACCTCAGCAGTGAGCTTCTCTGGAGGTGGCAGTAAACCTGCAGGGAGAGAAACAGAGGCACTGAGAGAGGGGAGATAGAGAGTTGATGAGGATTCCATACTAGAGAACCCACATGCACAGGGAAACATAATGATAAACTCTGGCCTCTAAGTCTACACCTACTCTGGTAATCTTTCTCTCAGAATATTCCAGTTCATCTTCAGTAAATATAATGTTCCATGAGTGGATCGCAGATTACGGTTGAACAATGCCCGAAGAAAATTAGTCTTCTGATGTCATATTAGAATATAAGATCCCAATTATGAACTCTGATTCTCACAAGTGCAGAATATTCCCTAATCTTTCCCCACTCTTCTGCACTCAACTGCACGTCCTAGAACAATAGTATTGAAGATCTATTTAATGTGTTACCTTGGCAGTCATATATTTGATCAATCCCTTGATGATTCAGAGAAGGATTTTGAAGGTTTAATTCTCCTTGGAATATTTCCCGTTCGGTTCCTGAAATGGAGCTTTTATTGCCTTTAGGTTTCCTTTGCTGCCTCTTTGGATCCTGGGCCAGACTCACTTCTGAGAAGGTTCCTCTTTGTTTATTCATGTCTGCAGCTGTGTGATGCCAGGGACTGTGCTCTGTGATAACTGCACTTAAGAAGCTATGAACGGTGTATGTTTTGACAGGATCCCTGGTACAGGCAATCTGCATGTGTTGGGGCTGAGCAGTAATGTTTACTTTGCTGTTAACCAATGTAAAATGCTGGTACTAATTTCCTAAAGCTTTAAGCAAAATCACATGATATAATTGGTATTTTTTTAGAAGTATTCTGTATTTGACATAATATTACTAGTGGAAACAATAAAACATTAAACCTGTGAGAACTAGGAAGTTCATGAAAAAAATTTGTATTAAATTAAGTTTAAATTCTTCAAAATATTTAGCACCAATAGAATGCATATGTTAACAATTAAAATACTGTATTTAGAAATACACGTACACTATTTTTTATGATAGTTTTAAGATTCACTGATGATTAAGCATATTGTGCCATAAGATAAAATAGTTCTGTTAGCATATAGAATAACTTCTTATACTAAAAATTCATTTTTCAAAAGGACATGAGGTATTGTCAAATGATTTTTTTTCTAAATTAGGAAATTAGAAAATTCATTAAGATTTTAAAAATATATCTTATATCTTGTAAAACAGTACATTACTCTATGCATAAAGTAAATACTATTGAAAACAAAATGCATTTTTGAATTGCTTCTTTTACACAAGAAATTGGTAATTGATTTAAGGACTAAAATTGGAAAACTTAAAATGATAAATAAACGTGTGGGCCATCTGTGGAAGAACAGTGTCCAATCAAACTTTCAGAAAGCTCCTATGGTTGTCGAAGTCAGTGAGGGTCGCTTTGGTTATATCAGTAATTGTAATAGTTCAGATAATGTAATTTAATAATCTTGTCAATGAGCTCTGTAGTCAGTGANCAATTAAAAAACTGTATTTAGTAATACACAAATTTTATTATAGTTTTAAGATTCATTGATGGTTAAGGATTGTGTGCCATAAGATAAAATAGTTCTGCTAGCATATAGAGTAACTTCTTATACTAAATTTGTAAATTAGGAAATCAGAAAACTATTAAAATTTTAAAAATACATCTCATATCTTGTAAAACATTACATTACCCTATGCATAAACTAAATACTACTGAAAACAAAACATATTTTGAATTGCTTCTTTTACACAAGAAATTGGTAATTGATTTAACGATTAAAATAGGAAAACCTAAATGATGAATAAACGTGTGGGCCATCTGTGGAAGAACAGTGTCCAATCAAACTTTCAGAAAGCTCTTATGGTTGTAGAAGTGAGTGAGGGTCACTTTGGATGTGTAAGTAATTGTAATAGTTCAGACAACATAATTTAATAATCTAGTCAATGAGCTCTAGTCAGTGTGACTACAGTTAACTCTAGCTTTGCAAGTTATAATGTGTGACCTTTAGTAAATTACTTAATGTCTATTAACCTAGTTTACAATGAGAAAAAGACTTTATAAAGTATAATGTATGTAAAAAACAAAACACACAATCTGGCACATATTAGCACTGAATACATAATAGGCATTTTAACTATTTGTAACACAACTGCCATTTTATTATTTCTGATTAGCATTACAGTGTGTAAAATAACTCATTAATTAGGCATCTCATGTCAGTGTGGTACATCTTTTTTGCGATGTTTGGTTCAATTGTTTTAAGTCTTTCAATTGTTTATAATTCAGGACAGATTTGCATTTTATGAAAATGATTTCATCCTTGCTTTTATTAAAAATTAAAACTGCTTTCATTCATTCTAGGTATGTGATTGAAAACTAGTGTTTGACATTCACAATTTGATGTATCCATTTTAAAATTTATTTTAAAGGTTGGTCTAAATGTAATATACAGTTAAATCAGTAATGATTATAAAATCCAAAATGAATTGTTCATTGTCATGATGGTTATGGGTTTCACTCTGAATTACATTGATTGGCAAACCTATTATTATGTATGCATCTACTTGAGTGATTCTCCACAGGCAATAATGTGGATACGCTAAGAAATCCTCAAACGTATTTTATATTTTGGCTCGTTTTTCACCTTGAATTATTCACATGAAGAGAGTTCTACCTTGATTTTAGTCTATATAAACTTTACCTCAGGTGCATCACAGCCAGTATTTACAATTTTCTACTAAATGAGATGAGCAACAGGGAGAGAAACAGGGAGAGTAGCAACACATACCTTCTGTAACCAGAAAGTCAGGCACCCTTCAGTGGGGAGGTCAGGTTACCTCTTAAAGACACAAACCTTATCTGTGATCGTCACAGACTGCCCTTTGAAGGGTCAGAGTGAGGCAAGAGTGGAAAAAGTAGATTCCTCGCCAATGTGTTACTTCAGATTTGAACAGGAAATTCTCACCCTAGGGCTATTTTGAATGAGTTTATCTCATCACACACTTTACAATACATGAGACTTTGGGTGGCTAGTGTGTCATTTAGTCTGTCCATTTTCAAGTGCCTCTGAGAGAAATTATTTTAATGGTCGACAGGATAGGGGGAGAGCAGAGATTTAACCCATGGAGTTGATTGCTTCCATCTCAGTCACGAACACCAAAGTCTTGTAACTTTTTAACAGTATCTTAGATGGCTACTTTCTACATTTAGACAAGGTGCCTAAAACTTGGCATTGTATACTTCTTTATCATATACCCCAATAATATCACTGCTATCATAATAAAAAAATTTAAATAATAATCTTGTCAATCGGAATTTGATGCACTTGTCACTGTTTTGAGAAAATGCTACATTTTCAACTTAATTGTAACTGACATGAATTTTCAAACTTATCTTCTTGATTTCTTTGCCGTAGTTCTTAAAATTCCCTCATTCATTTTCTTCTTTATGTAAGTTAACCAGATTCCTCTGATTAAAATAAATGTCTCTTGAAAGAATAAAATATTAAACAATACTGAACTATATCTCTATGCCAGAGACTGCAATAATAAAAAACTACTCACTATATTGTTCACTGATTCCCTCTCTAATCATGACTTATTGTCTGCATTTTAATAGAAATATTTGTTGTAAATGATTAAAGCTTAAGCTAAACTATGTAGGGAGGTAAAAGCAATTTTAAAGACATCAACTACTTAAAAATGGGGAAGCCAGAAAACGGAGATTTTTAAAGCATAAGTAAAATGGTACGAGTGCCGGGGCGTGGTAGCTCATGTCAGTGATCCCAGCATCCAGAATCACTTGAACTCAGGAGTTCGAGGCCAACATGATCCACAGGATGAAACCCCTTCTCTTTAAAACAAATACAAAAATTAGTTGAGGATGCCGGTGTTTGCTTGTAGTCCCAGCTGCTCTGGAGGCTGAGGTGGGAGGATCGCTTGCGCCCTGGAGGTCGAGGCTGCAGTGAACTAAGTTAGTGTCGCTGCACTGCAGCCTAGGCGACAGAGCCAGACCTTGTCTCAAAAATAAATAAACAAAAATTTAAAGAAATAAATGGTATATGAACATCAGGAAAATACTATAAATTATCTCGTTGTATTAAATAAAAATCTTTCATCATTTTCTGTCAAGAAAAGGGGGAATGTTTATGCATGATTCTATTGCCCAGGCTGGAGTGCAGTGCTGCATCTTGGCTCACTGCGACCTCTGTCTCCTGGGCTCAAGTGATTCTCCTGCCTCAGCCTCCTGAGTAGCTGGGATTACAGACATGCGCCACCATGCCCAGTGAATTTTTTTTTGTATTTTTGTAGAGACGAGGTTTCACCCTGTTAGCGAGGATGGTCTCAATCTCCTGACCTTGTTATCCATCTGCCTCGGCTTCCCAAAGTGCTGGGATTACAGGCATGAGCCACCGTGTCCAGTCATTCTCTAAAATCTAAAATGTTGAAATTTAAATCCATATTTATTTCTTTGCAATCAGAATTACTATTTGTCCTTCCATCAGCATGGCTAATGTTGGCTAGGCATAGATGTTTTTCTGTAAAATATATTGTAATATATTTTCTTTTTTTTTTCTTTTTTTTTTGAGACGGAGTCTCACTCTGTCGCCCGGGCTGTGCATATATGCTTGTGTTTATATTGTATCTATTTCTATTATAAGCAAACTTATTCATATTTACTTTTTTTATATTTCATAAACTAGGTTAATTTTTTCTGTTAGTCACATTATAGAATTAAAACAATAAAATCATTCACTAAGGATGCCACATAACGTATCATTCACTAATGTTTTCTATTTAAGTTTAAAGTGCTGATATCTACTATTGCTACAAACATCCACTTGGAGTTTTCCATTAGTGTTATACTGTTATTGTTTGCTTAATGACAGGGACACGTCTCAGGAATATGCCTCTAGGCAATTTCATCCCTGAGTCAACATCATAGAGGGTAAATACACAAACCTAGATGGTACAGCTACTACACACCTATGTTATATGGGATAGCCTATTGCTCCAAGGATACGAACCCATACAACATGTTATTGTAGTGAATAATGTAAGCAGTGACCAGAATGGTAATTTTTGTTTATCTAATCATATATAAACATAAAAAAACCCGTAAAATGTGGTTAAAAATAGGTTAAAATGACATCCTTTTGTAGGTATATTTTACTATGAATGAAGTCTACGGAAATGGCATTTTCCCTGGGTGAGTCAGTGAGTAAGCAGCAGTGAAAGTCAAGGCCTAGGATATTACAGCACACTACTGCAGGATTTATAAACTCTACACTAGGGTACACTATATTTATGCAGCAGTTTTATCTTTTGCTAACAATAAATTAACTTTACTGCAACTTTGTTGGTTTCTAAATTTTCATTTTATAAAACCTTCTGCCTCTTTTAATTACCCTATATTTAAAACACAAATTGCAGTCTTAAAACTATTTTCTTTATGTTCTTATTCTGCAAGCTTTTTTCTATTTTCCATTTTAATATTTTTTCTTTTTAACCTTTCTTTTAAAAAAACTAAGACACAAACACACACATTAGCCTAAACCTACACAGTGTCAGCAAGAACAGTATCACTGTCATCCCCTCCACATCTTGTTGCACTGGAAGGTTCATGGGCGATAACACATATGCAGCCGTCCTCTCCTATGGTAACAAGGCCTTCTTCTGGAATTCCTCCTGCAGGACCTGCCCAAGGTTGTTTTTCAGCTAATTGTTTTTGTAGAAGTAGAAGGAGTACACTCTAAAATAATAATTAAAAGTATACTACAGCAAATACATAAACCAATAACATTGTCATGTATTATCACTATCAAATATTATGTAGTGCATGTAATTGTGTGTGATATACATTATTCCACTGGCAGCACGGTAATTTGTTTACAACAGCATCACCACAGACATGTGAATAATACACCGTACTGCAACTATTGCTATGACATCACTAAGTCATAGGAATTTTTCAGCTCCGTAATAATCTAGTGGGACCACTATCTATCTACTATAGTAGCAATATATCATATATACTTTATTATTTGGTCTGTCATTGACCAAAACATCATTTTGTGGCACGTGACTATATATCATGTCCTTTGTTAATCAAAATAATATAGGTTTCTACTGTTTGAGCATTTAATGTGAATGAAATGTATGCGTATACAAAGGCACAATAAATATATAAAAACAAAAAAAGAGAACTGAAGTAGAATTTATTTGATGTGTATATATATGTGTGTATATATGTTTATATGACATAAATACACACACACACACAGAGCTTACGATGATTAATATTAGATGTCAACTGGATTGGATGGAAGGATGCTTATATAGCTGGTAAGTGTTGTTTCTGGCTGTATCTGTGACGGTGTTGGCAGAGGAGATTGACATGTGAGTCAGTGGACTGGGCGAAGACGACCCATCCTCAGTGTGGGTGGGCACCATCCAATGGCTGCCAGAGCCAGTAGAACAAAGCAGCTAGAAGAAGGTGGGGTAAGCTGGCTTGCTGAGTGTTCGACTTTGATTCTTTGCCCGTGCTGGATGCTTCCTTCCAACCCTCCTGCCCTTGGACATCAGACTCCAAGTTCTTCAGCCTTTGGAGTCTTGTACTTACACCAGTGGTTTTACAGGGGCTCCTGGGACTTCGGCCACAGACTGAAGGCTGCACTTTTGGCTTCTCTGCTTTTGAGGCTTTTGACTTGGACTGAGCCACTACTGGCTTCTTTCTTCCCCAGCTTGAAGATGGCCTATTGTGGGACTTGGCCTTGTGATTGTGTGAGCCAATTCTCCATAATAAACTCCCCTTCATATATACATGTATCCTATTAGTTCTGCCCCTCAGGAGAACCCTAACACTGAACGTACATATGTATTACTATGACTATTGCAAATAATGACAATATCTGGTTTCCTACGAGTTATGGGTAAGTTGGAAGTCAAGAAGAAGTGAAAATATACTTTTAATGTAACATGAAATAAAATAATTTTCAATGAATTTAAAAAATTGGAGTGAATTAGTTATTACAAACTCTAAATAAAATTAAATTTAGATATCTTCAATAGATTAAACACAGATTCCCAACGAAAACTTGGATATTCAAAAGAAGACTTAAAGTAAAGGAATTGTGTGGATATACTTAATTGGATATTGAATAGTGTATTAATGATAAAGTTTCCAACACTGAGATAAGTATTTATATTAGAATTTGGGGAGCAGATACAGGCTAATTGGTAAATAAAATAGAGAGACTCTCACTTTGTTTGTACTGGTATCATAAAATATCAAAACCAAGCAATGTATTAACCATACAGATATATTACGCACAGTTCAGAGAGCAGGGAGGTCCAAGATCAAAGTGCCAGCAGGTTTGCAGTAAGTTGTATTAAATTAACAAGTTTCCATGTGGAAAGTAAACAATGAAAATGTCTATTATGAAAACATAAGGGAACAACAGAGTTTAAACACTTGGTAGTGTTCAATCAGAATGTAATAAAAATTAAGTTATAATTAATACCAGTCCTTATGTATTTCCATACAAATAAAATACATAAGGATAATATTTTAGATATGCATCATTATATTAAGTATAAAGTATTTGAATGTAAAAGCAAAGAATGTATATATTCAGTAATAAATGTTGTCTTTATGAGGCATTCCTTTCATGTAAGCATAAAGAAAAATGAATATGAAAGTAGAGCTACCATATGATCCGGCAATCCCACTCCCAGGTATATACCCAAAAGAAAGAAAATCAGTGTATCTGAGGGATAGCTGTACTCCCATGTTTGCTGCAGCACTGTTCACAATAGCCAAGATCTGGAAGCTACATGAGTGCCCACCCACAGAGGAATGGACAAAGAAAATGTGGTATATATAAACAATGGACTAATATTCAGCCATAGAAAGAATGAGACCCTGTCATCTGCTACAACATGAATGGAACCAGGGGTCATTATGTTAAGTAAAATAAGCCAGTCACAGAAAGACAGTCATCACATGCTCTCACTTACTTGTGGGATTTAAACATCACAACAATTGAACTCATGGAGAGACAGAGTCGAAGGATGATTACCAGAGATTGAGAAGGATAGTGGAAGGGTAGTAGTATGGAGGTGAAAATGCTTAATTAATGAGTATAAAAATATTTAGAAAGGATGAATAAGACCTAGTGTTTGATAGCACAACAGGGTCACTACAGTGGATAATAATTTAATTGTACATTTAAAAATAACTAAAGAGTATAATTAAATTGTAACACAAAGGATAAACCCTTAGGAAGATGGAAACACCATCTTTACACGATGTCATTATTATGCATTGCATGTCTGTGTCAAAACAGCACATGTGCCCAAGAAACATATACACCTACTATGTAGCCACTGAAATTAAAATTGAAATATTTAAAAAAGAAAAGATGAAGATAAAATATTTAAAAACACATACCATATCTCACAAACTGGTAGACCACTATTATAGTTAATGTGCTGTCTTAATATAAGGCAAGCCCTTTACTGGAATTGAAGAAGCATGCTTCATAACGTTAGATTTCTTTTCCAAACCTCTAGTAATATACATTTTTATCACTGCATGTACCTAATGATACAAGTTCAACATATAACTGAAGAAAGTGAATAAGTAGACAATCATAAATGGGATTTTTCAACACTTTTCTCTCAGTGCTTAACACATAAACAGGCCAGGGAGCCTATAGAAAGATTAGAACTAGACAAGTAGTTATCACTCATATGCACACACTCACACATATGTAGCATACTCACATGTGTAATTTCACATATTTTTCCCAAATAAAGTATAATCTCATAACTCTAAGCATATTAGTAAAAATTATAGGACTACGATTTCAATGTAGTACCACTAGCCAAGCTTGGCCAGTGAACAGTTAAAAAATAGATATTCTAGTTTCAATTTTAATTAATACAAAATAAATACCATGTAAAACTAGTTTCTCAGCACACTAGCCACATCTTTGTACACAAAGATGAAGAACATTTCCAGCTTCACAGAAAATGTTCTAACTACAGTTTACCTATGATAGAAGTCAGTAAAAAAAATCCGCCAACCTTTCGTGGTTTTAAATTCAGTAATACATGTCTAAATAACATATAGGTGAAAGAAATTATCAAAATGAATGGTCACAATTTTATATGAATTATAAGGAAAATAGAACTCTTTCTTGTAAAACTGATTGCCCTCTTGTAAAACTGATTTGTAATGCATATATATTACAAAAGATGACCTAAAAATTAAATTAACTGAAATGCACTAAAATAAAAATAGAAAAGCTAAAATTAAATACAAGTGATGTATAAGAAAAAAATGAATAAACAGTAAAATGCCACGATAAAGAATGTTACAATAGAGAGAACAGCAAGACCAAAGGTATTTTCAATGAAAACGCTTTTAAAATCTGATGAGACTACTAAAAACATACAGCTACTAATATATCCACAAAAATAACAAATTTAACATTTAAAAAAATTGATAAGAGCTGGGCACAGTGATGCCTCCCAAAGTGCTGGGACTATAGGCTTGAGCCACCACAACTGGCCTATTTCTGGATTAAACATGGAAATACCATAATGGTATTTAAAGTTATTTAGAGGCAATAAAACTATATTTTCATTACATTTTAATGTCTATATGAAATAGAAAATTCATAAACACTCTTTACCAAATGCAGCACCTCAAATAGAAATCTGAGTACATCCCACATGTATCAAAGAAATTCAGTTTAGACATAAACTTTCCTACAAAAATAGTCTGCAAACTCAGATGACATTACTAGTGAATTATAACATTTAAAAATAAAGCAGTACTCTCACCAAATGCTTTCAGGTTACAGACAAACAGAAATTCTTCCCAAGATAGCCTTGATACCAAAATCTTTCAAGTTAATAAACTTGAAACATGGTCAAATATCCTAGTGAACATGGATGAAGAAATAAATCTTACCCTACATAAAATATATATCCACTTTTTTTTTTTTTGAGACAGAAACTCCCTCTGTCGCCAGGTTGGAGTGCAGTTGTGTGCTCTCGGCTCACTGCAACCTTGGACCCCCAGTTTAAAGTGACTCTCCTGCCTCAGCCTATAGGTGCCTATAGGTGTGCGCCACCACGCCCAGCTAATTTTTGTATTTTTAGTACAGATGGGGTTTCAGCATGTTGACCAGGATGGTCTCGATCTCCTGAGCTTGTGATCCACCTGCCTCAGCCTCCCAAAGTGCTGGGATTCCAGACGTGAGCCACCGCACCCAGCCAGCACTGATATTTTATGAGGGAAATATACAACGATCATCATGGATTTATTTCAGAAACAAAAGCTGGTTTAACATTTGAAACAATAAAAGTAGCCTATAAAAACGTTATATAAAGAAAACATATATCACTCCAACTGATACAAATACAAATGTTACAACAATTGATAAAAAGCTATTGGAAAATAGGAATATTATAAAACTGCTTCAATATGAGAAAGATAGCATGAAAAAAACCCAGCAAGCTTTGTAAATATGAATAACATGTTGAAGTATTTTTTGCCAAAACCAGGAAATGATACATATGATACACACAGAACTTTGATTGCACTTTCTATTCAATTATGGGTATAAAACCCTAGCCAGTGAAAGTAAATGAAAATAAAACTAAGTTATAGCATGTGGATTGAAAAAAATAAAAGTGTGATGATTTGCAGATAAAATGCTCTTTATATAGAACATCCAGAAAAAAATCAATAGTTGACATAATAGATTTCAATATATAAAATCAGTGGAATAAGTAGATACAAAATCAAAATGCAGACATCAATTGTATTTCTATTTGTAACAACAAAAATTACTAAAGGGAATTTTAGAATCAGGATGCCATTTACAAAAGCATGAATATAAAATACCTACATTTCTGTATGACTTCAATCCCCCAAAATACAAAATACAATAGAGACAAATTAAAGATAACACAGTACATTGAAGGAAATACTTTATGTTGATTAGAAAAGTCAATATTATAAAGAAGCTAATCTTTGAAAATTAGAGAATAAATGCAGTCACAAACGATCTCATGAGAGGCTTTTTTTTTTTTTCCTGATAGCTTTATTGAAGTGTCATGTACAAAGCATAAATTTCATCCACTTAAAATGATTAAAAATCAATGATGGTTAGTATATTCACAGAGTTACAACCATCACCACTACTGAAATTTAGAAAGTTTTCATCATGACACAAAGGAACGTTCTATCAATTAGTGATCATCTCCTATTTCCACCTCCCTTAGGCACTGGCAACCACTATTCTACTTTGTGTCTCCATGGGTTTGCTTGTTCTTGATACTTCATATAAACTGACTCATATAACATGTAACTTTTAGAAAGGCTGAATACCACATATATCATGTTGTGTAAAACGAGCCCGACACAAATGCGAGGATATCTGTACTTTAGTAATTGTGTATATCCTATTTCAATAATTGATTTAGAATTTTCTTATTAGAGCACATAACATAATTCATTTCAAGATTTATGCAATCATAATATTATTTCTATTTTCAGAAATATAAAATTTATCTGATGCACTGCAAATGCAAACGCTTTACTTCTAAAGCTTATGCTTACAATGATATATTTTTGAAGTTCCACACTGGTCTGATGAAAGTCCGCGTGCATGTAGCATTGCACAGTTATGTTCAGCATTATCGGAGTCTTTTATCCTGTAATGGAGAAAAATTCATATTCTGTTACATTTTAAGCAAATGATTCATGAGACAAAAGCATTTTCTATGTAGTGTAAGAAAAGAACTTTATGGAAAAGGGTAATTAAATTTTTCATAATATTAGTAAGAGTCATTATTCTGAACACTCAATAGAGTGGTCCCCCTTCATCGACAGGGGATATGTTTCCAGACCCCAGTGGATGCCTGAAATGGCAGATAGTACAGAATCTATAGAGAGATTATGTTTTCTCTACACATTCATAACTATGATAAAGTTTAATTTCTAAATTAGGCACAATAAGAGATTGACAACAATAACTACTAATAAAAAATTATAGCAATATGCCAACAGCACTACTCTTGTGCTTTGAGGATATTCTTAAGGAAAAAAGTAAGCGTGGCTTTTTAATAAAAACAAGCTCTGCAATTCCCTGATAGTCCATCTCAAGCTTGTCCAACTCGCTGCCCACGGGCCGCATGTGACCCAGGACAACTTTGAATGTGGCCCAACTTAAATACATAAACTTTCTGAAAACATTCTGTGATTTTTTTTGTTTGTTTGTTTTAGCTCATCAGCTATTGTTAGTGTTAGCATATTTTATGTGTGGCCCAAGACTATTCTTCTTCCAATGTGGCCCACAGAAGCCAAAGATTGGATGCCCCTGGTCCATCTCATAACCAAGAGGGTTATTAGCTGACCGACGAGCAGTTGACATATAGGGACTACTATGGTCTATTGTAAAATATTTATGTCAACAGTTCACTAACTTTCCACATCTTTCTTCATGTCAATGATTCCACATAAATTTATTCATATTACTCCTCTGAATTTATCCTTTATATATGTATATATTTATATAGCACCGTACAAAACAACTTACTCATGTTTGAAAGTCAGACCGTTGATTGTCACCCATGGATGATGACTGCTGTTACGAAACACACCAATCCATGAGGAAGATAAAATGGCGGTCAGAAATTTCTAAAAGAAAAGAAAGAATTTTCACTTAAATAATAATTATGAAAACATTATAAAAACAATATATTAAAGTTGAAAATCACTATTTGCAGTACCAAAAACTTTCATAAATGTTTATGATTTTGATATAAATGAACTCTTCAATGTTTATACTTAGTACTTTCATTGTTATTTTCATGTTAATAAAGACATTTTAATTCTTGCATTATAATAGTTACCCCAATTGACTGAATAAACACAGGAAGGATTTAAATAAGTTTCCTGATACTGTGCATTCATTCCTCCAGATACTGTGACTAAAACAATCTATATTTGTACTGTATTTCCCAGAGTTGGAGATTTAGAAGAGAAATGAGAGGTTGTCATTCAGAAATAAATGACATAAAAGATACAAATTGGGTTTTCTGGGCACCACACCATTCTTTAACTAGATAAATCCTCATTTTTTTATCTGATTTGGTTTTGGTGGAATAACAGTGGTCCTGACCAGGTGGTGTAGACCCATCTCTCTCTGCTACTCTCTACTAAAAATAACTATAAACTCTGGGATTAATGAAAGACAAAAGCAATGGAGAACTCTGAAAGGTGGAAAGAGGAAAATGAAATTGTCTGGGACCCTAGCATCAGGAATCAACAAAGTATCTGAGCGAGCATGTTAAGTTTCCCACCCGACAGAAGAAGGTGACCTAGGCCTGCTGTTTCCCCGCACTCAACCTGGCAACAGGAGGAGGCCCAGCAAAGCTCACTCCTGCTCTGTATTGAAGGGGAGTCCCCTCCACAACACCAGGGGAGGCTGGTATCACTGGCGAGGATGATCTACCAGGAGACCTGCTATCAATACAGCCAGAGGAAGTGCTTCCTTCTCATTCCAAGAGACACCAGGGTGGATGTGGGTGAGGAGGATCAGCAAAGCGACCCCATGACTACCAGTGCAGCACCCAGGGTTCTCTTTGTCCCTGAAGGCAGGAGACCCACTTCCCCATCCAGAGACAAGGACTCAATGGATTCTTAGTGTTCTTTGCACATAGTACAGCAGTGAACAGTAACATACTACTGATAACTGCAATAATATGGAGGAATTGCAGAAATATCAGATAGGAGTGAAAAACACAGACATGAAATTCACATTGTATGATTCCCTTTGTATAAATTCAAGAATTGGCAAATGTTATTTATAATATTAAAAGTCAAGACAGTGTTTTGGAGAGGAGTCAGGATAAGTGATGAGTGTATACAAAGGGGTGGAACTGTTAGAGCTGGAAACTTTTATTTCATGATCTGACTTGTATCAGATAAATTCATTCACTTTGTGATCAATCTGCATGACCAGATCATATCATGCCTGTTAAAATTAGATAGAAACATTTATTGTGTATTCAAAGTATTTACAGAAGCATGGTTTTCCTTGAAAAGCAAAACTGAAAATAAAAGTACATTAGCAGTATATAACTTTAAAACATTAAGTCAATCAATTGAATAATGCATAAACTTGAAAATATATAAGATAAATATATGTACACACATATGGATGTTTACTACAAATGTTTTATTCACTGAAAGAAGCTTTTCATAAAATCTTTGAAACATTTATATCTTACCATTTCTTCTTCATTATCTATAGAAAGCAGACTGGAGTTCTTTGAAGCACAGGCCAGCAAACTCTTTGCCCAAGTTCTTCTTTCCTTGCCAATGTAATAACAACTGTTGGAATATGTAATCCACTCCTCAGGACAATGGCCACAATGACGTGCTAAATAAAGATATGAATTACTATGCAGAACAATATGAATGTTTACAAATGAAAATTAGTTTACATATTTGCAACAGTATGAACCTATATGTGCTTAACATATTTATGCATCCTTACAGGCTTATAAATATATATTTTTTAATAGCCGAGTCAGTCATACACACATGCACAGACAAGGGTTAGCCTCTCATCCCTAATTGTGTTCCCATATGAAGCAAACCAACAAACAAAAATACACTCTACACATGTCTTGAACATCACTGACACACAACTGCTTTTTTAGGATAGTAAAATTATTCATTTCATATCATCTCATAGCAGTAGGAAACTTCTGTTAATTGGGAGAAAGAGGGTAGAATGATTTTAAGTGAGTATTTCTACTTATTGGAGAAAAGGAAATGCTGCCTTATAATATTTGTTTACAAATGTTTATGGCTGAATTTTATGGCTTATTTTCTGCAAAATGCCATTATTCCTTTACATGCCTTAAACCAGACACAAAATATAAATTGTACTAATATCAGAACGTTGAAAATGAAAGTGTACCTTTCTGGGTTCTTGTATTCGGGAAAGAATTTTCTGCTCCAGGACTGTAATAGAAAATTAAAATGAGTTTTGTAAAACTAATATCTAGATAAATCATAATGAGTTTAGTTTCTTACTTTGAAACTTTGTGTGTTATTTAAAACGGGAACAATCTTTAATAAAATTCACTTTTCTATAAAATAAATGAATAGATCTTCGAAAGAAATATTTTAAAGACTTTAGCACAAAACTTCACCATCTCTTGTAGTATTTGATGCAACCACTTTCAAAATTACTTTGTTTTCTAAATACTTTTCTCCTATAGCATGTATTTGAATTACGAATTCAGAAAATACATTGTGTATGTGTGTGTGTGTATATATATAGATAGATTGCACACACACAAAATAAACACATATTCTCTACAATGATTTTGTTATTTATGTTGTGAAAATTTAGAATAACCATATTACTTTTGGGTCCAAATTATACTAATATCTGAACGTTGAAAATAAAATGTACCTTTCTGGGTTCTTGTATTCGGGGAAGAATTGCTCTGCTCCAGGACTGTAATAGAAAATTAAAATGATTTTCGTAAAACTAATATCTAGATAAACCATAATGGGTTTAGTTTCTTACTTTGAAACTTTGTATGTTATTTAAAATGGGGAAAATCTTTAATAAAATTAACTTTTCTATTAAAATAAATGAAGTAATAGATCTCTGAAATAAACACTACAATGAGAGTTCTATTCTTCAACAGTATGAAATATTTTGAGGCACTTCCAAGCATTAAAGTAAAACTTTCCCGTCTAATCTTTCAAAATACGCTTACGAGGAATAAGAACTATTGTTTTAACACAGTGGCCATCAGGACAATGCAAATGATTCCCAGGACCTCAGCAGTGAGCTTCTCTGGAGGTGGCAGTAAACCTGCAGGGAGAGAAACAGAGGCACTGAGAGAGGGGAGATAGAGAGTTGATGAGGATTCCATACTAGAGAACCCACATGCACAGGGAAACATAATGATAAACTCTGGCCTCTAAGTCTACACCTACTCTGGTAATCTTTCTCTCAGAATATTCCAGTTCATCTTCAGTAAATATAATGTTCCATGAGTGGATCGCAGATTACGGTTGAACAATGCCCGAAGAAAATTAGTCTTCTGATGTCATATTAGAATATAAGATCCCAATTATGAACTCTGATTCTCACAAGTGCAGAATATTCCCTAATCTTTCCCCACTCTTCTGCACTCAACTGCACGTCCTAGAACAATAGTATTGAAGATCTATTTAATGTGTTACCTTGGCAGTCATATATTTGATCAATCCCTTGATGATTCAGAGAAGGATTTTGAAGGTTTAATTCTCCTTGGAATATTTCCCGTTCGGTTCCTGAAATGGAGCTTTTATTGCCTTTAGGTTTCCTTTGCTGCCTCTTTGGATCCTGGGCCAGACTCACTTCTGAGAAGGTTCCTCTTTGTTTATTCATGTCTGCAGCTGTGTGATGCCAGGGACTGTGCTCTGTGATAACTGCACTTAAGAAGCTATGAACGGTGTATGTTTTGACAGGATCCCTGGTACAGGCAATCTGCATGTGTTGGGGCTGAGCAGTAATGTTTACTTTGCTGTTAACCAATGTAAAATGCTGGTACTAATTTCCTAAAGCTTTAAGCAAAATCACATGATATAATTGGTATTTTTTTAGAAGTATTCTGTATTTGACATAATATTACTAGTGGAAACAATAAAACATTAAACCTGTGAGAACTAGGAAGTTCATGAAAAAAATTTGTATTAAATTAAGTTTAAATTCTTCAAAATATTTAGCACCAATAGAATGCATATGTTAACAATTAAAATACTGTATTTAGAAATACACGTACACTATTTTTTATGATAGTTTTAAGATTCACTGATGATTAAGCATATTGTGCCATAAGATAAAATAGTTCTGTTAGCATATAGAATAACTTCTTATACTAAAATTCATTTTCAAAAGGACATGAGGTATTGTCAAATGATTTTTTTTCTAAATTAGGAAATTAGAAAATTCATTAAGATTTTAAAATATATCTTATATCTTGTAAAACAGTACATTACTCTATGCATAAAGTAAATACTATTGAAAACAAAATGCATTTTGAATTGCTTCTTTTACACAAGAAATTGGTAATTGATTTAAGGACTAAAATTGGAAAACTTAAAATGATAAATAAACGTGTGGGCCATCTGTGGAAGAACAGTGTCCAATCAAACTTTCAGAAAGCTCCTATGGTTGTCGAAGTCAGTGAGGGTCGCTTTGGTTATATCAGTAATTGTAATAGTTCAGATAATGTAATTTAATAATCTTGTCAATGAGCTCTGTAGTCAGTGAGACTACAGTTAATTCTAGCTTTGCAAGTTATAATGGGTGATCTTTACTAAATTACTGTGTGTCTACTAACCTAGCTTACTAATCTACATTGGGAAAAATAATTTATAAAGTATAATGCATGCAAAACTAAACACACAACCTGGCACATGTGAGCACTGAATATATAATATATATTTTACCTATTTTTAACATAATTGCCATTTTATTATTTCTGATTAGCATTAGAGTGTGTAAAATAACTCATTAATTAGGCATCTCATGTCAGTGTGGTACATGTGTTTTGCAATGTTTGGTTCAATTGTTTTAAGTCTTCTAATTGTTTAAAATTCAGGACAGATTTGCATTTTATGGAAATGATTTCATCCTTGCTTTTATTAAAAATTAAAACTACGTTCATTAAATCCAGGTATGAGATTGGGAATTAACGTTTGGGACATTCACAATTTGAGGTATCCATTAAAAAAAAAATTTTTAGAGGTTGGTCTAAGTGTAATATACAGTTAAGCCAGTAATGATTATAAAATCCAAAATTAATTGTTCATTGTCATGATGGTTATGGGTTTCACTCTGAATTACATTGATTGGCAAACCTATTATTGTGTATGCATCTACTTGAGTGATTCTCCACAGGCAATAATGTGCAATAATGTGAATAATTTTGCAATATTATTCACAAAATAAATTAATTTATATTTTGGCTCGTTTTTCACTTTGAATTATCCACATGAAGAGAGTTCTACCTTGATTTTAGTCTATATAAACTTTACCTCAGGTGCATCACAGCCAGTATTTACAATCTTCTACTAAATGAGACGAGCAAGTAGAGAAACAGGGAGAGTAGCAACACATACCTTCTGTCACCAGAAAGCCACACGCCCTTCAGTGGGGAGGTCAGGTTACCTCTTAAAGACACAAACCTTATCTGTGATCTTCACAGACTGCCCTTTGAAGGGTCACAGTGAGGCAAAAGTGGAAAAAGTAGATTCCTCACCAATGTGTTACTTCAGATTTGAACAGGAAATTCTCACCCTAGGGTTATTTTGAATCAGTTTATCTCATCACACACTTTAGAATATAGGAGACTTTGGGTGGCTATTGTGTCGTTTAGTCTGTCCATTTTCAGTGCCTCTTAGAAATTATTTTTATAGTCGACAGGATGGGCGGAGAGCAGAGATTTGACCCATGGAGTTGATTGTTTCCATCTCAGTCACAAACACCAAAATCTTGTAACTTTTTAAAAGTATCATAGATGGCTACTTTCTACATTTAGACAAGGTGCCTAAAAGTTGGCATTATATACTTCTTTATCATACACCTCTATCACTGTTATCATAATAAAAAATTTAAATAATCTTATCAATCGGAATTTAATGTACTTGTCACTGTTTTGAGAAAATGCTACATTTTCAACTTAATTGTAACTGACATGAATTTTCAAACTTATCTTCTTGATTTCTTTGCCGTAGTTCTTAAAATTCCCTCATTCATTTTCTTCTTTATGTAAGTTAACCAGATTCCTCTGATTAAAATAAATGTCTCTTGAAAGAATAAAATATTAAACAATACTGAACTATATCTCTATGCCAGAGACTGATATAATAAAAAACTACCTACAATATTGTTCACTGATTCCTTCTCTAATCATGACTTATTGTCTCCATTTTAATAGAAATATTTGTTGTAAATGATTAAAGCTTAAGTTAAACCAAGTAGGGAGGTAAAAGCAATTTTTAAGATATCACCTACTTAAAATGGGGAGGACAGAAAACAGAGATTTTAAAACATAAGTAAAATGATACATGAGTGCCGGGGCGTGATAGCTCATGTTACTAATCCCAGCATCCAGAATCACTTGAGCTGAGGAGTTTGAGGTCAGCATGATACACAGGATGAAACCCCATCTCTTAAAAAAAAAAAAAAAAAAAATTAGCCGAGGATGCTGGTGTTTGCTTGTAGTCCCAGCTGCACTGGAGGCTGAGACTGGAGATCGCTTGAGCCCTGGAGGTCAAGGCTGTAGTGAACTGAGTTAGTGTCACAGCACTGCAGCCTGGGTGACAGAGCCAGACCTTGTCTCAAAAATAAGTAAACAAAAATTTTTTAAAAATGGTATACGAATATCAGGAAAAAAAACTATAAATTATCTAGTCGTATTAAATAAAATCTTTTCATCATTTATTTTCTATCAAGAAAAGGGGGAATGTTTATGCATAATTCTATTGCCCAGGCAGGAGTACAGTGGTGCCATCTCGGCTCACTGCAACCTCCGCCTCCTGGGCTCAAGTGATTCTCCTGCCTCAGCCTCCCAAATAGCTGGGATTACAGACGTGCACTAGCATGCCTAGCTAATTTTTTGTATTTTTGGTAGACGAGGTTTCACCGTGTTAGCCAGGATGGTCTCAATCTCCTGACCTCATTATCCGTCTGCCTCGGTCTTCCAAAGTGCTGGGATTACAGGCGTGAGCCACTGTGCCTGGCCATTCTCTAAAATCTAAAAAGTTGAAATTTAAATCCATATTTATTTCTTTGCATTGAGAATTATTATTTGCCCTTCCATCAGCATGGCTAATGTTGGTAGATGTATATGTTTTTCTGTAAAATATTTTGTAATCTATTTTCACAAAATAAATTAATAATGTTATATGCATATATGCTTGTGTTTATATTGTATCTATTTCTATTACAAGTAAATTTTTTATATGTACATTTTATTACATTTTCATTAACTAGGTTTTTTCTGTTAGTCATATTATGGAATTAAAACAGTAAAATCATTCACTAAAGATGCCACATAACATATCATTCACTAATGTTTTCTATTTAAGTTTGAAATACTGATATCTACTACTGCTACAAACATCCACTTGGAGTTTTCCATTAAATAGTGTTATACTGTTATTGTTTGCTTAATGACAGGGATACTTCTGAGGAATGTGTCTTTAGGCAATTTCATCCCTGAGTCAACATCATAGAATGTATTTACATAAACCTAGATGGTACAGCTACTACACACCTATGTTATACGGGATAGCCTATTGCTCCAAGGATACAAACCTGTACAACATGTTACTGTAGTGAATAACGTAAGCAATGAACAGAATGATAATTTTTGTTTATCTAATCATACATAAACATAAAAAAACAGTAAAATATGGTTTTAAAAAAAGGGGAAAAATGTCATGCTTTTATAGGGCACTGACTATGAATGAAGCCTGCAGAAATGGCATTTTTCCTGGGTGAGTCAGTGAGGAGCAGGTGAAAGTCACGGCCTAGGATATTATAGCACGCTACTGCAGGATTCATAAACTCTACACTAGGGTACACTATAGTTATGCAGCGCTTTTTTTCTTTAGCTAATAATAAATTAACTTTAGCTTACTGCAACTTTGCTGGTTTCTAAATTTTCAATTTTAAAACTTTCTGCCTCTTTTACATATCCTTTATTTAAAACAGAAATTGCACTGCCTTGAAAACCATTTTCTTTGTATTCTTATTCTACAAGCTTTTTTCTATTTTCATTTTAATTTTCTTTTAACCTTTTAAAAAAACTAACACAAACACACGCATTAGCCTAAGCCTACACAGTGTCATCCAGATCAATATCACTGCCATCCCCTCCACATCTTGTCCCACTGGAAGGTTCAGACAATAACACATGTGCAGCCATCCTCTCCTATGGTAACAAGGCCTTCTTCTGGAATTCCTCCTGCAGGACCTCCCCAAGGTTGTTTTTCAGGTAACTGATTTTGCAGAAGTAAAAGGAGTACACTCTAAAATAATAATTAAAAGTACACTACGTTAAATACATAAACCAGTAACACTGTTTATGTATTATCATTATCAAATGTTATGTAGTGTATGTAATTGTGTGTGCTATACTTTATTCCACTAGCAGCATGGTAATTTGTTTACATCAGCATCACCACAGACATTTGAATAATACACTGTACTGCAACTATTGCTATGACATCACTAAGTCATAGGAATTTTTCAGCTCCGTAATAATCTAATGGGACCACTATCTATGTGCAGTCTGTCATTGACCAAAACATTTTGTGCCATGTGACTGTATATCATGTTCTTTGTTAATCAAAATACAGGTTTCTACTGTTTGAGCATTTAATGTGAATGAAATTTATGCTTATACAAAGGTACAATAAATATATAAAAAGAACACAAAAATTACATAAGATAACTGGAGTAATTAGAATTTACTGTATATGATGTGTGTGTATATATATGTTGATACGACCTAAATACACACACACACATACAGAACTTACAATGATTAATATTAGTTGTCAACTGGATTGGATGGAAGGATGCCTGGATAGCTGGTAAAGTGTTGTTTCTGGCTGTATCTGTGATGGTGTTGGCAGAAGAGATTGATATTTGAGTCAGTGGACTGGGCGAAGATGACCCATCCTCAGTGTGGGTGGGCACCATCCAATGGCTGCCAGAGCCAGTAGAACAAAGCAGCTAGAAGAAGGTGGGGTAAGCTGGCTTGCTGAGTGTTCGACTTTGATTCTTCGCCCGTGCTGGATGCTTCCTTCCAACCCTCCTGCCCTTGGACATCAGACTCCAAGTTCTTCAGCCTTTGGAGTCTTGTACTTACACCAGTGGTTTTACAGGGGCTCCTGGGACTTCGGCCACAGACTGAAGGCAGAGCAGGGAGGTCCAAGATCCAAGTGCCAGCAGGTTTGGTGTAAATTGTATTAAATTAACAAGTTTACATGTAGAAAGTAAACAATGAAAATGTCTATTATGAAAACATAAGGGAACAACAGAGTTTAAACACACTTGGTAATGTTCAATCAGAATGTAATAAAATTAAGTTATAATTAACACCTATGGTTCTATATTTCAATACAAATAAAATACATAAGGATTATCTTTTAGAAATTGATAATTATATTAAATATAGAGTAATTTGAATGTAGAAGCAAAGAATGTATATATTCAGTAAGAAATGTTGTCTTTATGAGACTTTCCTTTCATGTAAGCATAAAGAAAAATGAATATGAAAGTAGAGCTACCATATGATTGATCGGCATCCACTCCCAGGTATATACCCAAAAGAAAGAAATCAGTGTTAATCTGAGGGATAGCTGTACTCCCATGGTTTGCTGCAGCACTGTTCACAATAGCAGATCTGGAAGCTCATGAGTGCCCCCACGAGGACATGGACAAGAAAATTGGTATATATAACAATGGACTAATTTCAGCCATAGGAAAGAATGAGACCCTGTCATCTGCTAAAACATGAATGGAACCAGGGGTACTATGTTAGTCCATAAGCGTCACAGAAAGACCAGGTCCTCACATGCTCTCACTTACTTGTGGATTTAAACATCAAACAATTGAATCATGGGAGACGAGTAGAGGCTGTTTACCGAGACTTTGAGAAGGTGTGGAAGGGTAGTAGTATGGAGGTGAAAATGCTTATTAAGGCTATAAATATTAGAAGGATGAATGAGCCTGTGTTTGATAGCCAAGGTCACTTTTTTTTTCTTGCCAAATCGTCGATTAAATTTAAATTGTACCTTTTAAATATAATTAAAGAGTATATTAGATTGTACACAAAGGATAAATCCCTTAGGAGATGGATACACCATTTTTCCATTGGATGTATTATTATGCACTTGCACGGTCTGTCTCAAACGACCTGTACCCAATAACTATACACCTACTTTTGTACTACTGAATTAAAACTGAATATTTAAAAGAAAAGATGAAGTAAATATTTAAAACTACCATGCCTTACGAACTGGTAGAACACTATTACAGTTAATGTGCTGTCTTAATATAAGGCAAGCCCTTTACTGGAATTAAAGAAGCATGCTTCATAATGTTAGATTAACTTTCCAAACCACTAGTAATATACATTTTTAACATTGCATGTACCTAATGATACAAGTTCAACATATAATTGAATAAGGTGAATAAGTAGACAATCATAAATGGGATTTTTAAACACTTTTCTCTCAGTGCTTAACACATAAACAGGCCAGGGAGCCTATAGAAAGATTAGAACTAGACAAGTAGTTATCACTCATATGCACACACTCACACATATGTAGAATATTCACATATTTAATTTCACATATTTTTCCCAAATATACTATAAGCTCATAATTCTAAGCATATTAGTAAAAAATATAGGACTACGATTTCAATGTAGTACCAGTAGCCAAGCTTGGCCAGTGGACAGTTAAAAAATAGCTATTCTAATACAGCATTAATTAATACAAAATAAAGAACATGTAAAACCAGTTTCTCAGCACACTAGCCACATCTTGGTGTACAAAGATGAAGAATATTTCCAGCTTTATAGAAAATGTTCTAACTACAGTTTACCTACCACAGAAGTCAATAAAAAAAATCTGCCAACCTTACATGGTTTTAAATTCAGTAATACATGTCTAAATAACATATGGGTGAACGAAATTATCAAAATGAATGGTCACAATTTTTATATTAATTATAAGGAGAAAAGAAAATCTTTCTTGTAAAACTGATTGCCCTCAATGTACATATATTACAAAAGATGGCCTAAAAATTAAATTACCTGTGAATGCACTGAAATAAATTAAAAATAGAAAAGCTAAAATTAAATACAAGTAATGTATAAGAAATAAATGAATAAACAGTAAAAAATCACAATAAAGAATAAAGTTACAATAGAGAGAAGAGAAAGGCCAAAGGTATTTTCATTGAAAATACCTTTAAATTTTGATGAAAGACTACTAAGAATATACACCTATTAACACATCCACAAAAATAATAAATTTAACATTTTAAAAAATTGATAAGGGCTGGGCACAGTGATGCCTCCCAAAGTACTGGGATTATAGGCTTGAGCCACCAGAACTGGCCTATTTCTAGATTAAACATGGAAATACCATTATGGTCTGTACAGTTATTTAGAGGCAATAAAAGTATATTTTTATTACATTTTAATGTCTATATGAAATAGAAAATTCATAAATACTCATTACCAAATGCAGTATCTCAAATAGAAATCTGAGTATATCCTACATGTATTAAAGAAATTCAGTTTAGACATAAACTTTTCTACAAAAATAGTCTACAAACAGATGGCATAACAGTGAATGATAACATTTAAAAATAAAGCGGTACTCTCAACAAATGCTTCCAGGTTATAGAAAAACAGAAATTCTTCCCGAGATAGCCTGGATACCAAAACCTTTCAAGTATATAGCTATGAATAAAAACATGGTCAAATATCCTTGTGAACATGGATGAAGAAACAATTCTTACCCTACATAAAACACATATGCACCAATTTTTTTTTTTAAGACAGAGTCTCCTATTGTCACCAGGTTGGAGTACAGTTGTGCACTCTCGGCTCACTTCAACCTCGGACCCCAGTTTAAAGTGATTCTCCTGCCTCAGCCTCTCGAGTAGCTGGGTTTATAGGTGTGCGCCACCACGCCCAGCTAATTTTTGTATTTTTAGTACAGATGGGGTTTCAGCATGTTGGCCAGGATGGTCTCGACCTCTTGACCTCGTGATCCGCCCACTGCAGCCTCCCAAAGTGCTGGGATTACAGACGTGAGCCACCGCACCTGGCCAGCACTGATATTTTACGTGGGAAATATACAATGATCATCATGAATTTATTTCAAAAACAAAGCCTCATTTAACATTTGAAACAATAAAAGTAGTTTATAAAATGTTATATAAACAAAACATATATCACTCCAACTGATACAAATTAGTAAAAATGGTACAATTGATAAAATCTATTAGAAAATAGAAATATTATAAAACTGCTTCGATATGAGAAAGATAGCATGAAAAAAAAACAAGCTTTGTAAATATGAATAACATGTTGAAGTATTGTTTGCCAAAACCAGAAAACGATACAAATGATACACACAGAACTTTGATTGTATCTTCTATTCAACTATGGGTATAAAACCCTAGCCAGTGAAAATAAATGAAAATAAAACTAAGTTATAGCATGTGGATTAAAGCAAATAAAAGTGTGATGATTTGCAGATAAAATGTTCTTTATATAGAACACCCAGAAAAAAATCAATAGTTGACATAATAGATTTCAATATATAAAATCAGTGGAATAAGTAGATATAAAATCAAAATGCAGACATCAATTGTATTTCTATTTATAACAACAAAATTACTAAAGGGAATTTTAGAATCAGGATGCCATTTACAAAAGCATGAATATAAAATACCTAAATTTCTGTACGACTTTAATCCCCCAAAATACAAAATACGATAGAGAGAAATTAAAGATAACACAGTACACTGAAGGAAACACTTTATGTTGATTAGAAAAGTCAATATTATGAAGAAGTTAATCTTTGAAAATTAGAGAATAAATGCAGTCACAAACAATCCCACGAGAGGCTTTTTTTTTTTTTCTGGATAGCTTTATTGAAGTGTCACATACAAAGCATAAATTTCCATCCACTTAAAATGATTAAAAATCTATGTTTAGTATATTCACAGAGTTACAACCATCACCACTACTGAAATTTAGAAAGTTTTCATCGTGACACAAAGAAACTTTCTGGCAATTAGTGATCATCTCCTATTTCCACCTCCCTTAGGCACTGGCAACCACTATTCTACTTTGTGTCTCCATGGGTTTGCTTGTTCTTGATACTTCATATAAACTGACTCATATAACATGCAACTTTTAGAAAGGCTGAATACTACAAATATCGTGTTGCGCAAAACGAGCCCGACACAAATGCTAGGATATCTGTACTTTAGTAATTGTGTGTATCCTACTTCAATAATTGATTTAGAATTTTCTTATTAGAGCACATAACATAATTCATTTTAAGATTTATGCAATCATAATATTATTTCTATTTTCAGAAATATAAAATTTATCTGATGCACTGCAAATGCAAACGCTTTACTTCTAAAGCTTATGCTTACAATGATATATTTTTGAAGATCCACACTGGTCTGATGAAAGTCCACGTGCATGTAGCATTGCACAGTTATGTTCAGCATGATCTGACTCTTTTATCCTGTAATGGAAACAAATCCATATTCTGTTACATTTTAGGCAAATGATTCATGAGACAAAAACATTTTCCATGTACTGTAAGAAAAGAACTTTATGGAAAAGGGTAATTAAATTTTTCATAATATTAGTAAGAGTCATTATTCTGAACACTCAATAGAGTGGTCCCCCTTCATCCACGGGGGATATGTTTCAAGACCCCAGTGGATGCCTGAAATGGCAGATAG
>NW_016810444.1:259895-261954 GCF_001698545.2 Rhinopithecus bieti
GAGGACCTGTTAATTCTTGCATTATAATAGTGACCCCAATTGACCGAATAAACCCAGGAAGGATTTAAATAAGTTTAGTGATACTGTGCATTCATTCCTCCAGATACTGTGATTAAATCAATCTATTTTTGTACTATATTTCCCAGAATTGGAGATTTGGAAGAGGAATGAGAGGTTGTTATTCGGAAATAAATGACATAGAAGCTTACAGATTGGGTTTTCTGGGCACCACAGCATTCTTTAACTAGATAAGCCCTCACTTTTAACTGATTTGGTTTTGGTGGAATAACAGTGGTCCTGACAGGTGGTGTAGACTCGTCTCTCTCTGGTACTCCCTGCTGAAAACAATTATAACCCTGTGATTAATGAAAGACAAAAGCAACGGAGAACTCTGAAAGGCGGAAAGAGATGAAATTGTCTGGGACCCTAGCATCAGGCATCAACAAAGTGTCGGAGCGAGCACGTTAAGTCCCCCACCTGAGAGAAGAAGGTGACCTAGGCCTGATGTTTACCTGCACCCAACCTGGCAACAGGAGGAGGCTCAGCAAAGCTCACTCCTGCTCTGTATTGAAGGGGAGTCCCCTCCACAACACCAGGCAAGGCTGGTACCACTGGCGAGCATGATCTACCAGGACACCTGCTATCAAAACAGTCAGAGGAAGTGCTTCCTTCTCATACCAAGAGACAGCAGGGTGGATGTGGGTGAGGAGGATCAGCAAAGCGACCCCATGACTACCAGTGCACCACCCAGGGTCCTCTTTGTCCCTGAGGGCAGGAGACCCACTTCCGCATCCAGAGACAAAGACTCAATGGATTCTTAGTGTTCTTTGTACATAGTACAGCAGTGAACAGTAACATACTACTGATAACTGCAATAATATGGAGGAATTGCAGAAATATTAGACAGGAGTGAAAAACACAGATATGAAATTTACACTGTATGATTCCCTTTACATAAATTAAAAAACAGGCAAATGTTATTTATAACATTAAAAGTCAAGACAGCGTTTTGGAGAGGAGTCAGGGTAAGTGATGAGGGCACACACAGGGGTGAATCTGCTAGAGCTGGAAACTTTTATCTCATGATCTGACTTGTGTAACATGAGTTCATTCACTTTGTGATCAATCTGCATGACCAAATCATATAATGCCCGATAAAATTAGATAGCAACATTTATTGTGGATTCAAAGCATTTATAGAAGCATGGTTTTCCATGAAAAGCAAAAAGTGAAAACAATCAAAAGTACCTTAGCAGTATATGAATTTTTAAACATTATTAAGTCAATCAATTAACTATTACATAAACTTGAAAACATACAAGCTACTCCCTACTAAATACATAAGCTAAATATATATACCCACACATATGGATGATTTCTATAAATATCTTATTGACCGAAATAAGCTTTTCATAAAGTGCTTATAACATTTACATCTTACCATTTCTTCTTCATTATCTATAGAAAGCAGACTGGAGTTCTTTGAAGCACAGGCCTGCATACTCTCTCCCCAAGTTCTTTTCTCCTTACCAATATAATAACAACTGTTGGAATATGTAATCCACTCCTCAGGACAATGGCCACAGTGATGTGCTAAATAAAGATATGAATTACTGTCTAGACCAATATGAATTTTTTAAAATGAAATTTTTTTTACATATTTGCAAAGGTATAAACCTATATGTATGCAACATATCTATGCATCTTCAGAGGCTGGTAAATATGTAGTTTTAAAATACCCAGTCACTTATATATATATGTGCAATAAAGGGTCAGCCTCTCATCTAATTGTGTTCCCATATAAAGCAAACCAGCAAACAAAAATCTACTCTATACACGTCTTGAAAATCAATGAACAAACTAATCTGATTTTTAAGGAACAATAAATAACTTGTATCTTATAGCAATAAGAATTTGAACACAACAGATAAAAACAAAGCATAGTGATTTTACTTACAGTTGATGACAAGGGAATGCCTTACTCTAATCCTTATTTATGAACATTTATTGCCAAATTTTATAATTTTCACCCCAAATTTTATTTTGTACAGCCTAAGAT
>NW_016810444.1:263996-287249 GCF_001698545.2 Rhinopithecus bieti
CGCCCGGCTAGTTTTTTGTATTTTTTAGTAGAGACGGGGTTTCACCGTGTTAGCCAGGATGGTCTCGATCTCCTGACCTCGTGATCCGCCCGTCTCGGCCTCCCAAAGTGCTGGGATTACAGGCTTGAGCCACCGCGCCCGGCCAAAATATATTTCTTAAAGTCTGATGCTTTACCTGTATTAAAAATTAAAATGTATTAGAAAAAGTTCTGCACTCATTTTTTATGTTAATTTTGAAGTCCAGTAATGGTTAAGACTATGCGGTCTGCACATGAAAATAGTAAAGTTGAGATATTTATATACACACATATATATATATTTCTTGCACTAAATTACTTTTATTTAGTAATTTATACACATTAATGAAAATCAATAGGGGCAATTAAATGGTCTTTTCTTAATGGCTGAAATGTTCTAAGAGATTATTAAAATTTTAAATTTTAAAAAATTATTAAAAATGTGAATATTTGTATATGTCAGAAAATGCTATGTGACACGGTTAACTTATGCCTAACCTAAATAGTATTAGGAACACCACATAAACTGTTAATACTTATAGAAGTATTGGTAATTTAATAAGTAATTGGTAATTCATTTCCTGGCTAAGTTATGAACCAAAAACTGATAAATAAAAGCATAGGTAATTCATATTAAAGCACATTTCATTTAAACTTATAAAAAGATTTTATGGTTGTCAAAGTGAGTAAAGGCCACTTTTGTTGTGTAAGTACTTGTAAAGTTTCAGATAATGTAATTAAATCATTTAGTCAATGGGCTCTGGAGTCAGTGAGATCTAGAATTAATTCTAGCTTTGACATTTACAATGTGTGACATTTAAAAAGTTATTCTATGTTTAATAACCCAGTTTGCTAATCTAAAACGGCAATAAGAACATATAAAACATTGCATGTAAAACATTTACCACTCAACCTGGCACTTAAAGTTCTTAATAAGCATTAGCTATTTTAATTATTATTTTAGTCACAATTGTTATGTTACTGTTTCTGATTCGTGTCAGTTAAAGCATGGAAAATAAATCTTCAGATAAGTCTCCTATATCCGTGTGCTACATTTTTTTTTGCAATATTTTGATCAATTTTAAAACGTATTTTGATTGTTTTGTATTACCTTTAGCATTTTATGTACTCTACCTCATTGTGATTCTTATTAAAATAAAACTGCTTTTATTTAATCTACGTGTCTGAGGAATTGTATTTGGCTTTCATCAATTGATTCATTTATTTTAATAATCTTTAATGGCTAAGCTAACTATAAATTATTATTCAAAGATACATTATGTACTGATTACAAAATACAAAATTAATTGTCCATTATTGTGATGTTAATAGGTTTCACTTAAATTATATTGATCAACAAACCCACTAGGTTTCCACAAACAAGAATTTGAAAACTTTAAGAAATCCTTCAACATATTTCATATGGTTTTTACCCTGAGTTATTCAAATGAAGACAGCAATATTCTACTTTGATTTTATTTTATATTAATTATACCTCCTTTGCACCATATTGAGCACTTGTAATCACTCACTAAATGAGGTAGGCTAGTAGAGAGTTGGAGAGTAGCAACACATACCTTCTGTTCCCAGAAAGTCACACATCCTTTAGTGGAGAGGCCAGGTTAGTCTCACAAAAAGGCCTGCTATAGCTGGGTAATAAAAGGTGAAATTTAAAGGCATAAATCCAGGACAAGAACAAACAATGCCTATAATCTTCGCAGACTGCCCTGTGAAGGCTCAGAGTGAGTCAAGAGTGGAAAAAGTAGATTTCTCATCAACGTGTTACTAAGGTTTGAACAGGAAATTCTACACATGGGCTATTGCGAAATCAGTTTAATCTCATCACACACCTCCAAAATATAGGATACTCTGGTCTGTTAAAAGTACAAAGTTGACTTTGAAAGTGGGTCGTTTAGTTGGTCCATTTTTCAAGTGCCTATGAGAATTTTTGTTTCTGTCTTGATCACAAACATTGCCAACCCTCACCTCATTAAGAGTGCCTTTTAGACTAGATTGCTAAATCTTAACATTACATACTTCTTTTCTTTATATTATTTTATTATGTCACTTCCATTATAATAGAAAACATTCTAAAACTCATAGTAACATTATCAACTGATACCTACTGATTTTTCCCTTAATTATTCTGAAAAATTACTGCAGTAATTACTCAATTGATTGTAGCTGGCACAAAACCATCATTGCCAAAGTTATATTATTAACATCTCTTAGTTCTTAAATTTTGCATTTAATTTTTTAAAATAGATTATTTAATCTTCAGATTACCCTTGATAAAAATAAATGTATCTTGGAAAGGTAAAATATTAATCAATTTTGAAATATATGAGCATACAAGAGATTGAAATATTAAATAGATATTCATTACATTCTTCATTTATCCATTCTCTGCCATAACAAATTATCTCAACTGTGATAGAAATATTTAGTTGTAAATGGCAAAAACTGAATTCAAACTATGCATGGGGAAAAAGTAATTTTAAAATCTTACTAGGAGGAAAGTCAGCAAATTGGTAGAACAGGTGGTCCCCACACATATGCCCCACAACAACAATAATTTTTCAACCATCCACAGACAAAAGTTCCTTTGAGGGAGTTTTGGAATTCAAGTAGGAGTTTGTAAAATGCCAGTGGAACCCAAGACCTAGGAAGGTTGTTTTAGAGAATAGATTTGCATCCAAGTGGCAGACTTACCAACAGTGATTCCATCTCCAGACCTGAAAAGGGACTCATCCTCCTGTGCACTTGCCTTCAGCCGCATTAGGACTTCATCATGCTGCCAAAACCATCTGTCCAGGGGCCCAGGAGCAGACTCACACACTAGTGTCTCAGGAGGCAGGCATATCAACTGTAGTCTCAATGTAGACCCTGAAACAGCCCTGTAACTTGGCTTTAACTACTGTCAGCCACAACTTGAGACCAGTCCTTCACCCACAGAGACTTCCTGGGAGACATATACATCTGTTCCCCTGGGGCATGCTTGCTGATCTCTGTCCTATAGAAGATACTAAAATGGCCCTGAATCTCCACTCAAACTCCTCTCAACTGTAGCCTGAGTTAATCACAGGAAATTGCTGTGAGACTCACTCATCTTTGTCAGCAGTACAGGCTTGCTGACTTCAGTTCCACGGTAGTTTCTGAAACAGCCTTGAATCTTGACCCTCATCCTTCTCAGCTGTGGGCTGTGAGCAGTCTTGCCAGCTCAGGGATACAGAGGGAGGGCATGTGCATCCATGTCCCAACTGGGAGACCATTGACCTAGGTTTCACAGCAGATCCTGAAATGGGCCAGAAAAGGGGGTTCAACCCTTCTCAGCTATGCTAGAGAGCAGTTTGCCCACACAGGGACCTGGAGAGAGACATCATAAGTGCCCCTAAAGGTACAGACCTTAGTTTTATTTCAGATCTTGAAACAATCCTGTGATCCAGCTCCACCCCATCTTAACTACAGTCTGAAGCAAGTCTGCCTGCCCAGAGACCTGCCAGAAAACACACTCATCCATGACCCCAGAGACAGACACGAAGGCACTGGTTTCAGCTATAGACTCCGAGGAAACCTTGTGACTTAGCACTAACTCCTCTCAGCCACAGGTTGAGGAACCCACTCAGAGACCCATGAGCAGCCTTCCCAGAAAACTAGATAAACTCTCCCCCAGCTACACACCTAATAATAGACCTACCATCTACAGACCCTTAAGTGGACCCTCATTCCCTCCCCAGCCCTATGGAGTATGATTCTAGAGCCAGTTTGGTCCTCTGAGGGACTAAGTAGGATACAAGCCTGCCAGAAGCCCTAGTAACAGAATCATGAAACAAAGATCCCACTCTGGACCCATAAGCAACCACGTGATCTGGCTGTAACCCCATTCAAACATGACACTGAAGGCAATCTCATCAGCCCAGCACCCTAACAGGAGAAGGTCTTAACCTAACGAAACCAGTCTGTAAAGACTGAAAGAGATGTCTGCTCTTTCAAGTGCACAGACACCAGTACAAGGATAAACAAATAACAAAGCGTCAGACACATATGACACCACCAAAGGAAACTAATAAAGCTTTAGCAACTGATCCAAATAAATGGAGATCTATAAGTTTCCTTTAAGATAATTCAAAACAATCATCTTTAAAAATCTCAGTGAGATGCAAAAGAAAAGAGTACTAAAAAATCTAAAACAAAATACATGAACAAAATAAGAATTTAATAAAGAAATATAAACCACTAAAACAACCAAACAAAAATTCTGGAGCTGAAGAACACAATGAAAGAAAGAAAGAAGTCAATAAAGAGTTTCAATACCTGACTCAAACACGCAGAAGAATTAGTTAACTCAAAAAAGAGTCATTTAAAATTAACAAATTAGAGTAAAAAAAAGAAAAAAGAATAAAAAGTGACAAAGAAAGCATAAGAGACCTTTGAGACATCATCAAGAATATGGTATACAAAGTATAGAACCTTCAGAAGGAGAAGAGAGATAAAAGGTCAAAAATATTTTTTATTTAAAGACGTACTGCCTGAAAACCTTCTTTACTTGGGAAGGATATGGAAATCCAGATTCATGAAGCTCAATGAACCATAAGCAAGATCAGCCCAAAAAAGACTATTATGAGGCACAATATAATCAAACTGTCAAAAGTCTAAGATAAGAGAATCTTGTGGGGGGTTTTGTTTACTTTTTAGCTTAATGTGATCCCATTTGTCCATTTCTGCTTTGGTTTCCTGTGCTTGTGGGGTATTACTCAAAAAATCTTTGGCCAGTCAATTGTCCTTGAGAATTTTTCCAATTTTTTTTCTTTCAACTTTTATTTTTAGATACAGGGTGTACATGTGCTGGTTTGTTACACGAATTTTTCCAATTTTTTTTCTTTCAACTTTTATTTTCAGATACAAGGAGTACATGTGCTGGTTTGTTACATGGGTATATTACACCAGGATAGTGAGTATAATCCAAAGTAGGTAGCTTTCTGAACCATTCTTCCCTACTGTCCTCTCCCCTCTAGTAGTCTGCGGTGCCTATTGTTCCCATATTTTTGTCTATGTGTGCTCAGTGTTTGGTTTCCATTCATAAGTGAGAACTTTCGGTAGTTGGTTTTCTGTTCCTGCATTAATTTGCTTAGGATTATGGCCTCCAGCTCTGTCCATGTTGCTGTAAAGAACATGGTTTTATTCTTTTTTATGGCTGTGTACTAGTCCATGGAGTATATATGCCACATTTTCTTTTCTTTTTTTTTTTTTGTTTGAGGTGGAGTTTCACTCGTTGCCCAGGCTGAAGTGCAATGACATGATCTCGGCTCACCGCAACCTCCATCTCCCAAGTTCAAGCAATTCTCCTGCCTTAGCCTCCCTAGTAGCTGGGATTATAGGCATGTGCCACCATGCCCAGCTAATTTTGTATTTTAGTAGAGACGGGGTTTCTCCATGTTGGTCAGGCTGGTCTCGAACTCCCAACCTCAGGTGATCCACCCGCCTCGGCCTCCCAAAGTTCTGGGATTACAGGCGTGAGCCACCGTGCCCGGCCTTATACCACATTTTCTTGATGCAATTCATCACTGATGAGCACATAAGTTGATTCCATATCTTTGCTGTTGTGAATAGTGCTGCGATAAAAATGTGAGTGCATGCGTCTTTTTGATATAATGATCTATTTTCATTTGGTTATATTCCCAGTAGTGCAATTGAGGGTCAAATGGTAGCTCTGTTTGAAGTATTATAGGAAATCTCCAAACTGCTTTCCACAGCGGTTAGGCTAGTTTACATTCCCACCAATAGTGTATTAGCTTTCTTTTTTCTGCAGCCTCACCAGCATCTGTTGTTTTTGGAATTTTAAATAGTGGTCATTCTGACTAATGTGAGATGGTATCTTATTGTCGTTTTGATTTGCATTGCTCAGATGATTAGTGATGACAAGTGTTTTTTAATACGCTTGTTGGATACTTGTATGTCGTCTTTTAAGGAGTGTCTGTTCATGTCCTGTGCCCATTTTTAAATGACGTTATTGTTTTTCCTTGTTGTTCTGTTTAAATTCCTTATAGATTCCGGATATTAGACCTTTGTCAGATGCATGGTTTGCAAATAATTTTTCCCATTCTGCAGGCTATCTGTATATTTCATTAACAGTTTATTTTGCTGTGCAGAAGCTTTTTAGTTTAATTAGATATCATTTGTCAATTTTGTTTTATTGCCATTGATTTTAAGGACATAACCAAAAAATTGTTTGCCAACGATGATGTTGAGAAGAGTATTTCCTAGGTTTTCTTCTAAAATTTTTAGATTGAGGTATCACATTTAAAATTTTAATTATCCTGAGTTAATTCTTCTATATGGTGAAAGGTAAGGGTCCATTTTAACTCTTCTGCACATGGCTAGCCAGTTATACCAGTGATACAGGAACTAGAAAGAAATTATTTAGGCAGATAGTGAGGGTAAAGGAATCCTCAGCAAGGCTTCCCTTTTAACAAAAAGCAGCCCCAAATAACTTCTTTTCTAACAAAGAGCAGCCTGAAAAATCGAGCAGCAGACGTAGATAAGCAGGCTGGAAGCTTGCATGCATGAATGATGGCAGCTGTGCCAATAGAAAAGGGGCTGACTAGAAGTCAGGTATTTTCAACATGGACGCTCCATCTTCCCTTTTCTTTGTCACTAGTAAAGAACCAGGGAACATGGCACAGGCCAGGTAGACAACCATTTGCATAATAAAATATTAGGGTTGAGCGGCCAGCTTCTTTAAGCGCTATGCAAATGGCATGCCTGGTCTGACCAATCTTTCATGCCCTATGTAAATCAGACCCTGCCCCCTCAAGCTCATCTATAAAACTCACATTTCACTGCAGAAGCAGCAATCCATTTCCTCCAGTATACCTCCCTGTGCAGAGATCTCTTTTCTTTCTTTTGCCCATTAAACCTCCTCTCCTAACCTCACTGTGGTGTGTTCACGTCCTAGTTTTCTGTGGTCATGGGACAACAAACCTCAGAAATTACCCCAGACAACAAGGCGATTTCATCAGCATCATTTATTGAATAGGGAGTCCATTTATATCCCTTTTTTTTTTCTTTTTCAAAATCAGATGGCTGTTAAGTGTGCAGCTTTATTTCTGAGTTTTCTATTCTGTTCCATTAGGATAGATGTCTACTTTGTACCATAGTATGCTGTTCTGATTACTGTAGTCTTATTGTAAAATTTGAAGTTGGACAGTGTAATGCCTCCAGCTTTCTTCTTTTTGCTTAAAATTGCTTTAGCTATTCAGGCTCTGTTTTGGTTCCATATGAATTTTAGAATAGTTTTTTCTAATTCTGTGAAGAATGGCATTGGTAGTTTGACAGGAATTGCACTGAATCTGTAAATTGCCTTAAGCAGTATGGCCATTTTAACAATATTGATCCTTCCAATACATGAGCTTGGAAAGTTTTTCCATTAATTTGTGTTATCTTTGATTTCTTTCAGTAGAATTGTGTAGTTCTCCTTGTAGAGATCTTTCACCTCCTTGGTAGGCTGTATTCCTATGTATTTCATTTTCTTTGTGGCTTACATAAATGGGATTGTGTTTTATATTGTACTCTCAGCCTGGACATTATTAGTGTATGGGAATGCTATGCTTCTGGTACATTGATTTTATTGATAACAAAGGTCTCTATCCTGAGACCTTACTAAGATCATTTATCAGTTCTAGTAGCCTTTTGGCAGTCTTTTTTTCATCTTTTAATTTTAGGCTTAGAATACATGTGAGGGTTTATTACATAAGTAAACTCATGTCGTGAGGGTTTATTTACAAATTATTTCATCACCCAAGTATTAAGCCCAGTACCCAATAGTTATCTTTTCTGCTCCTCTCCCTCCTCCTACCACGTTCACTCTCAAGTAGACTCCAGTGTCTGTTGTTTCCTTCCTTGTGTTCATAAGTTCTCATCATTTAACTTGTACTTATAAGTGAGATCATGCAGTATTTGGTTTTCTGTTCCTGTTAGTTTTCTGAGGATAATAGCCTTTATCTCCATCCACATTCCCACTGAATATATAATCTTGTTCTTTTTTATGGCTGCATAGTATTCCCGAATGTATATGTACCACATTTTCTTCATCCAGTCTGTCACTGATGGGCATTTAGGTTGATTCCTTGTCTTTGCTATCATAAATAGTGCTGCGGTGAACATTCACATACATGTATCATTAAGGTGAAATGATTTATATTCCTCTGGATATATACCCAGTAATGGGATGGCTGGGTCAACTGGTAGTTCCTCTTTTAGCTTTCTGAGGAATCACCATACTGCTTTCCATAAAGGTTGAACTAATTTACACTCTCATCAATGGTGTATAAGTGTTCCCTTTTCTCCACAACCTTGCCAGCCTTTTTTGTTGTTGTTGTTGTTGTTGTTTTTACCTTTGTATAGTCATTTTTACTAGTGTAAAGTGGTATCTCATTGTGCCTTTGATTGCATTTCTGTAATGATTTGTGACATTGAGCTTTTCTTCATATGCATATTGGCTGCATGTATGTCTTCTTTTGGAAAGCGTCTGTTCATGTTCTTTGCCCACTTTTTAATGGAGTTTGTTTTTCTCTTGTAAATTTATTTATGTTCCTTATATATTCTGGTTATCAAACCCTTATCAGATGCATAGTTTGCAAATATTTTCTCCCATTCTGTAGGTCGACTGTTGACTCTGTTGATAGTTTAAGAAACTCTTAAGTTTTATTAGATCTCACTTGTCAATTTTTGCTTTTGTTGCAATTGTTTTTAGTGTCTTTGTCATGAAATCTTTGCTCATTCCTATGTCCAGGATGGTATTGCCTAGGTTACCTTTCAGGGTTTTTATGGTTTTGGGTTTTACTTTTAAGTCTTTAATCCATTTTGAGTTAACTTTTGTATATATTGTAGGGAAGGGGTTCAGCTTCATTCTTCTGCATATAGCTAGACAGTTATCCAAGCACTATTTATTGAATAGGGAGTCTTTTTCCCATTCTTGTTTTTGCCAGCTTTTTTGAAGATCAGATGATCATGAGTGTGCAGTCTTATTTCTGGGCTCTCTATTCTGTTCCATTGGTTTATGTGCCTGTTTTTGTGCCAGTGCCAAGTTGTTTTGGTTACTATAGTTCTCTATTATAGTTTTAAGTCAGATAATGTGATGCTTCTAGCTTTGTTCCTTTTGCTTAGGATTGCCTTAGCCACTGAGACTCTTTTTTGGTTCCATATGAATTTTAAAATAGTTTTATTTATCTAGTTCTGTGAAGAATATCTTGGTAGTCTGATAGACATGGCACTGAATTTGTAAATTGCTTTGGGTAGTATGGCCATTTTAACAATAATGATTCTTCCAATCCATTATCATGGGATGTTTTCCCATTTGTTTGTGTCTTCTCCGATTACTTTGAGCAGTGTTTTGTAATTCTCATTGTAGACATCCTTAAACTCCCTGGTTAGCTTTATTCCTAGGTATTTTATTCATTCTGTGGCAATTGTGAACAGGATTGCTTTCTGATTTGGCTCTCAGATTGACTGTTTTTCATGTACAGGAATGTTAGTAATTTTTGTATGTCAATTTTGTATCCTGAAACTTTACTGAAGTTGTTTATCAGCTGAAGAAGATTTTGGGGTGAAACTATGGGGTTTTCTAGATATAAAATTATGTTGCCTGCAAAGAGAGAGATTTTGACTTCCTCTCTTCCTATTTGGATGTCCTTTATTTCTTTCTCTTGCCCGATTGCTCTGGCTAGGACTTGTAATACCACGTTGAACAGGAGGGGTGAGAGAGGTCATTCTTGCCTTGAACTGATTTTCAAGGGAAATGCTTTCAGCTTTTGCCCATTCAGTATGATGTTGACGGTGTGTCTGTCATAGACAGCTCTCATTATTTTGAGGTGTGTTACTTCAATACCTAGTTTGTTAAGAGTTTTAAAATGCAGGGGTTTTGAATTTATTGAAAGTCTTTTCTATATCTATTAAAATAATAATTTGGCTTTTGTCTTTAGTTCTGTTTATGTGATGAATCACATCTATTGATTTGCATATGTTGAACCAGCCTTGCATCCTGGGGATGAAGCCTGCTCAATCACGGTGAATTAGCTTTTTGATGTGCTGCTGAATTTTTTTGCAAGTGTTTCATTGAAGATTTTTGCACTGATGTTCATCAAGGATATTGGCCTGAAGTTTTTTTGGTTTTTTGTTTGTTTGTTTGTTTTTTTGATGGAGTCTTGCTCTGTCGCCAGGTTGGAGTGCAGTAGCACCATTTGGCTCACTGCAACTTCTGCCTCCCAGGTTCAAGCGATTCCCCTGCCTCAGCCTCCTGAGTAACTAGGGCTACAGGTGCACACCACCATGCCCAGTTAATATTTTGTATTTTAGTAGATACAGGGTTTCACCGTATTGACCAGGATGGTCTCAATCTCCTAACCTTGTGATCCACCTGCTTTGGCCTCCCAAAGTGCTGGGATTACAGGCATGAGCCACCATGGCCAGTCTGAAGTTTTCTTTTTTTGTTGTGTCTCTACCAGGTTTGGTATCAAGATGATGCTAGCCTCACAGAATAACTTAGGGAGGAGTCCCCCCTCTTCTATTTTTTGGAATAGCTTGTATAGGAATGGTAACAGCTCTTCCTTGTAGAACTGGTAGAATTTGGCTATGAATCTACCAGGTCCTGGGCTTTTATTAATTGGTAGGCTATTTGTTACAGATTCAATTTCAGAGCTTGCTATTGGTCTCTTCCTGGTAGTCTTGGAAGGGTGTATCTGTCCAGGTGTTTATCCATCTCTTCTAGGTTTCCCAGTTTGTGTGCATAGAGGTGTTTGTGGTAGTTTTGGTGGTTGTTTTTATTTCTGGGGGATCAGTGGTAACATTCTATTCATCATTTATAATTGTGTTTATTTGGGTCTTCTCTATTATTCTAGCAAGTGGTCTATCTACTGTATTAATTTTTTCAAAAAACAACTCTTGGACACATTGGTCTTTTCAGTGGCTTTTGGTGTCTTGATTTCCTTCAGTTCAGCTCCAATTTTGGTCGTTTGTTGTCTTCTGCTAGCTTTGGGGCTGGTTTCTTTTTGCTTCTCTAATTCGTTCAGTTGTGATGTTAGGGTGGTTAATTTAAGATCTAACTTTTGATATGGGTATTTAGTGTTATGAATTTCGCTCTTAATGCTGCCTTAGCTGTATCCCAGAAATTCTGCTATGTTGTAACTTCTTTCTGATTATATTCAAAGAACTATTTTACTTCTGCCTTAATTTCATTTTTTACCCAAAGGTCATTCAAGAGCATGTTGTTTAGTTTCCATGTAATTGCATGGTTTTGAGCAATTTTTATAGATTTGACTTCTATTTTTTATTGTGCTATTGTCTGAGAGTATGCTTGGTATGGTTTTCATTCTTTTGCATTTGCTGAGGATGGTTTTATGTTAATTATGTGGTTGACTCTAAAGTATGTGCCATGTGATGATGAGAAGAATGTATATTCTGTTGTTTTGGGGTGGAGAGTTCTGTTAAGGTCTATCAGATCCACTTGGTCCATTGTTCAGTTCAGGTCCTGAATCTCTTTGTTAATTTTCTGCCTCAATGATCTGTCTAATAGTGTCAGTGAAGTGTTGGAGTCTCCCACTATTATTGTGCGAGAGTCTATGTCTCTTTGTAGGTCTCTAAACTTGTTTTATAAATCTGGATGCTCCTTTTTTGGGTGCATATATACTCAGGACAGTTAGGACTTCTTGTCTAATTGAACCCTTACCATTATGTAACGTCCTTTGTCTTTTTTTGATCTTTGTTGGTTTAAAGTCTGTTTTCTCTGAAATTAGGATTGAAACCCCTGCTTTTTTCTGTTTTTCATTTGCTTGGTAGGCTTTCCTCTATTCCTTTATTTTGAGCCTGTGAGTGTCATTACATGTGAGATGGGTCTTTTACAGACAGCATGCCATTGAGTCTTGCTTTTTTATCCATCTTGCCACTCCTCTGCCTTTTAAGTGGGGATACTTAGCCCATTTACAATCAAGGTTAGTATTGATATGTGTGTTAGCTGGTTATCTTTGCTTGTTTTATAGTGACACTGGTCTGTGTGTTTATGTGTGTTTTTGTTTTAGCTGGTAGTGGTCTTTCCTTTCTATATTTAGTGCTCCTTTCAAATTTTCTTGTAAGGAAATCTGGTGACAACAAACTCCCTCAAGATTTGTATCAGAAAAGAATCTTTTTTCCCCTTCACTTAGGAAGTGTTTGGTCAGATAAGAAATTCTTGGTTGAAGATTTTTTTCTTTAAGAATGTTGAATAAAGGCCCCCAGTCTCTTCTGGCCATAGAGTTTCAGCTGAGAAGTTTGCTGTTAGCCTGATGGAGTTTCCTTGAAGGTGACCTGCCCTTTCTCTTGAACTGAATTTAATATTATTTCTTTCATTTCTACCTTGGAAAATCTGATGATTATATGTATTGGGGGATAATCTTTTTGTGTAGAATCTTGCAGGAGTTCCCTGTATTTCCTAAATTTGACTGTTGACCTCTCTAGCAAGGTTGGGGAAGTTTTCATAGATGATATCCTGGAATATGTTTTCCAAGTTGTTTCCTTTCTCCCCCTCCCTTTCAAGGATGCTAATAATTCATAGATTTGGCCTCTTTATATGGAATCCCATACTCCTCAGAGGTTTTGTTCATTTCTTTTTATTTTTGTCTGACTGTCTTATTTCAGAGAACCAGTCTTCAACTTCTGAGATTATTTACTCATCTTGGTTTACTCTGTTGTTAATTCTTGTGATTGCACTGCAAAATTCTTGTATTGCATTATTCAGCTCTGTCAGAGCTGTTACATTCTTTTTTACACTGGCTATTTCATCCTTCAGCTCCTATATCACTTTACTGTGATTTTTAGTTTCCTCAGATTGAGTTTTATTATCCTCTTGAATCTCAATGATCTTCATTCGTATCCATATTCTGAATTCCATTTCTGTCATTTCAGCCAGCTTAGCCTGGTTAAGAACTCTTGTTGGATAACTGGGGCAGTTGTCTGGAGACATTCTGGCCTTTTGAGTTATTGGAGTTTTTGCTTTGGTTCTTTCTCATCTCTGAGTGTGGATGGTCCCACAATGAGATACCATCTCATTGCATTTTGATTTGCATTTCTCTAATGACCAGTGATGAGCTTTTTTTCACATTTGTTGGCCGCATAAATGTCTTCTTTTGAGAAATGTCTCTCCATATCCTTTCCCACTTTTTAATGGGGTTGTTTGCTTTTATTCTTAAGTTCTTTGTAGATTCTGGATATTAGACCTTTGTCAGATGGATGGATTCCAAAAATTTTCTCCCATTCTGTAGGTTACCTGATTACACTCATGATAGTTTCTTCTGCTGTGCAGGAGATCTTCAGCTTAATCAGATCCCATTTGTCAATTTTGGCTTTTCCTGCAATTGTTTTTGTTGTTTTAGTCATGAAGTCTTTGCCCATGCCTATGTCCTGGATGGTATTGCCTAGGTTTTCTTCCAGGGTTTTCATGGTTTTAGGTCTTACATTTAAGTGTCAAATTCATCTTGAGTTAATTTTTGTATAAGGTGTATGGAAGGGGTCCAGATTCTGTTTTCTGCATATGGCAAGCCAGTTTTCCCAGCACCATTTATTAAATAGGGAATCCTTTCCCCACTGCTTGTTTTTGTCAGGTTTGTCAAAGATCAGATGGTTGTAGATGTATGGTGTTATTTCTGAGGCCTCTGTTCTGTTCCATTAGTATATATAGCTGTTTACTTAGCAGTACCATGCTATTTTGGTTTCTGTAGCCTTGTAGTATAGTTTGAAGTCAGATAGTGTGATGCCTCCAGCTTTGTTCTTTTTGCTTAGGATTGTCTTGGCTATACAGGCTCTTCTTTGGTTCCATGTGAAATTTAAAGTAGTTTTTTCTAATTCTCTGAAGAAAGTCAATGGTAACTTGATGGGAATAGCATTGAATCTATAAATTACTTTGGGCAGTATGGCCATTTTCATGATATTGATTCTTCCTATCTATGAGCATGGAATGTTTTTCCATTTGTGTGTGTCCTCTCTTAGTTCCTTCAGCAATGGTTTGTAATTCTCCTTGAAGAGGTCTCTCACCTCCTTTGTAAGTTGTATTCCTAGGAATTTTATTCTCTTTGTAGCAATTGTGAATGGGAGTTCACTCATGATTTGGCTCTCTGCTTGTCTGTTATTGGTGTGTAGGAGTGCTTGTGATTTTTGCACATTGATTTTGTATCCTGAGACTTTGCTGAGGTTGCTTATAAGCTTAAGGAGTTTTTGGGCTGAGACGATGGGGTTTTCTAAATACACAATCATGTCATCTGCAAACAGAGACAATTTGACTTTCTCTCTTCTCTCTTTATTTCTTTCTCTTGCCTGATTTCCCTGCCAGAACTTTCAATACTATGTTGAATAGGAGTAATAAGAGAGGGCATCCTTGTCTTGTGCTGGTTTTCCAAGAGAATGCTTCCAGTTTTGCCCATTCAGTATGATATTGGCAGTGGGCTTGTCATAAATAGCTCTTATCATTTTGAGATACATTTATTGAGACTTTTTAGCATGAAGCGGTGTTGAATCTTATCAAAGGCCTTTTCTGCATCTATTGAGATCATCTTGTGTTTTTTGTCACTGGTTCTTCTTATGTGATGGATTACATTTATTGATTTGCCTACTTCTGTCAATTTGTCCATTTCACTCTCCAGTTTTGTGCCCTTGCTGGAAAGGAACTGCGATCATTTGGAGGAGAAGAAGCATTCTGGTTTTTGGAATTTTCAGTGTTTTTGCACTGTTTTTTTCCTCATCCTCATGTATTTATCTACCTTTGATCTTTGAGGCTGATGACCTTCAGATGGGATTTTGTGGAGGGATCCTTTTTGCTGATGTTAATGTTATTGTTTTTTGGTTAGTTTTTCTTCTAGTAGTCAGGCCCCTCTTCTGCAGATCTGCTGCAGTTTGCTAGAGGTCCACTCCAGACCCTCTTTGCCTGAGTATCACCAGTGGAGTCTGCAGAACAGCAAAGATTGCTGCCTGCTCCTTCCTCTGGAAGCTTTGTCCCAGAGGGTCACTGAACTGATGCCAGCTGGAGCTCTCCTGTATGCAGTGTCTATTGACCCATGTTGGGAGGTCTCTTCCAGTCAGGAGGCATGCAGGCTCAGGGACCCACTTGAGGAGGCAGTCTGTCCCTTAGCAGAGCTAGTGTGCTGTGCTGGGAGAATCCCTTTTGTGAGGATAAGCTGCTCTCTTCAGAGCCAGCATGCAGGAGATTAAATCTGCTGAAGCTGCATCCACAGCCACCCCTTCCCCCAGGTACTCTGTACCAGGGAGATGGGAGTTTATCTGTAAACCCCTGACTGGGTTGTTACGTTTCCTTCAGAGATGCCCTGCCCATTGAGGAGGAATCTACAGAAGCAGTCTGGCCACAGCTGCTCTGCCACACTGTGGTGAATTCTGCCCAGTCTAGACGTCCTAGTCTCCTTACCACTATCAGGGAAAACCACCTACTACAGCCTCAGTAATGGTGGACACCCCTTCCCCTACCAAGCTGGATCATCCCAGGTTGATTTCAGACTGCTCTGCTGGCAGTGAGAATATCAAGCCAGGGGTTCTTAGCTTGTGGAACTCCATGGGAGTGGGACCCACTGAGCAATACCACTGGGCTCCCTGGCTTCAGCCCCCTTTCCAGCAAAGTGAACAATTCTGTCTTACTGGGGTTCCAGGTGCCACTGGGGTATGAAAAAAAACTCCTACAGCTAGCTCAGTGTCTGCCCAAACAGCCACCCAGTTTTGTGCTTAAAACTCAGGGCCCAGGTGGTGTAAGCACACAAGGGAATCTCCTGATCTGCAGATTGCAAAAGCCATGGCAAAAGCATAGGAAAACGTGTAGTATATGGGCCAGGTAGCACAGTTCCTCATGCCTTCCTTTGGCTGGGGGAGGGAGGTCCCCCCAGCTCCTTGCACTTCCAAGGTGAAGTGATGCCCCACCCTGCTTCTGCTTACCCTCCATGGGTTTCACCCAGTGCCTAGCCAGTACCAATGAGATAAACTGGGTATCTCAGTTGGAAATGCAGAAATCACCTGCCTTCTGCATTGGTGTCAATGGGAACTGCAGACTGCAGCTGGCCCAAAATCCTGTAATGTCATTCTTTGCCCTTTTTTGTTGGTTTAAATCTTTTTTTCTGATGTGATAATATGACTCCTGTTTTTTTTTTTTTTTTTCTTTCCCAGTTGCATGGCAGTCCTTATTCTACCCCTTCAAGACTGTGGGTGTTGCTACTGGTGAGATGAGTCTCTTGAAGACAGCAGATGGTTGGTTATTTTGTTTTTATCCAGCTTGCCACTCTATGTCTTTTAAATTGGGTGCTTAGCCTGTTTTCATTCATGGTTGGTATTGATATGTGTGATTTTGAAACTGTCATCATGTGGTCAGCAGGTTGTTATGTAGATTGGATTGTGAATTTGCTTTATGGTACCCATGAACCATACGTTTAAGTGTGTTTTTGTGTTAGCAGGTGTCAATCTTTTAGTTTCATGTTTAGCTCTCCCTTAATAACCTCTTGTAAGGCTGATTTAGTGACACAAATTCCCTCAAAATTTGCTTGTTTGAGAAGGATTCCTTTTTTCCACTTATGAAGCTTAGTTTGGTGGAATAGGAAATTCTTGGTAGGATTTTTTTTCCTTATGGATGCTGAAAATAGGCCCCCAATATCTTCTGACTTCTAAGGTTTTTCCTGAGATGTCTGCCGGTAGCCTAATGGCATCCCCTCTGTCTGTGACTTCACCCTTCAATCTAGCTGCCTTTAAGATATTTTTCTTTTGTACTGACATTGTTAATTTGATGACTATGTGCCCTCAGTCTGGTCATCTTGTATAGTATCTCACTGGGGTTCCCTATATTTATTAGATTTGTGTGTCAACCTCTTTAGTGAGATTAGGGAAATTTGCTTGGACTATGTCCTCAAATATATTTTCAAAGTTGTTTATTCTCTCTCCCCCTCTCAAAGATGCCAAGGAGTTGTAGATTTTGTCTCTTTACATAATCCCACATTTCTTGAAGGATTTGTTCATTTTTTAAAATTTTTTCTGTATTTTTGTCTGACTGAGTTGATCTGATGATCCGGTCTTTGAGCTCAGAGATTATTTCCTCAGTTTGGTCCATTCTGCTGTTAGTACTTCTGATTGTATTATAAAATACTGTAGTAAAATTTTTAGCTCCAGAAGTTCAGTTTAGTTATTTCTTAAATTGACTCTTTCATCTTTCAGCTCATTTATTGTCTTACTCTATTTGTTGGATTCCTTGGATTAGGTTTCAACTTTCTTGTGAATCTTGATGAGTTTTCTTGCCACCCAGATTCTGAATTCTATGTTTGTCCAGTCATTTCTGACTGGTGAAGAACTATTGCTGGGGAGCTAGTGGACTAGTCTGAAGGAAAGAGAGAACTCTGGTTGCTTGAATTGCCAGAGTTCGTGCACTAGTTTTCTTCTCATCTGGGAGGACTGATGTTCTTTTAACTGTGGGGTAAGTTTAGTTAGTTGGCTTCATTTCTGGAAACCTTCAATGGGACTCATGGGGAAGACAGTTTGGCTGTCTCTCCACAGGGTGTCTGTGATGTATTGGAGGCATGAACAAAGAAGCAAAGCAATCAAGTCTTTGTTCCCTCCCCAGCCCAGGAACAGCAAGGGGTGGTACCATAGTAGGCAGTCATAGAGGGGCTGTCAGTTGCCTCTGGGAGAATCACAGATCCACTGCCAATCAGAGTAATCATCCAGGGGTAGGGTGGTTGCACTGCAGGCCCAAGCCAGAGGGCTATGCCTGGCAAAACCAGAAGGGTCAGAGACTATGGGGGAAGACAAGCTGTCCTCTTTGTAGGATGGCCACTGGCACTTTAATTGCCTGAAATTAGTCGCACTCTTTGTACCCTCCATATCCTAGGGGGAGAAGGGACTGGAATCATTGTGGAGGCAATGACAGCCTAATGGTTGCCTCTGGGAGCACCACTTTAGAGAAATACAGGACTGCCATTGTCATTGAATAAAGTGATCAGGCAGGGGAAGGGCAGCTGCACTGGGCCCCAGGCCAGGAGATCCTGCCCAGTGAGATGTAGCAGGGGCAAGAAGCCATGTGGCCTGGCCACTTTTCCATATGGCAGTGCAGCACACTGGAGTCCAGTGACAATTCTTGGGCTATTCACTCCCTCCCCAGCCTGAGGGCAGCAGTGGCAGGAAGCATGACAGCAGCATTCACAGCAAGCCTGTCAGTTACATGTGGGAGCTCCATTACAGAGAAATAAAGAGCTACAACCAGCTGTAGTGCTCAGGCAGGAATGGAGTGGCTGCGTCATGGTAACAGGCCAGTTGGCTTTGCTTGGAAAGATACAGCAGAGGCAAGGTCTGAAGTCCATCTGCTCCTCAGCACTGTGGATGTGGCCAATATCATGAGGGTGTTTAAGATGCCTGACAACCCTTGTTGGGAGGCCTATGGGATCTGTTGCTGAGGCAAGACCTGTGTGACTACACATGAGCCTGAGCAGTCTCTCTACCCAGATAGCTGGCAGCTCTTCATGTTGGTCTGAAGTCTAGGGGAGAGAAAGAAGTTAGGAGAGATCTCCCATGCCCAGGATTGTGAAGTTCTGTTGCAGAAGTGTTGGTCTCCTGGGATTCTTGCTCACTCACCCTTTCTCCATGGTAGAAAGGTCTCCTTGGCTCTGTGCCTATCCCAGGCCAGGACAGAGAGAGTTGAAATCAGTAAGAAATGATTTAATCAAATACAGGGGATACTACAGGGGAAACTACATAAGATTATCAGCAAACATTTTAACAGAAATTTTAACAGAAGAGAGTGGGCTGATATATTCGAAGTGCAGAAAAGAAAAAAATCTTCCAACCAAAATACTAAACCTGGAAAAATTATTCTTCAGGGATGAAAGGAAAATAAAGACATTTCCAGATAAACAAAAGCTGAGGGAGTTCACCATCACTAGACTTGCCTTACAAGAAATGCTCAAGAGAATTTCCAAAGTTGCAATGAAATAACACTAATTAATAACATTAAAAACAAAAATAAAAAATACTCACTTGTAAAGGTAAATATGTAGTCAAATTCAAGATACTCTAATACTGTAATGGTCATGTGTAAATCACTTATATTACTAGTATAAACTTAAAAGACAAAGCTATCAAAAAGACTTATACCTACAATAATTTGTTAAAGGATATACAATATTTAAAAATGTAAATTGTGTATTGAAAACATTAAATGAGGGAAAGAGGAAAAGTGTAGAGTTGTGATATGCAATCAAACCTGAGTTGTTATTAGTTTAAAATAGGCATAACTGCAAGACGTTCTATGTTAGCTTCATTGTAATCACAAATCAAAAATCTATAGTAGACACACAAAAGAAAAAGAGAAAGAAATCAAAACATATTGCTATGGTTTGGCTCTGTGTCCCCACCCAAATCTCATCTCAATTTGTAATCCCCATAATCCCTACATGTGGAGGGCAGGACCTGGTGGGAGGTGACTGGATCATAAGGTCAGTTGCCCCCATGCTGTTCTCATGATAGTGAGTTTTCACTTGAGATCTGATGGTTTTATAAGGGGCTCTTCCCCCTTCACTTCCTTCACATGGTCTCTCACTTGTCACCATGTAAGACATGCCTGCTTACCCTTCTGCTGTAATTGTAAGTTTCCTGAGATCTCCCCAGTCATGCAGAACTGTGAGTCAAATAAACCTCTTTCTTTTATAAATCACCCAGTCTCAGGTAGTATTTTTATAGCATTGTGAGAATGAACTAATATATATACCATTACAGAAAATAATAAAATAACAAAAGTAGAAAACAAGAGAAAAAGAAAGGAGCAAAAGATCTCCAAAAAACCAGAAACAATAAAATGGTAGTAGCAAATTTTTATCTATCAATGATTACCTTGAATTGAAAAAGATTGAACTATTCAATCAAAAGACATAGATTGGCTGAATGGGAAAAGAAAACACCCAGCTATATAGTGCCTACAAGAGACCCACTTCAGCTTTAAGTACACATGTAGACTGAAAGGGAAGGAATAAAGAAAGATAATTCATGCAAATAGAAACCAAGAGACCGCAGGAATAGCTATACTTCTACCAGACAAAATAAACTATAACTTAAAAACTGTAATATATACACTTAGCAAGAGAGTGCCTAAATATATAGGGCAAATATTAATAGATCTAATGAGGAAGATAGATAGCAATATTTTTTATTATTAATATATATTTTTAATTTTGTATTAAGGTGAAATTCATATAACATTAAATTAACACCTTTAAAGTGTACAATTCAGTAGCATTTAATACATGCACAATTTTGTATAACCATTCATGTCTAATTAGTTCCAAAATATACGAATTTATTTTAGTCCTTGTGCAGGGGGTTGAATTTTAGTGACACTTTAGTTCAAGGCATATCAATATCTTCATCAGGGCAGGGCCCTTGCTTCAAGTCACTTATTTATGCCTCCCCTTCATCTTTCATCCCAGGAGTTATGGCCCCAACCACACTAACATGTCTAATGCCTACCTTCTTGTTACCTGGGCTTTGTTTTATAAAACCCTCATGACTTTCCAAGTTTGATCTTTCATTTTCCCTTAAAATTAAGAAAATAACAGGACTTTACAATTTATCTGTCTTAAGGAGGCAGCTTAGATAGCAATACATTAATAGTAGAGGATTCCAATATGTCAATTTAATAACAGATTATTCAGACAGAAGTTCAATAATACACAGGACTTGAAATAAACTTTAAGCCAAATAAGTCTATCAGGCATATATAGAACATTTCATCCCAAAGCAGAAGAATGAAGTGCACGTAAATCATTCTCCAGGATAGATCATATTTCAGGCCACAAACAAGTCTTCAAAAAATTTAAAAAGATTGAAATCATATTAAGCACTTTTCTGACCACAAAGGTATGAGATTAAAACCATCAACAGGGTGAAATTTTAAAAATACCCAAATATGCAGAAAGTAAACAACATGCTCCTGAATAACAATGGATCAGAGAAGAAATCAAGAAGGAAATAAAAAAAGTCTTGAGACAGACAAATGAAAATGGAAATAGTGAAACTTATGGTATGCAGAAAAAACAGTTCTAAGAGAAAGTTTATAGCAATAAACACCTACATAAAAAAGAAGAAAGATCTGAAATAAAGAATTCAATTTTACAACTCAAGGAACTAGATAAAGAAGAACAAAGCACAAATTTTGTAGAAGAAAGAAAATAATAAGGAACAAATTAGAAATAAATGAAATAACCTATAAAACAATAGAAAAGTTAATGAGCTTAAGAGTTAGTTTTTTGAGAAGATAAACAAAATTGACAAACATTTAGCTAGACTAAGAAAAAAGGGAGAATAATAAAGTAAATAAAATCAGACGTGAAAGAGGCAGCATTATTACTTACACTATATAAATGTACAGCATCATAAAAGACTATTATGAACAATTATACATCAAATAGTTGGATTAACTTGGAAGAAACTGATGTAGTCCTTGAAACATACAATCTATCAAGAATAAATCATTAAGAAACAGAAAATATCAACTGATCAATAATTAGTAAAGGCATTGAAAAAGTAATCAAAATTTGTCAAGGACTGCAGGGCTCCACGACTTTGTAACAAACATTTAAATAAAAGCTAATACCATTGGCCTACATACCTACTTTTTTTTCCGGTACCATGTTGTTTGGGCAACTATAACCTGGTAGTATAGTTTGAAGTAAGGTAATGTGATGCTCTAGATGCAGTTTTATTTTATTTTATTTTTTTTTTGCTTAGTCTTGCTTGCTCTTAGTCTTGCTTGCTGGGCTCTACTTTGGATTCAAGAATTTGGTGTCAATGTGATGAAAAGGGAACATTTTTACACTTCTGATGGGAATATAAACTTGTACAACCACTATGGAAAACAGTATGGAGATTCCTTAAAGAACTAAAAGTAGAAGTGCCATATGATCCAGCAATCCTACTACTGGGTATCTACCCAGAGGAAAAGAAGTCATTACATGAAAAAGATACTTCTACATGCCTAGAACTAGCCTAAATGCCCATCAACCAAGGAGATGATAAAGAAAATGTGATATATATATATATGTGTGTGTGTATATATCTATATATATACACACATCTATATATACACACACATATATGTATATACATATATGTATATATATGACTGAGTAGTATTCCAGAGTGTGTATATATATACACACACATTCTGTATATATATATATATGTATATATATATATACACACTCTGGAATACTACTCAAGTCATAACAACAACAAAAAAATAGCATCCGCAGCAACCTGGATGGAGCTGGAGACTATTATTCTAAGTGAAGTAACTCAGAAATGGAAAATCAAATATTTTACGTTCTCACTTATAATTGGGAGCTAATCTATGAGGACACAAAGGCATATTAATGATATAATGGACTTTGGGGATTCAGGGGAAGGGTGGGAGGGGGATGAGGAATAAAACACTATATACTGTGTACAGTGTACACTGCTTGAGTGATGGGTGCACCAAAATCTCCAAAATCACCACTAAAGAACTTATCCATATAACCAGAAACCACCTGTTCCCCAAAAACTATTGAAATTTAATTTAATTTAAAAAGAAAACGAATACTAGTCCTTCACAAACTCTTGTAAAAATTCAAAGAGGAGGGAATACTTTCAAACTCATTTTATGAGTTCAGCATTACTCTGATACTAAAGCAAAACAAGCATACTACAAAAAGAAAATAACAGGACAATATCCCCAATGAACATAGGTTAAAGGGTATATATGACAAGTCCACAGCTAACATCATACTCCATGGTGAAAAATTAAAAGATATTTCTAATTTCAGGATTAAAAAAAGGATATTCACTCTCACCATTTTTATTCAACATAATACTGAAAGTTCTAGCCATAGCAATTAGGCTAAAAAAAATTAAAGGTACCCAAATTTGAAAGAAAAGGATAAACTGTCTCTGCAGACAACTTGATTTCATATACAGAAAACCATAAAGTTTTAACCAAAAAAACTGTTATAAATAATAAATTAATTCAGTAAAGTTACAGGATACCAAAACAACATACAAAATTAACAATGTTTCAATGCACTAATGGCAAATATCACACACCAGGGCTGGTTGGGGAGTGAGGGGCTAGGGGAAGGATAGCATTTGGAGAAATACCTAATGTAGATGACGGGTTGATTGGTACTGCAAACCACTATGGCACGTGTAT
>NW_016810444.1:289619-349959 GCF_001698545.2 Rhinopithecus bieti
GGATATTCACTCTCACCATTTTTATTCAACATAATACTGAAAGTTCTAGCCATAGCAATTAGGCTAAAAAAAATTAAAGGTACCCAAATTTGAAAGAAAAAGGATAAACTGTCTCTGCAGACAACTTGATTTCATATACAGAAAACCATAAAGTTTTAACCAAAAAAACTGTTATAAATAATAAATTAATTCAGTAAAGTTACAGGATACCAAAACAACATACAAAAATTAACAATGTTTCAATGCACTAATGGCAAATATCACACACCAGGGCTGGTTGGGGAGTGGGGGGCTAGGGGAAGGATAGCATTTGGAGAAATACCTAATGTAGATGACGGGTTGATTGGTACTGCAAACCACTATGGCACGTGTATACCTATGTAACAAATCTGCACGTCCTGTACATGTATCCCCAGAACTTAAAAGTCTAAAAAAAAAAAAAAAAAAAAAAAAAGGGAAAAAAAAAATTACATGAAACTTAAAAGCTACTGCACTGAAAAGAAAAAAAAAAACAACAGAGTAAAGAGGCAATCTAAAAAATTAGGAAAAATATTTTCAAACCATGTCTGACAAAAGGTTAATATTCAAAGTATATAAGGAACTAAACTCAATAAAAAAATATTAAAAGTGGACAAAGAACCTGAAAATATATTTCTTAAAAGAAGATATACAAATGGCTAACAGATATATAAAAACATGCTCAGTATCACTAATCATCAGGAAAATGCAAATTAAAAACATGATGACTAACCATTTGACATCTGTTAGGAAGGCTGTGGTAAAAAAAAAAAAAAGATGTCAAATGTTCATCAGGATATGAAAAAAGGGAACCCATGCACATTCTTAGTGGGAATGTAAATTAGTACAGTAGTCATGAACAACAGTATGGAGATTCCTCACAAAGTTAAAAAATAAAACTACCATATGACCCAACAATTCAACTACTGATTATATTTCCAAAGGGAAGCATATTAATATATCAACAGTCTATCTCCATGTCCATGTATATTGCAGCATTATTTAAGATAGCCATGAAATGTAATCAAGCTACGTGTTTATCAGAGGATCAATGGATAAAGAAAACGTGGTATGTACACACAAAAGGAATATGACTCAGCCTTAAGAGAGAAGGAAACTGTCATTTGTGACAAGATAGATGAATCTAGAGGACATCAAGCTAAGTGAAAAATGCCAGTCACATAAAGACATATACCATATGATCTAACATAGATGTATATTCCAAAAACAGTTGAACTCATAGAAATAGTGGCAGGAATAGTGTTAAATCTATAGATTACTTTGGGTCATATGACCATTTTAACATTATTGATTCTTCCTATCCATGAACATGGAATTTCTTTTTATTAGTTTGTGTCATCTATGACTTCGTTAGCAGTGTTTTCTATTTCTCTTTGTATTTTTCACCACCTTAGTTAGATGTATTCCTAGGTATTGTGTGTGTGTGTTGGTGTGCATGTGTGTGTCTGTCTATTATAAATGGGATTATGTTCTTGATTTGACTCTCAGCTTGAATATTATTGGTATATAGAAATGCTGATTTTTGTATATTTACTTGTTTCCTGAAAATTTATTTAAAACCCCTTATCAGTACAAGGATTCTTTTGGAGCAGTCTTTAGGGATTTCTGGGTATCAAATCACATAATCTGCAAAAAGAGGTGGCTTGACTTATTTTATTTGGATGTGTTTTATTTCTTTCTCTTCCCTGATTGCTCTGGCTAAGACTTCCAGTCCTATGTTGAATAGGAGTGATGAGAGTGGGCATCCTTGTCTTTTTCTAGTTTTCAAGGGAAATGCTTCTATTGCTTATTCAGTATGATATTGCCTGTGTTTTGTCATAGATAGCTCTTCTTATCTTGAGATATGTTCCTTCAATGCCTAGTTTGTTGTAAGGTTTTTATCAAGAAAGCATGTTAGATTTCATCAAAAAATTTTTCTGCATCTGTTGAGATATGATTTTGTTTTGGATGGTTTATCCGTAAATCACATGTATGGATTTGCAAACGTTGAGTCAAACTTGTATTCCAAGAATAAAGCCCACGTGATTGTGGTGAATTATTTTTTTGAGGTACTGCTGAATTCAGTTTGCTAGTATTTTCTTGAGGATTTCAGTATCTATGTTCATGAGGGATATTGGCCTGTAGATTTCTTTTTCTGATGTGTCTTTGTCTGGTTTGGTACCAGGGTAATATTGGCCTCACAGAATGAGTTGGAGCTTATTCCTTCCTCCTGTTTTTTCAGAATAGTGTGAGTAGGATTGGTATTAGTTCTTTAAATGTTTGCTAAAATTTATCAGTGAAGCCATGGGGTCTCAGGCTATTCTTTGCTGGAAGACTTCATTGCAGCTTTGATTTCATTATTTGTTATTGGTCTATTCAGGTTTTGAATTTCTTTATGGTTCAATCTTGGTAGGTTGTATGTGTTTATGAGTTCATCTAATTTTAGGTTTTCAAATTCATTGGCATACAGCTGCTCATAGCAGTCTCTAATGTTTCTTTAAATTTCTGCAGTATCAGTTGTATCGTCTCCTTGTTCATCTCTGATTTTTTTACGTGGGTCTTATTTTTTTCTTAGCCTGACTAAAAGTTTGTCAATTTTGTTTATCTTTTGAAAATAAATTTTTTGCTTAATCTTTTGTATTTTAAAATTTCAATTTCACTTTTACATGTCTGATTTTTATTATTTTTTTCTTCTACTAATTTTGGATTTGGTTTGCTTTCACTTTTCTACTTCAAGATCCATTGTTAGGTTGTTTGTTTCAAATTTTTCTACATTTTTCATGAAGTTGTTTATTACTCTAAATGTTCCTCTTAGTACTACTTTTGTTGTGTCCCATAGTTTTCTTATTGTATATTTACACTTTCATTTGTTTCAAAATATTTTGTGTTTCCTTCTTAATTTCTTCATTGACTTGCTGGTCATTCAGGAGCATATTGCTTAATTTTTATGTATTTGTATAGTTTCCAAAGTTTCTCTTGTTATCAATTTCTAGTTTATTCCACTGTAGTCAGAAAACATACTTGGTATGAGTTCAATGTTTTTGAATTTTTTAAAGTCTTGTTTTGTGGTCTAACATTTGAAAGAAACAGAAATATAACCTTTTCCAATTCTACTTTTTTTTATTTCATACAGAACTTCCAGAAATTAAAACTCAATACTGGGTGAGCCAGGTGCAGTGGCTCATGTCTATAATTCCAGCACTGTGGGAGGCCAAGACGGACAGATAACCTGAGGTCAGAAGTTCGAGACCAGCCTGACCAGCATGGAGAAACTCCGTCTCTTCTAAAAATACAAAATTAGCCGGGTGTGGTGGTGCATGCCTGTAATCCCAGCTACACAGGAGGCTGAGGCAGGAGAATCGCTTGAACCCAGGAGGAAGGGGTTGAGGTGATCTGAGATCATGCCATTGCACTCCAGCCTGGGCAACAAGAGTGAAACTCCATCTCAAAAAAAAAAAAAAAAAAAAAAAAAAAAAAAAAGAAAAGAAAAGCAATACTAGAGAATAAAACATCATAAACAAGATAAATACTACATTCGATTACACAATGCAAAAGAATAAATCAGGGATAAGAACTATCCAAAATGAAAACAGAAGAAAGTTTCAAAATATGAAAAGGACCAAACAGTAAAGAATTAGTGGTTAGACAATGCAAGAAAATACACCACATATATAATTGGTGTCACAAAAGAACATGAGAGACAATATGGACCTTCAGCATACTATTATAAAGTTTTATACTACACAGGAAGTGATATAATACTATTTAAAGATAGACTGTGTAGGGAAGTTTGAATAACTTTTAATATGGAACAACCAACAAAATCAAAAGAAAAAGCTATTGTCAATAAGCCAGCATTGAAAAAAAAAAGTGAAGTAATTTTAAAAGCTCAATTAATTCAATTGAAGGTAATAATTATGGGACAAAGCAGAAATAAAGAGAAAGATTATAGATGTAAATTCAACCATTTGAACAATTACATTAAATATAAATGGTCTGACTACACTTAATAGATATATAATATCAAATTGGATAAAGAAACATTATTCAATTATGTGCTGTATTTGTAAAACCATTTATGTTAATATGAATAAATAATATACTAACAGTTAAAATATGGAAATTATGTACCATTCAAACATTAATCTAAAGAAACCAGGAGTGGTTATATTTATGCCAGACAAAATGTAATTCAGAAGAAGAAATATTACCATGAATACAAAGCAGTATCACATAATGATAATCAAACATTCAAGAAGACATAAAAACACAAAATGTGTGTGCATCTATGAAGTGGGATTCAAAATGCTTAATGATTAAAAACAAAATGGAATTAGAAAAAATACAAAATTATATTTGGATATTTTAACTCTCTTTTCTTTTTAAAAACATTTTTTGGTGTATATTTGTGCATATTTATGGGGTTCATGTGATATTTTGTGTCATGCATAGAATGTGTAATGATTAAATTAGGGTATTTACGATATCCATAACTCAAGCATTTGTCATTTCTTGCATTAGAAACATTTCAAGTTCTTTCTTCCAGCTGTTTTGAACTATGCAATACATTGTCGTTAACTGTAGTCACTACTGTGCTAGCTAACATTAGAAGTCGTTTATTTCATCTATGTTTGTACTCAATCTCTCTTCATCCCCTCCCCTCCATAAATGCTTCCCAGCCTTTGGTAACTATTGTTCTACTCTCTACCTCTATGAGATTGACTTTTCAAGCCCCCACCTTTAATTGATAAAACAAAAAGGGGGAAAATTAGTAAGGTTACAGAATAATTTATTAACAATATCAACCAGCTTAACTTTGTTTGCATGTTTAGCGCAAACACTACCACTAACAGCGGCAGAATGAAGATTCTTCACAAGCGCATAGGAAACATTCACCAAGTTCGTTCATACACTGGACATAAAACCCGCCTCAATAAGTCTTGGAGGACAGAAATTATGCATAGTATGTTCCCTCATACAATAAAAATAAATTAGAAATTGTTAGCAAAGTGACACTAGAAAATCCACTAATATTTAGAAAATTAAAAGCATGCCTCTACATAAATCCATGAGACATAAAATTACAAAATATTTTAATAAATAAAAATTAAACACCTATCAAAATTTGGGAGATGTGTTAATAGTGAGTAGAAAGAAAATTATTTCATTAAGTGAAAAATAAAGGATCTCATATAATTGACTTAAGCTTTACCCTAACATACTACCAAGTGAAAAACAAGTTAACCCCAAATAAGCAAAAGGAAGGAAATATTAATACAGCAGAAAAGTATGAAATAAGAACTCAATAGATAAAACTGATTACTGTGAAAGCCAGTCTTTGAATAGATCAGTATGTTTGAAATAACTAGAGTTAACAGAAAAAAAGAGACAAGACAAAAATTATCATTATCTGAATGAAAATGTGTGGGGAACATTTGCAAAAATCTTACAGATATTAAATGGAGAATGAATGACTTATGAAGAAATGCCAATAAATGTATTGACTTAGATTAAAATACAATTAAAGATGCCTATACAGAAATTAGAAGCCCTACGTTGAACTGCATCAATTAAAGTTGTTAAATTTTGTTAATTATTTTGCAACAAAGGAAGCAGTAGGTTCAAATGATTTTACTGGTTAACTCTTCCAAATCTTTCAAGAACACAGTTCTTTAAAACACAGTTTGATTTTTTAAAACAAACTCTTCCAGAGAGCTTATTCAAAGAATAATATGAGAAAACTTTCAAAATCTGAGTAATTGGACATTAAACTCTAGAAACACAAAGGGCTCCAGCTAGGATAAACAATAAAGGTTGACACTGAGATTCATTATACCCAAACTGTCAAAAGTCAAAGACAAAGAATCTTGAAAACAGCAAGGGAAAAGCAACTAATCATGTATAAGAAAGTTTCCATAAGATTATCAGCGGATTTATTAGCAGGAACATAACACACCAGATTTAAGTGGAATAAGATATTCAAAGTGCTGGGGAAAAAAAAAATGCTAACCAGGAATACTGCCTTTCCTCCTGGTAGTTCTGAGGAAATGAGGCAGCCCAGCTGAACTCTCTCATCTGGACTGCGGGGTTTCCCCTCAGCGAAGCACACCCCTCCACTAAGGGACAAAGTGCTTCGTTAAACGGGTCCTGTCCCCTGTGCCACGCAACTGGGTGAGACCCTCCAGCAGGGGTTGTCAGACAAACGATACAGGAGCGATCCTACTGGCTTCAGGTTGGTGCCCCTTGAGGTCAGAGATCCCAGACGAAGGTGCAGGCACTCATATTTGCTGTTCTCCAGCCACCCTGAGTGACATCTACAGGCAAGGGAGTGAACTAGATGAATAGGCCCTGAAGTGAACCCCCAGCAAACTGCAGCAGCCCTACAGAAAAGGGACCTGACCATTGAAAGAAAAACAGATCAAGCAACAATGGCATCAACAACAACAAAAAAATCTCCACAAAAACCCCAACCAAGGGTCAGCAGCTTCCAAGATCAAAACTAGACAAACTCGTGAAAATGAGAAAGAAATCAAGAACAAAAACAAAAAACGCTGAAAACCAAAAATGCCAGAGTTCCTCTTCTCCAGATGATTGCAATCCTTCTCCAGCAAGGGCGCAGAACTGGATAGAGGATGAGATAGACGAACTGACAGAAGTAGGCTTCAGAAGATGGGTAATAAAAAACTCTGCTGAGCTAAAGGAGCATGTTCTAACCAAACGCAAAAAAGCTAAGAACATTGATAAAAGGTTAGAGGAGCTGCTAACTAGAATAACCAGTTTAGAGAGGAATATGAATGACCTGATGGAGCTGAAAAACACAGCACAAGAACTTCGTGAAGCATACACAAGTATCAACAGCCGAACTGACCAAGCAGAAGAAAGGGTATCAGAGTTTAAAGACCACCTTGCTGAAATAAGGCATACAGACAAGATTAAAGAAAAAAAGAATGAAAAGAAACAAACGCTCCAAGAAAAATGGGACTATGTAAAAAGACCAAACCTACGATTGACTGGAGTACCTGAAGGAGAAGGGGAGAATGGAAACAAGCAGGAGAACAGCCTTCAGGATATTATCCAGGAGAACTTCCCCAACCTAGCAGGGCAGGCCAGTATTTAAATGCAGGAAATACAGAGAATGTCTCAAAGATATTCCATAAGAAGAGCAACCCTAAGACACATAAACATCAGATTCTCCAAGGTCGAAATGAAGGAAAAAATGTTAAGGGCAGCCAGAGAGAAAGGCCAGGTCATCTACAAAGGGAAACCCATCAGACTAACAGCGGATCTCTCTGCAGAAAACCCATAAGCCAGAAGAGACTGGGGGGTCAATATTCAGCATTCTTAAAGAAAAGAATTTTCAACCCAGAATTGCCCTAGAGCCTGGGTGACAGAGTGAGACCCTGTTCCCAGCACCCCCACAAAAAAAAGGGAAACAAAGAGAGAAAAAGGAAACAAAATGATTACAAGAAATACAAAAAGTCAGCCGGGCGCGGTGGCTCAAGCCTGTAATCCCAGAACTTTGGGAGGCCGAGGCGGGCGGATCAGGAGATCGAGACCATCCTGGCTAACCCGGTGAAACTCCGTCTCTACCAAAAAAATACAAAAAACTAGCCGGGCGAGGTGGCAGGCGCCTGTAGTCCCAGCTACTCGGGAGGCTGAGGCAGGAGAATGGCGTGAACCCGGGAGGCGGAGCTTGCAGTGAGCCGAGATCCGGCCACTGCACTCCCGCCCGGGCGACAGAGCGAGACTCCGTCTCAAAAAAATAAAAATTAAAATTAAAAAAAAAAAGAAATACAAAAAGTGGTGAAGGAGATGGCAATAGTAAATCCTTTCATATAATTTGGTGAAGGAGATGGCAATAGTAAATCCTTTCATATAATTAAGTATAAGTGGATTAAATTATTCAATAAAAAGACCCAGCATGGCTGAATGAGTAAAAAGGCAGATCTAACTATATTCTGTCTACAACAGAAACACTTTTGATGTCAGGGCACACAGTCTGAAAATGAAAGGATTGAAAAAGAAATTCCACGCAAATGGGAACCAAAAGAAAAAGGGATGGCCATATTTACATCAGATAAAATAAATGTTAAGTTATAATGATAAAGGATTAGATGACCAGGAGGACATAACAATTATAGACATACATTACAGCACCCAAATATATGAAGGGAATATTAAAATAACTGAAGGGAGAAATATACAGTATCACAATAATGGGAAATTTTAATATATCACTTTCAATAATTGGTAGAAAAACCACATGGGAGATCAATAAGAAAACAGAAGACTCCAAAACACTATAGTCCAACTGAACCTAACAGATATATACAGAACACTCTAATCAACAAGAGCAAAATACTCATTCCTCTCAAGTACACACAGAACATTCTCCAGGATATATCACATATTAGGTGACAAAAGTGTTAACACATTTTAAAAGTTGTAATTCATATCAAGTATATTTTCTCACCACAGTGGAACAAAACTAGAAATTAATAGCAAAATAAATTGGAAAATTCACAAATATGTGGAATTCAAACAACAGTCTTGAACCACTAGTGAGCCAAAGAGAATTGCAAGAGAAATTAGAAAATACCTTGAGATAAGTGAAAATGAGTTAAATCATATCAACAATTATGGGATGCAGCAAAATCAGTAACTAGGAGGGAAGTTTAAAATGATAAATTCCTAAATTAAAAAAAGAAAAAGTATCTCAAATCAACACCCTAACTTTATACCTTAAGGAATGAGAAAAGAAAGAACAAATAAACTCAAATTAAAAAGCAGAAAATGACAAAGATTATAGCAGAAATAAATAAAATGATTAACATAAGAGAATTAGAAAAAAGTCAATGAAATTGAGATTGTAAAAGAACAATAGAACTAATAAACTCTCATCTAAAGTAACTAGGAAACAAAAGAGAAGACTCAAGCAATAATCAGAAGTAAAAAAGGATTTATTACAATTGATGCCACAAAAATAAAAAGGATTTTAAGAGGGTAAAATGAACAATTATACACCAACAAATCGGATAATCTCAAAGAAGTTGAAAAATTCATAGAAACATGTGACTAGCCAAGTCTGAGTCATGAAGAAATTAAACTAAACAGACCTAGAACTAGTAAGGTGACTAATTGTGTAGTTAAAAGCCTCCTAACAAAGAAAAGTCCAGGACCAGATGGTTTCATTGAAGAACTCTCTGAAAGGCTTAAGAAGAATTATTTTTATTTGTATCAAATTATGTGGTACAAGTGAATTTTGTTACATGCATAGATTATGCAGTAGTAAAATCAGGGCTTTTATGCTACTTACCACCCAAATAATATACATTGTTCCCATTAAGTAATTTTGCATCATTCACCCCCTCCCACCCCTTCACCTTTCCAAGTTTCCACTGTCTATCATCAATCCTTCACAAACCTCCAAATAATTGATGAGTGGGAAACATTTGCCAACTCATTTTAAGAGGCTGGCTTTACCCGGATCCCCAAACCAAACAACAATACAGGAAAGAAAACTACCCATGATGAATATTAATGTAAACATCTGTGACACAATATTACAAAACAGAATTCAATAGCATATTTAAAGAATTGGACACTGTTACCAGGAGGTATTAATTTCTGGAATACAATAATGGTACAACATATAAAAATCAATTCATGTAATCAACCAGATTAACAGAATGAAAGAAACAAATCACATGATTTTCTCAGTACAGACACAGAAAAGCATTGATAAAAATTTAACACCCTTTCATGATAAAAGAACTCAGTAAACTAGGAAATTACCTCAACATGTTAAAAGTCATGTATGATAAGCCCACAACTAACATCATATTCAATGGTAATATATTGAAGGCCTTTCCTCTAAAATTAAGGAACAAGGCAAAGATGTAAGTCACTTAATGATCTTAAAATGGGTTCTTTCATTTTATGAGTTCTAATCTTACTCTGGATTATCTAAACAGGAGGCATAGGGAAGTTGTACACTGATATACAGAGCAGAAAATGCAAAGATGGAATAGAGAGTGATTTGAAGATGTTGGCCTTGAAAATTAAAGCAATGTATCTATAAGTCAGAGAATACCAACAGCCATCATAAGCTGAAAGAAGCAAGAAGTGTGTTAATCCTTTAGTGTTGCTATAAAGGAATACCTGAGACTGGATAATTTACAAAGAAAAGAGATTTACTTTGGCTCATGGTTGGTTCTGCAGCTGGACAGGAAGCAAGACATCAGTATCTGCTTCTGTTGTGGACCTCAGGGAGCTTTTGCTTATGGGCGGAAGTGAAGGAGGAGCAGGCACATCACATAGCAATAGAGAGAGAGAGAGAGAGAGAAGAGGGAGGTGCCACACTCTGAAACAAGCATTATCTGGCATAAACTCAGAGTGACAACCAAGTCATTACGGAGAGGAGGGCACCAAGAAGTTCACGAGGGATCTGCCACCATGACCCAACAAACACCTCCCACTAGGCTGTCACCTGCAGCCTTGGGGATCACATTTCAACATGAGATTTGGAGGGGACACATATCCAAACCATATCCAAATGAATTCTCCCCTAGAGCTTCTGGAAGGATCATGGACCTGAAGACACCTTTATTTCAGTCCAGCGATACTTGCTTTGTACATGTGGCCTCCAGAATTGTGAAACGATCAACTTACGTTACTTAAAGCTGTCAAGTTTGTTGCAGTAGCCATGGGAAATTAATACAGTCCCATTTTCTCGTTTATCAACAAGCCTTTCTAGTAATTTATATTCAAATTTTAGACCTTGTGAATGATACATTATGGATACATTTGATTCTTTTATATTTCCAATGTGTCATGGACCATGGGATAACCCTCCAAAGTCAAGAGACTGTCCACTGCCTACAGTATCCCATTATGGATAATTCTCAACATCCAATATTCAACACTTAATGCTGGGGTACGGACAGTAACATCTCACTATTGAATTTTGATAGCAGAAGGAATAGAATAATAGCTTTCTTATTTTATACCTTCTAGAAAGGAAAAAGATTTGACAATTTCAACCACTTGAAAGATAGTCATGGGCCCACTCTGCCATATATAAAACACATTAGTAGGCTGAGTCTGACAAAAACAGAGTTAATCTTCAAGTCTCTGGGTAAACATTTGAAAATTGTATTGAATTTAGTCTGGGATATATTCTCTTCAGAAGCTGCGCTTTTAAAGAAGACAGACTTGTTTCCTAAGTCTGTCTCAGAATAAAAAAAAAAATCTGAGTTAGAATCTTTACTAAATACATCATTATAAATTAAATTAAATATGTATATCAATGTCCACATTATTTTCACAGATACAGTAATTTAAACCTGGCTAGGATTCCTGAAATAGTTGCTGAAGGAAAATAGCAAACAGAAAATTCCCCATAAGCTCTTTGGAATACCAGCATGCGGATTAATATAATTTGCATTATGTCTATACATTGTAAGTCCTATAATAAAATGTATTTCCATAAATAGAATTTTCCCCATTCAAATAAGCATCATCAAGTAAATATCCTAACAATGAGACTAAATCTAATTGAAATATTAATAGAGCTCAAATTGAATGGTGTTTCCAGAACTAAATTTTTCACTTTACTAGGTTCTGACAATATAACTCAAAGCTAAGCAAAAATTTACCTTTTATCTAGGGGAGAAAAGGATGCTTTGTGTTGGGCATGGTGGCTTACGCCTGTAATCCCAGCACACTGGGAGGCTGAGGCGGGCATATAACGAGGTCAAGAGATTGAGACCATCCTGGCTAACATGGTGAAACCCCATCTCTACTTTAAAAAAATACAAAAAAATTAGCCGGGAGTGCTGGCACACACTTGTAGTCCCAGCTATTAGGGAGGCTAAGGCAGGAGAATCGCTTGAACCTGGGAGGTGGAGGTTGCAGTGATCCGAGATCACACCGTTGCACTCCAGCCTGGGCAACAGAGACTCTGTCTCAAAAAAAAAAAAAAAAAAATAGAAAAAAGGATGCTTTGCAATTTTATTTTGAATTTATAAAACATACCCATTCTTTTATGATGTTTTTACCTCTCTGCAAAATTCACTGTATCACTGACAATCAAAGATTTAAAGTTATTATTATTCTTTTAAAATTCCAAGGGTTTTCTTCAAACTTATCAAGTTTGTGCACACCTCAGGATCGAAATGTCAATTTCTGCAATCCTGACTCAGGGTTTTCTAGAATTTTAAGCCACATATTTAAGAACATCTTACCAGCCATGGCTTTTCTAAATTTAACCTGGTATCTCTCCTTTTCTTTCTCAATGAGTGGATAGTTGATTTTGTGACTGATACACCAAAGATACTCACTTCTCTCAGGCTGGAGGAATTTTCACAAATCTACTTATCGAAAATGGAACGCAAAGACACCCAACTAAACACTAAACATGTTATTTCATAGAATGTCTATTCAGTTCCCCAGAAATCTTACCACTGTGTAGAGGAAATTTTAAGTTTGTAAAGCATAATTCTTTGGTTCTATAACTGAAATATTAAGATAAATTACTTTTAAAACAGATCACTTTCAAGGAGAAAAAAAGATGAAAAACAAATTATTCTTTCAATTAAAAAAATTTGTAATATTATTTCCTAAACCAGTGTGGAAACATAAAATTTTGTACACATGAAACTCCACAATGTATATATAATCAGACCTCATATGTTTAATGAAATACTTTTTTAGGAAACATATTTCTTCAGTATAATAAAATATTTAATATTTGTAATAGATTTGTAAAATTATTTCCAGTCATTGACTCACAATTATAGATTTAAATTTTTTGCTAGCAAATTTATTTTATATCAACAAATTCTATGTTTGTATTATTGTTCTTGTAAATGTAATCAATAGTGAGCTATGAACTTACATGTGTTAATATCATTTCTAATAAAAAGCTGATTGTAATTTTAGTAAGCTGTATCAATACAATTCCTCAACTTTCAGATTTCCCTTCACAAAATATGTGAATGATCAAATTTTGTATGCTGGCAAGTATGAGAACTTAATCTTCTCTCTTCCTCATTTCTAATGTATTTGTCAATATCTTTAGGTCAGTCTCATTTTCTCCACCAGTGTTCACCTCACTGCCCAGAAAAGTTCCCCACTTTATCCTTTTCGTATTATTTCTCTTGTCAAGAAATACATTTACAGATATTGCTTGATTTTAAAACTTTCCACTAAGCAGTTCACATAAAATTCAGGAGATTGTTCCAGCCAAATAGTCAGTAAATAGCACCCTGAACCATATTGATGTCATGGGCTGAACTATACACCGCCCCTAGAAGCCACAGAGTTTCCACCACAGCCTTGGCAGCACTGGGGCTTGCTGTTTCTCTACAGGGGTGAGCAGAAACATCCATCGCACACACTCAACCACTCATACACAGTCATTTTTCTACTTACTATTGTTATACTAAGTTTTTATATACCTTCAACGTTATCACTTATACTTAACTTGTAAGTGCTTTCTAAGCATAGAAGTTACACCATCTCCTTTTGAAATTCTTCATAGCCCCTGGGAGCCAAGAAATATTTGTTGTTGTAGCTTGCTGGAGCATAAGAAAAATATTGACTAGAAAATAGTATATCTTTGAACGTGCAGTCTTATACAAAATCTTCTTTTCATTTTTTTTATTTGACTCAGTATTAAATATCCCAGAAAACAATTTTCAAATGTGCAAACACTGGGCAGCCTAAAATTTTGAATAAGGTCCATCTTACATACTCCTATCACATGGTCCAGGCTTACCTAGCTTTGTGTTGGACCTCTGACTTCAGTGACTTGCTCCCCTATGCATTGTAACTACCTTAATGGACCATGCTTACTTAACTTTTGTAACCCTGGAGCTAACACAGCAACTGGCCACATATGTTAACCCAATACATGTGAGTTCAGTGAATAAATGATATAGAATTGATGTCATTTCCCAGAGCATCTATTCATTCTGCACCACAGATAGAAAAGCACAAAATGATATTTAAGATACAATATAGGTATTTCTTTTTTTTTCTTACAGCCATAACTTTGAAGCATTGTGAAGAAAAATAGAAGTCTTTGTGAAAGGCATGTGATATATAAAAATTAAAATCTAATGTTTGATTTTGTTAATTCATATTTTTTTCAACTTTTATTTTGGATTCAGAGGGCACATGACAGTGTGTGACACGGGTATATGTGTAATACTAAGGTTTGGGATAAAGATGATCCCATCACCCTGGAAGTAAGCATAGTATCCAATAGGTAGTTTTGGGTGCCATGCCAGCCTCTCTCCCACCCCCTAACAGTCCCCAATGTCTATTGTTTCCAGGTTTATATATTTGTGTACCAAATGTCTAACTCCCACTTATAAGTGAGAACGTGCAGTGTTTGATACACTGTTTCTGTATTAATTCACTTAGGATTTTGGCCTCCAGCTGCATCCATACTGGATTCCTATCTTTTGTAATCAATATTATAGGAAAATAAAACAAAAATAAATTAAAATTATTTTTTGCATTTCTAAACTTGGTTATGTACAGAAAAATCTCCTAAGAAGTGATTTTCTTGTGACAGAAACCACAGATTTATACAACTGTCATCTCTTTCAAATAAGCTGTGATTAAATTGAGAGAATTAATTTTTTTAAGCAAAGTCAGAAATTACAGTCGTCTAAAAAAATGAAAATTCCGTGATTAAGTATCAAAGCTATAGGAACAGAACACTTATTAGCTGAAACTTTATTCTTTCAGGACTTAAACACTAGGAATTTAGTTCCTCGATGCTCATGGCCAGTCTTAGTTCCTGCTTTTATTTTCCAAGTCATAGATGATTTTGACCATCTGATTTGGGACATTTTCTGTTTCATTGATACATTTTTTTCTGAGTCTTGGCTTATAATTGTCAGACAAATAGTGCTTAAAACACTTTATAGAAGGTTATTCTAGCATAAATTACACAATAGGTTATCCAGATTCCAGGGTTTCTGTGAAAATGTATATAAAGAAAATAAACTAGAAAGGATTTAGTGGTTACAGGACTCTAATACGTCATTTCATATGACAGAAATAATTAAAATCCAGGAAGTAACAATTTATTGAGGCAGGAAATAATTTATCATTGTATGATTCCAGAGAAAAGTTAGCTTGATGATAAGCGAATTTGATAAAGATTTATATAAGGAAAATCGATACTGAAAGTTTCTAAAATACAGGATCTTCCTAGGAAGAAGCTTTTAGCCATAAAGTCTGTAATTTAGATGAAAAAGTCCCAATAACAATAGGTGAGTGAAAATGGGAAAACAAAAGAACTGTTGCATTTCTTCCTGCTTTGTACAGTTTGTTTTGTAACTTGTGAATTTTTGGTATACTAGTTCAACTTTTATTTGTTGTTAGGATATTTAAATCAGTTTGAAGTGTTGCATCATATTTTCTGTGTTTCATGATTGTTCTTCATGGGGCATTTAAAAAATCAGTTTGAATGTTTTCATTCTCATTTTCTGTGTTCTTTCCATAGTATCTTCGTATATTAATAGACAAAAAATGCTTTTTGTGGACTGGAATGATAGTTGGAGCGCTGTACTGGATTCCTAAGTCAAGAGTGTCCTCTTCTGTCAAAATATTGCAATGCATTCTCGTAAATGAATGATTTGGAGGAGAGAAGGTTCTTTTGTTTTGTTTTTTGGATGTCATTTTGTCTAGGATTATTCTAACACCTCTCTTCAACACATACACACACTTGCTTTTTTCCCTCATTTACTGAGCAAGTTTTAAAAGTGCTTTTTCCTTTCTTATGTTTTACCCTCTTCTCCTCAGAAGTTTGGTTTTCCAAGACTAACTCTTCAAGTCCAGAACACACTTTCCTTGTACCCAGCAATCTGATCCTTTTTACATTTTCACAGTTGGTGTGGTTTTGCTCTTTCTGAGGTAGTTGCCAGTTTAACTGAAACTCCTAGCACACCATGAAAGGATAGAGCTGGGATCTAGGAATAACTCCACTGTAAGTTTTTTTTTTTTTTTTTTAATTTACAATAATTTGAAGTTTTGGTATTTTCTGACCCCAGTCATGCTAAAGGCACAAATGTGTCTGTTTTCATTTTATTTTGCATGTAATCTATATATGTTTTAAGGCTATTATAGAAGATTTAAATTTAAGCAACTACCATTAGCTTTTTTTTAATAGTTTTATTTCAATGGGTACCTAGGTTTCAGCAGAATTCTCTGCTGTCCATTTGCTTCTGAAATTATAAAGGGAATAACTTTCCCCGCCTTGATTTTTCTTATTCTTGGCCTAGTTTTCATTAAGAAACCACAAGAAAAAAGACATAATGTTAACAATATTTTGTATTTCTACAACCTAGTGAACCAGTACACTTAAAAATTTCTTATATCAGAAGGTACAGCCCCATCAATTTATGATGCAATTCATTAGTAATTATATTGTCAAGAAGCCATGTTATAACAGCAAATAAAGAGAATTTCAGTTATCAAAGAGAATATGAGATTTTATTGTATTTTATTTTATTTTGAGACAAAGTCTCACTTGGTCACCCAGGATGGAGTACAGTGATGCCATCTAGGCTCACTGCAACCTCCGTCTCTAGGGTTCAAGCGATTCTCCTGCCTCAGCCGCCCGAGTAACTGGGATTACAGGTGTCCGCCACTACTCCTGGCTAATTTTTGTATTTTTAGTAGAGACAGGTTTCACCATGTTAGCCAGGCTGTTTTCAAACTCTTGGCCTCAAGTAACCTTCCCACCTCGGCCTCCCAAAGTGTTGGGAATACAGGCATTGAGCCACCATGCCCAGCAGAGAAAGTGAGATTTTAGATTATTTGATTACCAAAGCAGAACTGGAAAGAAACAAGGATCAGCCAAGGCTTTCCTGACTAGTTTATTTAAACATGCCATTTGACACTGCAAAATATCCTTTCCTGCTTTGTTATGATTATTTATAGTCAAGTACTATGTATGTAATTTACTCATTCACTATGTGTCTTTCCACTAAACGTCATTCATGTGAACAGTGACTTTTCTTTGCTTTTTCTTCTTTTGTATTCTCAGAACCTAGATGCATGTTTGGCATGAAAAAGATTCTTAATAAATATTTGTTTACATAATTAATCATAAATTTGTTTTAGAAACTTAATGTAAATATAGTCTTAAATTTTGTTACATATGTATTACATATAGTTCTGATAAAAAGATTTAGATAAAGAGACAATTAGAATTCCACTTTTCCTGATGGAAGTCTGTTATTTCTTTATCTTGCCTGATTGCTCTGGTTAGGACTTATAGTACTGTGTTGAGTAGTAATGGTAGCAGTGGGCATCCTTGTCTTCTTCCAGTTCTTGGGAGAAATGCTTCCAACTTCTACCTGTTCAGTAAGATATTGGCTGTGCCAACAGACACATGAAAAAATGCTCATCATCACTGGCCATCAGAGAAATGCAAATCAAAACCACAATGAGATACCATCTCACACCAGTTAGAATGGCAATCATTAAAAAGTCAGGAAACAACAGGTGTTGGAGAGGATGTGGAGAAATAGGAACACTTTTACACTGTTGGTGGGATTGTAAACTAGTTCAACTATTATGGAAAACAGTATGGAGATTCCTCAAGGATCTAGAACTAGAAGTACCATATGACCCAGCCATCCCATTACTGGGTATATACCCAAAGGATTATAAATCATGCTGCTGTAAAGACACATGCACACGTATGTTCATTGTGGCACTATTCACAATAGCAAAGACTTGGAATCAACCCAAATGTCCATCAGTGACAGACTAGATTAAGAAAATGTGGCACATATACACCATGAAATACTATGCCTGCAGCCATAAAAAGGGATGAGTTTGTGTCCTTCGTAGGGACATGGATGCAGCTAGGAAACCATCATTCTCAGCAACTATCTGCGAAGAACCAGAGAAAAACCCAAACACTGCATGTTCTCAACTCATAGGTGGGAACTGAACAAGGAGATCACTTGGATTCAGGAAGGGAACAACACACCACCGGGGCCTATTATGGGAGGCTGAGGGACGGGTGGAGGGATTGCATGGAGTTATACCTGATGTAAACGATGAGTTGATGGGTTACTGACGAGTTGTATGGGTGCAGCACACAACATGCCACAAGTATACATATGTACAAACCTGCCACGTTATGCCCACATGTACCCTAGAACTTAAAGTATAATAATTAAAAAATAAAAAAAATAAAACAAACTATATTTGGCTGTGGGTTATTAGAGATGGTACTTATCACACCACAGGAAAAATGTGTCAGTACATTAATCTAGGCAGAGATTTTGTGCTAAGACTCTTGAAATGCACAGGCAACTTAAAAAAAGAAATAAAACCCAATGGGACTGTATAAACTAAATAAGGCTCCTGCACAGGCAAGGGGAAAAGTCAAAAGAGTAAAAGAACAAACCCTGTAAAAGGGAAAAAATTGCAAATTTATTCATCCAACCAAGAAACTACTATCCAGAATATAGCAAGGAACTCAAACAACTCAAGAGCAAAGTAAATAAAGATAATAATAATAGCATGCCCATTAAAAAGTAGGCAAAGGATTTCAATAGACATTCTGAATAAAAAAAGACATAAGATGACCAACAGGTATATGAAAAAATGTTCAAACACAACTAATCATTTAGGGAATATGCAAGTAAAAAGTTTTTTATACTAAACAATAAGCGAATGAAACAAAATTCATATGCTAAAGATTTATAGCTTTATTTTTTAAATATCCTTAATTTCAACAATAAGAAGTATTTTCATAATATTAAGTTTCTTCTGTAGAATAAAATACTATGCTTCTTAGAAGATTTATATTTAAAATCTTATTTATAATGGGAAAGTACTCTTGTTTGAAGTGAAATACGTAGAATACACAACTATGTGATACCAGTTTGGCAAGGCATGGATACCATCCCTTTTACACAGAAAATAAATTCACAGGAGAAAATTTTAAAAGCATAAAATTCGTTAGTATAAAGTTGGTCATTTAAGAATTGTATAATTATTGGAGAATTTTGTATTTCTTCTTATATTTTATTTCTACGGCTTTTGCCTAAATAGATACATAGATCATTTGTTTTATCTTATTTAATATGGGTCTTCTCAAACAGACTCATTCATAAAGAGCCTATTTGCCTTTCAATTCTCCTCCATCACTTAGCATACTACATGGCTCATTGTCAGTGTTTAAGTAAAGACTGTGGAATGAATGATAGTCCTCTTCTAAATGTTATCCTGTGGATGTATATCAACTTCTAATCTACGAAAAAAATATATTTAAGTAAATGAATAAAATTTATTTCATAACTGAATTACACACAAAAAATAAATAATTTAAAAATATTTAGGAGCATTCTTAGATGACTAATGAAAATAAATTACTAAGAAAATCTGAGATACTCAGCAAACTATCGCAAGGATAAAAAACCAAACACCACATGTTCTCACTCATAGGTGGGAATCAAACAGTGAGAACACTTGGACACAGGGTGGGGAACATCACACACCGGGGCCTGTCATAGGGTTGGGGGAGGGGGGAGGGATAGCATTAGGAGATATACCTAATGTAAATGACCAAAACAAAACTATAATAAAACTGGGATTGTTTTCTCATATTTTGCATTTTACATATCTTTAGTTGTATTTCCTGTTTTAAGCTGATAGTTATGAAATAATGGTCAGTTATGGTTTATACAAAATAATGGATGAGTTTGAATATATGAAATAATTGGTTGGGTTATGTTTTATACAGAAAATAGCCAAATGACTCCCTTATGTTTTCTAGTGACCAAATTTTAATGTCATTTTGGTGGAAGCAATAATGCAAAAAAACTTTAAAAATTTTTTGGTTTTCTGAAAGTATAGATACGGAGTCTATCATTACTTGAGATGTTTAATAAAAAATAAGATGGTCATAATTTGGATATGAAGGAGATATAATGACTAAATGCAATGTGGGGTCCTGGATATGATTCTAGAATAGAATTTCCCATTCATGGGAAAAATGGGTGAAAGCTGAATGATGTTTTCAGCATAGTTAACTGTAACATACCAGTATGAGATGCCTAGTTTTGACAAATGTAAGATGTATCATCTTATGGTAATGTAAGACAATAACATTAGGGGAAAGTGAAACTCACTCAGGGATCTATGGGAACCTTCTACACTATCTCTGCAAGTTTTTTAGAAACCTAAAGTTATCCCTGCAAGATTTAAAAGATACCATGAAAAGGGCAAATCTAAGAGTTATTGGCCTTACAGAGGAAGTAGAGAAAGAGAAAGGAGTAGAAAGTTTATTCAAAGGGATAATAACAGAGAGCTTCCCAAACCTAGAGAAATATGTCAATATCCAAGTTCACAAAACTTACAGAAGACCAAGCAGATTTAACCCAACGAAGACTATATCAAGCCATTTAATAAATAAACCCTCAAATTTCAAGGATAAAGAAAGGATCTTAAAAGCAGAAAGAGAAAAGAAACAACATACAATGGAGCTCCAATACGTCTGGCAACAGACTTTTCAGTGAAAACATTGCAGACCAGGAGACAGTGGCATGGCATATTTGAAGTGTCGAAGGGGAAAAAAAATAGCCTTAAATAGTATAGCTGGTGAACATATTCTTCAAACATGAAGGAGGAATAAAGATTTTCCAAGACAAAGAAAAGCTGAGTGATTTCATCAATACCAGATATGTCCTATAAGAAATGCTAAAGGGAGCACTTTAATCAGAAGGAAAAGGATGTTAATAAGCAATAAAGCATCATCTGAAAGTACAAAACTCAATGGTAAGAGTAAGTACACAGAATAACAGAGAATATTATAACACTGTTACTGTGGTTTGTAAATTACACATCTTAAGTAGAAAGAATAAAAGATGAACCAATCAAAATAATAATGACAACAACTTTTCAAGATGTAGTACAATAATGCATAAAGAGGAGCAACAAAAAGTAAAAAAGCAGGCAAATGAGGTTAAAACAGAGTTTTTATGAGTTTCCTTTTTGCTTGTTAGTTAATTGATTTATATATGCAAGCAGTATTAAGTTGTAATCAGGTTAAAATAATATGTTATAAGACAGTATTTGCAATTTTCATGGTAACCTCAACTCAAAAACATCCAACAGACACACACACACACACACACACACACACACACACACACACAAAGCAGGCCAGGTGTTGTCACTTACACCTGTAACCCAGCACTTTGGGAGGTCAAGGTGGGCAGATCACCTGACGTCAGAAGTTTGAGACCAGCCTGGCCAACATGGCAAACCCCATCTCTACTGAAAATACAAAAATTAGCCAGGCATGGTGGTGCATACCTGTAATTCCAGCTACTTGGGAGGCTGAGACATGAGAATTGCTTGAACCTGGGAGACAGAGGTTGCAGTGAGCTGAGATCATGCCACTACACTCCAGCCTGGGTGACAGAGCAAGACTCCAGCTCAAAAAATAAAATAAAATAAAAAGGAAATTAAATCGAAACATTTGAGAAAATCACCTTCACTAAAAGGAAGACAGGAAGGAAAGAAGGAAGACAGACTACAAAACAACCAGAAAACAAATAACAAAATGGCAGGGGTAAGTACTTACTTATCAATAACAACATTGAATGTAAATGAACTCTCTAATCAAAAGACATGGAGTGGTTAAATGGATTTAAAAAGCAAGATCCAATGATCTGTTGCCTACAAGAAAGACATTTCACCTACAAAGACACACAAAGACTGAAAATGAAGGGATGGAAAAAGATATTCCATGACAATGGAAATCAGAAAAGAGCAAGAGTAGCTATATTTATATTAGGCAAAATAGATTTCAAGACAAAAACTACAAAAAGAAACAAACAAGATCATTATATAATGATTAAAGGATCGATCCAGCAAGAGGATATAACAACGGTAAACATATACGCATACAACACTGAAGCACCCAGAAATATAAAGCAAATATTATTAGAACTAAAAAAAGATGTAGAGACCATAGCAAGAATAGCTAGAGACTTTAACACTCCACTTTCAGCATGGAGAGATTATCCAGACACAAAATTAACTAAGAAACATCAGACATAATCTTCACTACAGACCAAATAAACCTAAAATATATTTACTAACATTTCATCCAATGGCTGCAGAATATACATTCTTTTCCTCAGCACATGGATCATTCTCAAAGGTAGACCACACGTTAGGTTAAAAAACAAGTCTCAAAACATTTTTAAAAACTGAAATAATAGCAAGCATCTTCTCTAACCACAACAGAATAAAATGAGCAATCAATAATGAAGCATTTTGGAAACTAAACAAACACATGGAAATGATACAATATACTCCTGGAAGACCAGTGGGTCGATGAAGAAATTAAAACAAAATTGAAAAATTTATTGAAATAAATGATAATAAAAACATGATATACCAAAACCTATGGGATACAATGAAAGCAGTACAAGGAGAAAAGTTTAGAGTTATAAGTGCCTACATCGAAAAGGAGGGAAAGCTTCAAATAAACAACCTAACAATGCATTTTAAAGAACTACAAAGATAAGAGCAAAAGAACTGCAAAGATAAGAGCCATCTAAACCCAAAATTAGTGGAAGAAAAGAAATAATAAAGATCAGAGCCAAGATAAATTGAAATGAATAAAACAATATAAAACATCAATAAAATGAAAAGTTGATTTTTAAAATATAAAACTGACAAATTTTAGCCAGATTAACCAAGAAAATAAGAGAGAAGACCAAAATCAGAGATGAAAAAGGAGACATTGCAAGTGATACTGCAGAAATTCAAAGACTCATCAGTGGCTATTATGAGCAATTATGTGCTAATAAACTAGAAAGTCTAGAAGAAATGAATAAATTCCTAAACATATACAACCTACCAAGATTGAACCATGAAGAAATTCAAAACCTGAACAGACCAATAACAAGCAATAAGATCAAAACCATAACAAAAATTCTACCAGCACAAAAGTTCGAGACCCTATGACTTCACGCTGAATTTTACCAAACATTTAAAGAAGAATTAATACCAATTATACTAAAACTATTCTGAAAGACAGAAGAGATGATACTGCCAAACTCATTTTACAAGGCCAGTATTACCCTGATACCAAAACCAAAGACATATAAAAAAAAAACTACAGATCAATATCACCTATGAATATTGATGCAAAAATCCTCAACAAAACATGAGCAAATTGAATTCAACAACACATTAAAAAGATTAGCCATCATGACCAAGTGGAATTTATCCCAGGGATTCAAGGATTGTACAACTTATGCAAATCAATCAATGTGATAAATCATATCAGCAGAATAAAGAAGAAAAACCATATGTTTATTTCAATTGATGTTGAAAAATCACCTGATAAAGTTTAACTTCCTTCATGATAAAACCTGTAAAAAACTAGGTATAGAAGGAACATACCTCAACATAGTAAATCCCATATATAATAGTCTCATAGCTAGTATCATACTGAACAGGGAAAAACTAAAAACCTTTCCTCTAAGTTCTGTAAAACAACAAGGGTACTCACTTTCTCACCACTGTTATTCAACATAATATTGGAAGCCTCAGCTAGAGCAATGACACAAGAGATATAAATAGAGGTTATTCAAATTGGAAAGGAAGAAGTAAAATCATCCTTTTTTGCAGATGATATAATCTCATATTTGGAAAAAACAAAGGACTCCAAGCAAAAAAATCTCTTAGAACTGATAAACAAATGTAAAGTTACAGGACACAAAATGAACAAACAAAAATCAGTAGTATTTCTACATGCCAACAGTGAACAATTTGAAATGGAAATCAGGAAATTAATCCCATTTACAAAAGCTACAAATAAAATAAAGTACCTAGGAATTAAAGAAGTAATAGATCTCTACAACAAAAACTATTAAAACAATAAAACATTGATGCAAGAAATTGAAGAGGACACCAAAAAATGGAAAGATACTTCATGTGCATGGATTGGAACATTCAATGCTGTTAAAATGTCTATATTCCCCAAAGCAATCTACAGATTCAATGCAATCCCTATTAAAAAATCAATGACATTCTTCACAGAAATAGAAAAAAAAATTCTAAAATTTATATGGAGCTACAAAGACCTAGAGTAGCCAAAACTATTCTAAGCAAACAAGAACAAAACTGGAAGAATCACATTACCTGACTTCACATTATACTACAGAGTAACCAAAATGACATAGTACTGGCATAAAAAAAGACACATAGGCCAATGGAACAGAATAGAGAACCCAGAAATAAATCCACACACTTACACAGTGAACTCATTTTCAACAAAGATGACAAGAACATACACTGGAGAGAAGACACTCTTTTCAATAAGTGGTGCTGGGGAAACTGGATATCCACATGCAGAAGAATGAATTTAGGCCCCTATCTCTTGCCATATACAAAAATAAAATCAAAATGAATTAAACATTTAAATTTAAGACCTCAAACTGGGAAATTGCTCCAAAAAAATTGGGGAAACTCTTCATGACATTAGACTGGGGAAAGATTTATTGAGTAATACCCCAAAAGCACAGGCAACCAAAATAAAAATGAACTAATAGGATCACATCACATTAAAAAAAACTTCTGCACAGCAAAGGAAACAATCACCAAAGTGAAAAGGCAACCCACAAAATGGGAGAAAATATTTACAAACTAACCACAATTAATAACCAAAACAACAAAAAGTTAGAAAGATCTGAAATTAAAAGTCTAACTTTAGACCTAAAGAAACCAGAGGAAAAAAGAGAACAAACCAATCCCAAAGCAAGCAAAAGAAAACAAGTAACCTAAATTAGTGAAAAACTTTATGAAATTGTGATGCAAAAATATATACAAAGGATCAATGAAACCAAGTTGGGTTTTCTTGAAAAAATAAACAAGATTGATAGATTGCTAGCTAAATTAACAAAGGAAAAAAAGGGAAGATCCAAATAAGTACAATCAGAAATGACAAAGATGACATTACAACTGGTTCCACAGAAATACAAAAAACCCTCAGAGAATACTATAAACAACGTTAGGCACACAAATTAGAAAATCTAGAGAAAATGCATAAATTCCTGGAAATAAACAATCTCCCAAGATTGAATCAGAAAGAGATTGGAAATCCTAAGTAGAGTAGTGTTGGGCTCTGAAATTGAATCCATGATAAAAAAAAAAAAACATACCAACCAAAAAAAGCCCTGGACCAGATGGATTCAGAGTCAAATTCTACCAGATGTACAAAAACAACTGGTACCAATCCTCCTGAAACTATTACAAAAAATCAAGGAGGAGAGGTGCATTAGTCCATTTTCACATTGCTGATAAGGACATACCTGAGATAGGGTAATGTATAAAGAAAAGGAGGTTTAATGGATTCAGTTCCATGTAGCTGAGGAGGCCTCACAATCATGGCAAAAGATGAAAGGCACATCTTACATGGTGGCATGCAAGAGAGAATTTGTGCAGGGAAACTTCCCCTTAATAAAACTATCCAATCTTGTGAGATTCATTCATTATCACGAGAATAGCCCAGGAAAGACCTGCCCCCATGATTCAAACACTTCCCATGAGGTCCCTCCCATGACTTATGGGAATTGTGGGAGCTACAAATTGAAATGAAATTTGGGTGGTGACACAGCCAAAGCATATCATACCATCCTGGTCCCTCCCAAATCTCATATACTCACATTTCAAAACCAATCACGCCTTCCCAGCAGTTCAGCAAAGTCTCAACTCATTTCATCATTAATGCAAAAGTCCATAGTACAAAGTCTCATCCAAGAGAAAGCAAGTTCCTTCCACCTAGGAGCCTGAAAAACCAAAAGCAAGTTAGTTACTTCCTAGATACAATGGGGATACAGGCATTTGGTAAATACAGCTGTTCCAAATGGGGGAAACTGGGAATAAGAAAGGGGCTGCAGGCCCCATACAAGTCTGAAATCCAGTGAGTCAGTCAAATCTTAAAGCTCCAAAATTATCTCCTTTGACGCCACATCTCACATCCAGGTCACAGTGATGCAAGAGGTGGGTTTCCATGGTCTTGGGCAGCTCCACCCCTGTGACTTTGCAGGGTATAGACTCCCTCCCTGCTTTCACAGGCTGGCATTGGGTGTCTGCAGCTTTTCTAGGCACATAATGCAAGCCGTTGGTGGATCTACCATTCTGGGGTCTGGAGAATAGTGGCCCTCTTCTCACAACTCCACTAGGCAGTGCCCCAGTGGAGACTGTGTGGGGGCTTCAATCCCACATTTCCCTTCCACACTGCCCTAGCAAAGGCTCTCCACGAGGGTCACTCCCCTACAGCAAACTTCTGCTTGGACATCCAGGTGTCTCTATAGATCCTCTGAAATCTTGACTTAATTCTTGACTTCTGTGCACCCACAGACTCAACACTATGTGGAAAGCTGCCAACGCTTGGGGCTTGCACCATCTAAAGCCATGGCCTGAGCTGTACCTTGGCCCCTTTCAGCCACGGCTGGAGCAGCTGGGACACAGGGCACCAAGACTCTAGGCTGCACACGGCAAGGGGACCCTGGGCCCAGCCCATGAAACCACTTTTTCCTCCTGGGCCTCCAGGCCTACAATGGAAGGGGCTGCTGTAAAGGTCTCTGACATGCCCTGGAGACATTTTCCCCATTGTCTTGGTGATCAACATTTAGCTTCTTGTTACTTGTGCAAATTTCTGCAGCAGGCAGAATTTCTCCTCGAAAAATGGGTTTTTCTTTTCTTTTGTATTGTCGGGTTGCAAATATTCTGAACTTTTATGCTCTGTTTTCCTTTTAAAACTGAACTTTTTAACAGCACCCAAGTCACCTCTTGAATGCTTTGCTGCTCAGAAATTTCTTCTGCCAGATACCCTAAGTCATCTCCCTCAAGTTTAAAATTCCACAAACCTCTAGGGCAGTGGCAAAATGACACCAGTCTCTTTGCTAAAACATAGCAAGAATCACCTTTACCTTAGTTCCCAACAAGTTTCTCATTTCTATCTGAGACCACCTAAGCCTGGATGTCATTGTCCTTATCATTGTCAGCATTTTGGTCAAAGCCATTCAACAAGTCTCTAGGAAATTCTAAACTTTCCTACATTTTCCTGTTTTCTTCTGACCTCTGCCTGTTACACAGTTCCAAAGTTGCTTCCACATGTTCGGGTATCTTTACAGCAGCACCTCACTCTACTGGTACCAATTTACTATATTAGTCTGTTTTCAGGCTGCTGATAAAGACATACAGAGATTGGCTAATTTATAAAGAAAAAGAGGTTTAATGAACTCACAGTTCCATGTGGCTGGGGAGGCCTCAAAATCATGGTGAAAGGTGAAAGGCAAAAGGCATGCCTTACGTAGCAGCAGACAAGAAAGAATTTGTGCAGGGAAACTCTCCTTTACAAAACCATCAGATCTCATGAGACGTATTCACTATCACAAGAACAGCACAGGGAAGATTTGCCCCTATGATTCCATTACCTCCTACCAGGTCCCTCCAGTGACACATGGGATTTGTGGGAGCTACAATTCAAGATGAGATTTGGGTGGGGACAGGGCCAAACCGTATCAAGGGACTTCTCCCTAACTCATTTTATAAAGCCAGAATCACCCTAATACCAAGATCTGGCAGAGACACAATGAAAAAAGAAAGCTTCAGGCTTTCTTCAGGCTGAAGGACATAAACGTAAAAAAAATCCTCAACAAAATACTAGCAAACCAAATCTAGCAACACATCAAAAAGTTAATTCAGCACGATCAAGTGGGCTTTATTCCTGGGATGCAAAGTTGGCTCACCATAGGCAAGTCAATAAATGTGATTCACCACATAAAAAGAATTAAAAGCAAAAACCATACGATCATCTCAATTGACACAGAAAACTTTTCAACAAAATCCAGCATCCCTTCATGATAAAAAAACTTTCAGCAGACTAGGCACACAGGAATATACCTCAAAATAATATGAGCCACCTATGACAAACCTATAACCAACTTAATACTGAATGGACAAAACCTAGTAGAAGCATTTCCTTTGAGAATTAGTACAAGACAAGGATGCCCACTCTTAGCACTCCTATTAAACATAATACTGAGAGTCCTAGTCTAGCAATCAGACAAGAGAAAGAAATAAAAGGCACCCAAATAGGAAAATAAGTCAAACTATCTCCTTTCATTGATAATATGATTCTACATTTTGAAAACCCTAAAGACTTTGCCGAAAGCTACTATAACTGATAAATGATTTTACCAAAGCTTCAGGACACAAAATTAATGTACAAAAATCAGCAGACTTCTATACACCAATAACATCTAGGCTAAGAGTCAAATCAAGAAAACAATCCCATTTATAATAGCCACAGAGAAAATACAATACCTAGGAATACAGCTAATTAAGGACATGAAAGATCTTTACAAGGAGAACTACAAAGAACTGTTAAAAAAAAAATCAGAGATGACACACTTAATTAGAAAAGCATCTCATGCTCATGGATTGGAAGAATCAATATCATTAAAATGGTCATACTGCCCAAAGGAATTTATAGATTCAACATTATGCCTATCAAACTACCAACATCATTGTCCACAGAATTAGAAGAAACAATTCTATAATTATGTGGAGCCAAAAATTAGCTTGAATAATTTATAGCCCAAAGTAATTTATAGACTCAACATTATGCCTGTCAAACTACCAACATCATTGTCCACAGAATCAGAAAAAACAATTCTATAATTTATGTAGAGCAAAAAAAAAAAAAAAAAAGCCTGAATAGCCAAAGCAATTCTAAGCAAAAATAACAAATCCACAGACATTATCCAACTTCAAACTATACTATAAGGCTACAGTAACTAAAACAGCATGGTACTTGTACAAAAACATATAGACCAATGATAGAATTGAAAACTCAGAAATAAAGCCACACATCTACTACCCTCTGATCTTTGATGAGGCTGATGGAACAAAACAATGGGAAAGGACTCCTTATTCAATAAATGGTGCTGAGATAACTGGCTAGCTATATGAAGAAGAATGAAACTAGACCTTTATCTTTCACCATACAGAAAAATTAAGTCAAGATGGATTAAAGATTTAAACATAAGATCTCAAGCTATAAAAATCCTAGAAGAAACCCTAGGAAATACCTTGTCAACACTGGCCTTGGCAAAGAATTTATGGTGAAGTCCCCAAAAGGGGCAACAAAAGCAACAAAAGCAAAAGTTGACAAATGGAACCTAACTAAATTAATGATCATGGCAAAAGAAACCATCAAAAGGGTATACAGATGACTTACAGAGTGGGAGAATATATTTACACACCATGCATCCAACATGGGTCTAATATTCAGAATCTATAGGGAACTTAAAACAATAAGCAAAAAACCATATAACCCCATTAAATAGTGGGCCAAAGAAATGAACAGGTACTTCTCAAAAGAAGACATATATGTAACCAGTGAACATATGAAAACATGCTCACATCACTAATCTTCAGAGAGATACAAATCAAAACCACAGATACCATGTCACATAATTCAGAAAGGCTATTATTAAAAAGTCAAGAAACAAGAGATGCTGGCTAGGCTATGAAGAAAAGGAAGTGCTTACATATTGTTGGTGGGAATGTAAATTAGTTCAGCCTCTGTGGAAAGCAATTTGGAGATTTCTCAAGGAACTTAAACAGAACTACCATTTGACTCATCTATCCTATTACTGGGTATACACCCAAAGGAATATGAATCCTTGTACCTAAAAGACACACACTCATACATTCATTGCCATATTATTCACAACAGCAAACACATGATATGAACGTAGGTGCCCATCAATGGTGAAATGAAAAAGAAAAAAGCATGGTAAATATACACCATGTAATACTATGCAGCCATAAAAAAGAATGAAATCATGTCCTTTGCAGTAACATGGATGGAGCTGGAGACCATAATCCTAAGCAAATTAACACAGAAAGAGAAAACCAAATATCGCATGTTCTCGCTTATAAGCGGGAGCTAAACACGGAGCACATATAGACATAAACATAAGAATAATAAACACTGTGGACTACTAGAGGGGGAGTAAGGAAGGGGAGTGTGGGTTAAAAAACAACCTATTAGCTATTATGCTGTCTACCTGGGTCCAATATACCCATGTAATAATCCTACATATGTACCACCTTTATTAACATAAAAGCTGAAATTTAACAAAAATAAAATAAAAGACAAATTATTTTCTGTAATCACATAAAGGAGAAAAGCAGGCAAGTAGAAAAATGAATATAGAAAACAGTCAATCACAGAAGAGCGTATGACTAATAAATAACAGAAAAGATACTCTGTCTACCAGGTAATACTGAAAGTATTAATTAAAACAATAATAAAAGGACATCTGTGCCTACTAAAATCAATAATATCAAATATTAGGTAGGGTTTGAGGAAATAGATGTGACTAATAATTGGTGGCATTTATAGAAGGTAAATATTTATTTATATCATCCAGTATTATAGAAGTGCATTTTTTTTGGCATAGGAATTTCTCTTCTAGATTTCCACCTTATAGAAGCATTCAAACACATTCACCAAGATAAAAGCATAAAAAAGGTTAATGTAGCATTATATGTAGCAAATGCTGGGGAAAATAATATGGAAAGATACAAGCAAAATTATCAACAGCTTACACTGGAGACAGAAGGGAAATTAGAAGGGGTTGTAGAGTCACTTTTTATTCAATATGTATCTATATTATTTTATTTTTCAACTACTAACATTTGTATTACTTGTGAAAATGTTTAAACTCTGCAAGTGATCAAATAGGAATAACAGAAATTAGGCTCATTCCATCTGCAGGCACTTAATACACTTCTCAAAGAAAAGTATGTGGAAGTAGTTATGTCATGGGCCATCTTGGTTTCAGAATGCACATCACCTGAATATCACTTTTAAAAACTTAAATATATTGGCCTTTTCTTCACAAGGTATATAGGAAATGTGATGTGTTGCAAAGAACTCCAGCTACAATAGAGGAAGAAGGAACACCATTAAAAATTTCTGAATTATAGCATTTACTTTTCCATCCAAATAAAATTTGTTTGAAACTTGAATAAAAAATCAAAGAAGCGGCCAGGCACCATGGCTCATGCCTGTAATCCCAGCACTTTGAGAGGCTGAAGTAGGTGGACCATTTGTGCTCAGGAGTTTGAGACCAGCCTGGGCAACATGGTGAAATCCTGTCTCCACAAAAAATACAAAAATTATCCGGGTGTGGTGGCACATGCCTGTAGTCCCAGCTACTCAGGAGGCTGAGGTGGGAAGATCTCTTGCACCCGGAGGTCGAGGCTGCAGTGAACCCAAATCACACCACTCTACTCCAGCCTAGGTGACAGAGTGAGATGCTTTCTAAAAAATAAAAATAAATTAAAAATCAAAGTGTTTCATCAATCTCCTTCCCATGCAGTTGAAACTCTAAGACACTAAAAATGTCGACGTCAAATTACAAGCTCTCTTACACATGCAATTAGTCTCACAAATGGAGCAAAGCCAAGAAATATTTACCTGCACTAGGCACACCAGACTGTTCATTATTTCATTTATCTTTACCCAGTTTGAGATCAGAGTTAGTATAATTCCTCTCATAAATAAAGAAAAATTTCTTGGTGCAGAGAGTGGTAGCCACTTTGGTTGTTGTGATATATACAGGGTTGCTGTTTATATTTGAGCCCTGTAGTGCCCTGTTAAGAAAGGAGGAAAAAACTGAGTCCAATAGGAAAATATAAAAAATAATTTCAGTATGTAAACTACTATAGTCAAGAAGAGAGTTACATATTTAGCTATTTCTCTATTTCTTTATTCATTCAACAAACATTTCTAAAGCACCACCATAATTCCAGGACCTGAGATAGACAAAATAAAATGTCTATTCCCGTCCTCAAGGACTTCACACTGAAGAAATGCCACATCATGGAGTAACGAAGAGTGGTTTCTAATTCAGACAAAGGGGGAAAGAACTTGCTGGGTTTGATGGTTAATTGCACATGGCAATTGTAGTGGCATAAGAGATGCCCAGGTAGCTGGTAAAACATTATTTCTGGATGTGTTTGTGAGGGTGTTTCCATAGGAGATTAGCATTTGGATTAGAACTTGAACATATTAGGCGGTGTGCAGAAGATCTGGCCTCAGCAATGTGGGTAGGCATCATACAATCCACTGAGGTTCCAGATAGAATGAAACGCAAACGCAGGGTAGATTCTCTCTTCTTGAGCTGGGACACATTTCTATTTTCTCTTGCCCTTGAATATCAAAGCTCCTGGCCTTGGGCCTTCAGAATTTGGGACTTATACCAGTAGTCCCCATCCCCACACACCTCCCTGCAGATTCTCAGGCATTCAGACTCTGACTGAGAGTTATACTATCAGTTCACCTGGTTCTCAGGCCTTCAGACTGGTACTGAATTACACCACCCGCTTTCCTCAGTCTCCAGCTTGCAGATGGTACAATGTGGGACTTCTCAGCTTCCAGAGTCAAGTAAGCCAATTCCCATAATAAAGAAATCAATATGTAATTATATATATATTTATTTTTATGTGTGTATGTATATACATTTATACACACACTATATATGTATAAAGATGTTTGTATATATTTGTACACATATTTACATGTGTGTGTCATCTATATATATACATGTGTGTGTGAATTTACTGGTCTATATATACAAATATATAGAGAGATGGGCATAGTTTCTATGTTATACATAAAATTATTTGATACATATAAATATATATATTTATACACACATGTATACATATGTGTAAATGTAAATGTTTTATATACATTTATATAAAAATATTTTGTGTATATATCTTTATATACACACACACGTGTGTGTATTTGTGTATTCTCCTGGTCTGTTTCTCTAGAGAACCCTAACACACAAGGGAAAGCTATTTGGATGTGGTAACATTTCAGCTGAATTGTAAAGAAGATACACAAACTTTGTGAGAAGAAACCACATCAACCTTTTCGTTCATTATGTATCCAGTCACTACACAGAACCTGACACATGGTTTATGAAAGATTAAATCAATGAATGCATGAATAAATAAATGAATGCTCTATCTGAAAATTAATGAGTAGGGTTTAACCAGATGAAGAGTAAAGAGTAATCCAGACAAAAGATATAGCATATGCAAACATAGGGGCATGAAACAGCATATCCCATGTGAGTTAACTGCAAACTTGGAGCATACAGTGCATATCTGAGAGCAAACATTTAATAAAGCAAGGAAAAAAACATTCCAAACAGCAGCATAGTATAAAGAGGACCAAATTAGAAATAGAAGACCTAATTCTGAGTTTATCGCTGCCATCAACAGGTGCATGAGTTTCTTAATTTATTTAGCATCTGTAAAACAAAACACTTGAACCATCTGATCTGCAACACTCTTTATAGTTCTAAAAACCTATAATTTCATGGATCAGATGCTTTAAAAATGGAAAAAAATACTTTACACTGAGTCCAATACAAATGTTTTTCAAATGATCTCCTTGCGGTATGTACTTACTTGTGTGTGATTTAGCATGCCCATTGCTGGATAGTAAAGACCTAAAGATAAATACAATATAGCACGTATCTGATTTAGATCATGGGGTTAGCCATTGAAACTGCAAATGTCTAGGTAACTTCTCTATATTTTCAAGTCGAGAAAAGGCCATTAACATCTCCATAGATACATTTTTTAAATGTATTAAGCAACAACCAATCATTATGTGCTGGATTGAACAAAAGATGAGAGATACTATACCCTGATTGGTCATGAAACAGTAGAAAGGAAAAAAGTGATTTAGGAATGTGCAGGAGGAACTAATTCCAATAGTCAAAGAAAAAATGGTATTTTTAGCCAATAGAAAATAAACAGGCGATCTCAAGTATGTTAAAATCAAAATGAAGAAACAGCTAAACACTACTTCTATTTAATTGAAGGACTAAATGTGTCTGATTCTCAAAGAAAATGGAATGTTAGATAGAAATAAAACACAGTTCTCCTTGACTGTTTACTAAAGACTTTCTACTTTGAATTTGTGGATATTTTTCCCAAATCCAGAGAAAGGCTTGGAAATGAGAATATTTCTCTAATGTCAGACTGTGATCATCTCATTAGATTTTCCCTTCACCCTTGCCTTGGGAAAGAAAAAACAAAACATTTAGAAAAAATTAAACATGAGGAATGTTTCTGTAGAATACTAACACTTAGTTGCAAATAATCCTGATATTTACAAAGAATGAAATACATATTTCCTGATAGTACTGCAACAATACATCCAGAAGATACTGCTTGCAACTCTGTCCAAAAGAATATATGAATTACAGAGAAAGTGTTGCAATCGATTCTTCAATCAAAGAGCTGTTATCTGAGCAAAGAGTTTTTGACTAAAAAACATACATATACAGATTAAATAAAATTACTGAATGAATTAGTACTTTCATTAAATAGATATTATGACCCACTCAGCCTACATAGGTATTTTGTTTATAGAAAACCTACCAGCTATTAGAAGTGTTTGCCTCTAATTTTGAAATTATTGGTGCTACTGCCTTAAAGATTACTTCATGGTGTAGTAAAGTAGTGGAGGCAGGGTGGAATATTCTCATTTATTTTCAAAATAACCATTACTTCTTAACATCATCAATTTTGTCTTTTCTAAAATTGCTTACAATATGCATGGCATTTCCCTTGTTTAGAACTACTAAATTGTATGATTTTTACTGTAAAAAAGAGAACCACCAGTCATAAAAGCTATTGAGTTTAAAAGTAAGAGAGATGACTATTAGGATCCCTGCCCAGGCCATTATTCAAAGAAAGGATGTAGGAACAGAGAACACCTCTGGGAAAATAAACAAACAGCTGGAAAATACTATATAGCACAGTCAATTGGGAGCTAGGCAAGATCCAATTCAAATGCTAAGGGAGAAATACCAGACTAGAGCAAAAGGATATCTTTGTGAAATATAGAAAGGAAGAAATGGAAAACGTATTTCAGGTCCTAGAAAAATCCTCTGAAGAAAACAACCCGGTAGAAATGTGAAAGCATACCTGATCTTTTCTCTTGACTCCATCATGCTACCCAAGTCACAGCCGTAAAAGTCTACCGACTGGTCTTCCTTTAGTACAATGTCTCAAAGTATATATTCAGTAAATATGTTTAGTTAACTGGATGACTCACTCAGGAACAAACTGAGAAACTGACCAGTCTGCAGTTGTCATGCTGGTAAGATCTGCTGCTCCAAACCTGAGGAAGAAAAATGTGTACTTAGAAAAAAAGTGTTATTTAGAAAACACTTCCTGTCTATAGGGACAATTAATAGTAACCCCCCCCCCCCCACATACCAAAATTGAATGCCTACCATATGGTAATGGCCTTACTTATATAATATGATTTAGACCCAACAACTGAGATTTTTTATCTTACTGATAATTAGGGAATTGGTCTAGTATTGCATAGCTAATTATTGCTTGAAAATATCAAAATCCAGTTCCATCTGGCTCTAAAACATATTGTGCTACACTACCTCCAATTTCTAGTGATGACAACTTGAAGTGAAGGCACTATTTCTAAGAGAAACAGGTGCTTTCTAAGAGAAGTAGTATGTCCATATGTTGGATCCCTTAAATTCTGCAAAATTCCTAACGTTTTGTTGAGTAGCAAGCCAGTCTCTTCCACGCTGTTCTTAAAATCTCCACTGAAATAGCTAATTCCTTCTTTACTGGAGATTAGAAAAATCTTATTAAGGAGTGTGGGGAAAAGAACGAGAGATCAGCTTGTTACCATGTCTCTATAGAAGGAAGTAGACATAAAAGACTCCATTTAGTTCTGTATTTGAGATGCTGTTAATCTGTGACCTTACCTTCAACTATGTCCTTGCAAGAGACATGTGCGAAGGTGATTTAAGGTTAAAAGGATTTTGGGCTGTGCAGAATGTGCTTTGTTAAACAAGTGCCTAAAGGCTGCTTGTGGTTAAAAGTCATCACCATTCTCTTAAATCTCAAGAAAGAGAAAAACATTTGTCTCCTGCCCCTCCCTGGGCAATGGAACATCTCCAGGTAATACCCATTGTGTGCCTTGTTTACTGAGTGAGGAGAAACCGCCTTTAGGAATAAGGTGGGACTTGCTGGAGCAATACTGCTAAAAGGTTTATGGAGATGTCGCATATATATCTCAAGGCACAGCATTTTCTGTTAAACTTATTCATATTACAAGGATTTTTTCATATGTCTTACTGCTGATTTCCTCCCTACAATAATCCTATTGTCCAGCCACTCCCTTATCCTTTTAATGACTAAGATAATTCTCAATAAATACTAAGGGAACTCAGAGGCCGGTGCCGGCGTGGGTCCTCTGTAAGCTGAGCGCCGGTCCCCTGGGCCCCACTTTTCTTTCTCTACACTTTGTCTCTGTGTTTTATTCCTTTTCTCAAGTCTTTCGTTTCCACCTAACGAGAAACACCCACAAGTGTGGAGGGGCAGGNCCCCTGGGCCCCACTTTTCTTTCTCTACACTTTGTCTCTGTGTTTTATTCCTTTTCTCAAGTCTTTCGTTTCCACCTAACGAGAAACACCCACAAGTGTGGAGGGGCAGGCCACCCCTTCAAAGGAGCATTTGTTTTTCTCTTAAATGAAACATTGGGATGCAGTTTCAACTATGCTTTGAAGTTCTCATAGGTTTCTTAAAAGACAATGACAAAATTTCAACATTCTTACATTCAGGACATTAGTACTCTCAGGACAAGATGGAAATTCAGAAATATACATGTACCTTAATTCCTACTATGTTCAGTGATTTTTTGTATTTGTTGGTAAGAATTAAACCTTCATTTCTGTGAGGCCTTTCCAACCTGTTCTTTAATGATGGTTCACAGAAGATAAATGTTCCCAGCACTAATTAGCATATTGAGATAACTACAGGAATGGTCATTACCCCAGAGAGGAAAATCCAAGGGCAAAGGCAAGATATGTACGTATGAGGAAAAATATGCAATTTTCCAGATAACTGGGGGCACAAGTAGCACCCCACATCCCTGCCAACCCTCAGGCTTGCTGACCCAGACCTCAGACTCTGGAAACACCTCTATTTGAGGTCAAGGACTTCAGAGCATGGATTCCAGAACCAAACTGCCTAGGTTTGACCCTTGACTTTGCCACTAAGCTGTGTAAGTTAGCTTAGGCAAATAAGTCACTTAAACTCTTTATATCTGTGTTTCTTCATTTGTGAAATAACGACAAAATCTAACTCATAGATTAGTTTCACGAACTAAATAAGCTAATATTTGTAAGGTGCTTAGGACCTTGCATATAACAAGAACTTTGTAATTTCGTGTTAAATAATGTTCAGAGGACATTCATTCTACAAATGCATTCACACTGCAGATAACCACAATGATAACTCCAAGACAATTGAAATTACGTTTTGCCCGGAAAATTGCTGAGACCTAAGCAGAGAGGAATATCATATACTACCGCAAACAACAGAATCCATAGCTCCAAGCCTAGGCAGATATGTGACCCTAAATTTTTCTAAAATACAATTATTATTATTATTATTTTTACTATTCTCATGTCTCATTTTCCAAAACCAGAGCATTTCTCCTATTGACTACTTCAAGAAGACAAAAGTTATAATTTGTAATTAGTTATTTGAGTTCTTCAAAACTGTTCAGGTGCCCACAGTTCTTTTAAAAATTACTTGAAATATTGATATATTTACTTATATTATTTAGGAATACTTTACAATTGCTATATTATATATACAAACCACTAGTCTCCACACACAGAGTGTAGAGACTCTATATTAATTCAAAAGCAATAATACACAAATTTGTGTAAATAAATCACATTTTAAGTTAAAAAAGGCCAGTCACCAGACTGTACACAGGGTTATTTTTAATATGTTTAAAAATATATAGTTCATTAGAGGAAGATAAATTCTGTAAGAAATAACTCAGGAAAGAGGAATACAGAGTGTAAAGGACTGTAATTTTAAATAAAATACAATTCATTTGAAAACTTAGATTAAATTCCAAGAAGTATTTAATTTATCAAAACTTACTCCAGAAGAAACTTTTTGAAATGTTTTATAGATGGCAGGGACACAACCAACACTTACAGACTGGTATATTTTCAGGTTGGTTGAGCCTGTGTCATACTGGTCATTAATATTTTAAAATCCTATCCTTGTCTACAACCATTAATAAAAATAAGTCTAAAATATGCTCACAAAGTAAAACAGCTCTGTACTGTGTTAAAAGCAAATTCCTCCTAACAGTTGAAAGGACAGAATCGCTTAATACTATCTCAATTCTCATAGAAGGCAAAACACAAAAGAGAGGGTTAGGTGGGAGACATTCCATTTAATGAAACTAGAAAAATGTGCATCTGAGTGGAGAGAGAAAGGAATATTCCTCTCTTACATTCCATCACAACGCTCATAGATTTCTCATGTTTTACATTAATTTCCTAATTGGTTTTAGTTGCTGTTGTTGTTATTGTTGTTGTTTAATCTTCAAATAATTTTTATCCAGAATCTGTCTTTGGCCCTTTCTCTGTTACTACAATCTCAGTGAATCATCTCATTTATTGTCATTTGAATCATCTCATTTATTATGTACAATCATACATAATTGATTATGAATCATCTCATTGATTATGAATCATCTCATTTATTATGTACAATCTCAGTGAATCATCTCATTCATTGTCATGGTTTCATCTGCCACTTACATCATAACGGACACCCAAATTTATATAGCCAAACATGATCACTTTCCTAATCTGCATACTCATGTATCTGATGTTAAAAAAAAAAAAATCTCACAAGAATTCTCCACATGCATTGTAAACTCACCATCCAAAGCTGAACTCCTTACTTTACCATCCACCTGCTATCATGACCCTTCTTTTTGCATCTTGCTGAGTGGGACTATGATTGAAGTTTTCCAGTGCAAAAGCCCACAAATCATCATTGATATCTGGCTGTTTATTCGCATCATCTTACAATTGACCAAATCTTTTTTTTCTTTTTCTCCCTTAGAGATGGGGTCTCGCTCAGTCACGCAGGCTGGAGGGCAGTGGCATGATCTCAGCTCACTGAAGCTCAACCTCTCACACTCAAGTGAGCCTCCCACCTCAGCCTCCAGAGTAGCTGGGACTACAGGTGCATGCCACCATGCCTGGCTGATTTTTGTATTTTTTGTAGAGATGCGGGTCCCACTATGTTGCCCAGGCTGGTCTCGAAGTCCTGGACTCAAGTGATCCTTCTGCTTCAGCCTCCTAAAGTAGTTAGATGACAGGCATGAGCCACCGCATCTAGCCCAATTGACCAAATCTTGATGATTCTACCTCCTTAGTGCCTCTCTACCAAAATTCTTTCCTTTCTATACCCAAGATCACAACTGTACTTCTTATATTGATTTCTATCCTGTATTACTTATGCAAGCTTGGATTCTGTAATCATTCACAACCCTGTCGGCCACTGCTGGCCACTCCCCCATGTCGGTGCAATCTCTTCACCTGGAACATTCCTTTATCTCCATCCCCATCAGAGTTATCCTAATCAAAAAAATTTTTCTGCTTAATCCAATTTCATTTCTGAACCAAGTGTTGAAAGAATACCCTTCTTTGACCTTCCATAACTCCAGTTTTATTCCAGATAGCATGTGTCCAAATCTGTATACTCTGTCTTTCTAACTGGACTATGAGACCCTTAAGGATGGTATTTCTCTCTTTTAGCTATGCAATATTAGTATCTATTGTAATGCTTAACATATGGTCCCCTTCAAGAAACATTCATTGAATAAATGAATGAATGAATGAATGAATGAGTCATTCAAAAATACCCATTGAGCATCAGTGGCATGACAGACACTATTCCAAGTGATAATGACATTTTAGTGAACCAAATAGGAAAAAATGTATCTAGCCTCATGGAGCTTATTTGGCAATCAGTATGTGAATAGGTAATAAGGCTGACTGGAATAGAAACTAGTCAGAGGAGAAGAGAATTTGAAATGAAGATCAAGTCACATAACACTATTGCTTTCACTCTTACTTTCCTCTTCTCGCAATCTTCCAAAACTAAACTTTGGAGAGAAACATCAGAGGACTTTTCAAATCAAACAAGGAGTCGAATAATACATTCTTTTGACAAGAGTTATGTGAATAGAAACTCCAAAATAAAGATCTTAGAAAGCCTAAAACATATCCAAATTTATACCTTCTCCTTTAGACCATTCGGGTCTACTGTGTCTCAGTGAATTAGGAGTGACAAGTGCATATTCCACATGAGATATCTTCTTGTCATTCTCTTCTGAGAAATAAAGTGAAACAAAGATTGATCCTCATCACAATAATTGCATAAAATCACAATTTATATTGTAATTAATCAAAAATATACAACTATAAATCAATATCAAGAATTTAAACATTTTGGCTCTCAAAAAACGACAATAACAATTAATAACCACATGATGTCATGTTTTACAAAATAAGAACTTATTAAGGGCCGGGCACTGTGGCTCACTCCTGTAATCCCAGAACTCTGGGAGGTGGAGGTGGGTGGATCACTAAATCAGGAGTTTGAGACTAGCCTGGCCAACATAGTGAAACCCTATCTCTACTAAAAATACAAAAATTAGCCGGGCATGGTGTCACGCGCCTGTAGTCCCAGCTATTCGGGAGACTGAGGCAGGAGAATCGCTTGAATCCGGGAGGTGGAAGTTGTAGTGAGCCAAGATTGCGCCACTGCACTCCATCCTGGGTGACAGAGTGAGACTCCATCTCAACAACAACAACAAAAAGAACTTATTAAATATCTCCTATTACATCATATGGGTAGCTAAGAATGAGTTCTTCAATTTGTCTGTCAATATAATATTCTATAATTCCAATTTACCAATTTAATAAAGATGTTAAAAGAGATGAAATTACTATATCACAAAGAGATTAAAGGCAATAATGATGTCTTCTGAGTTTTCATTTTCAAATTTTAATCCTAGGTATCCATACCATTTATATAATTGTTTATGCTCAAAGAACTGATCACATGAAACTGATACTTTTATAGAGTCAAGTCAAACTATCCTTTTCAAAACAGGATGTTCCCTACATATTGTTTGAGAGCTAAATAATAACCAAAAAAATCCCTCAGTAAATAATTATTAAAAATATTTTATAAGGTCAGGTGCAGTGGCTCTCGCCTGTAATCCCAGCACTTTGGGAAGCTGAAGGCAGATCGCTTGAGTCTGAGAGTTCAAGAGAAGCCTGGCTGGGTAACATGGCAAAACTCTATCTCTACCAAAAATACCAAAACAAAACAAAACAAAACCTAGCTCAGTGTGGTGGCAGGCGCCTGCAGTTCAGCTACTCAGGAGGCTGAGCTGGGAGGACCGCGAAAGCCCAAGGGATCAAGGCGGCAGTTAGCCATGATCACACCACAACACTCCAGCCTGGACAATACAGTGAGATGCTATCTCAAAAAACATATGCATGTATATATATGTGCGTGTGTAAATTCAAATACTGGTTTTATGACTGTGCGGGTCTTTGCATTCTTCCACTAAATCGAATATCCCTCACTTGTTATTTGTAGGCATGATGAGTGACTGTCTTTTTCATTCAGGTTAATAATAATAATAACCACATTGAGAAAATTTATATTTTACTCAACACTCTGCCCATTTTTAAGAATAAAGACGTGCATTTTACACTTTTGTTTGTTTGTTTTCTTTTCTTTTGAGACGGAATCTCGCTCTGTCACCCAGGATGGAATGCAGTGGCGTGATCTCAGCTCACTGCAACCTCTGCCTCCTGGGTTTAAGTGATTCTTCTGCCTCAGCCTCCTGAATAGCTGGGACTACAGGCGCACACCACCACGCCTGGCTAAATTTTGTATTTTTAGTAGAGACAGAGTTTCACCACATTAGCCAGGCTGGTCTCTGATTCCTGACCTTGTGATCTGCCCACCTCGGCCTCCCAAAGTGCTGGGATTACAGGTGTGAGCCACCGCACCCAGCCTTAAGGGATTTTTTAACTTAAAAAGTAGAATTCTAGCAGATAGGTCTTAAAATTATTTTTCCTTCTTTATTAAAGCAATACAGTAATTAATTTTTTCATTTTATATATATTTACTGATTATGTAGTTTTATGCCAGGGTATGTGGTAGAAGTTAGGAATATAGCAGTCAACAAATACAGCAAGTAAATATCTCCCTGCTCATGAAGTTCATATTATAGTAGGGTGGAAAACAATAAACAAACAAGTCAAGTGTGTACTATGTTCAATTGTGATAAAAGCTAAGAAGAAAAACATATTGGGAAAGAGGTGATAGGAAGTGCAGGAGTGGTAACAGGAGACTTCACTAGAGAAGGAAATATTTCCATAAAATCCAAAAAGATATGAGAAGAGATCATGAATCTAAATATAGATTGCTAACTCCACCAGACCAGAAGCCATATCTTATTATTCACTATATATAAATAATAATTGACTGAATACATTTAGATAACACGTGTGTCTTATTTTGTCAATAAATAAAATTGTGCTGCCATGAGCTCAGCACCCATGGCTGCCTGTGGTGGCTCAGGGTGGCTGGCGCTCCCTGTGGCAGGGTTGGGCCCCACCTGACACAGCTGTGAATATCTTATTATTCACTATTATATAAATAATAATTGACTGAATACATTTAGACAACATATGTGTCTTATTTTGTCAATAAATAAAATTGTTTGATACTCATACAAGAAAAAAATCAAAATTACAGAGAAATAGATCAAAATACATATGGATAATTTGTTTTATAACAAAGAAAGCATTTTAAAATCTATGAGTTCTTTATCATTCTATAAGTCATTTCTCAGGCCCCTGCTCCTTCTCTAGCTATCCTCTCTTTTTTTTCTCTAATCATGTAATCGAATTGCATTCATTTTATTGAATCCATCATCTTGGCTTGAGTCTACTCCCTTGTTTCATTTGTCAGTTCCACTCCTCTCTCTTCCCTCTTCCCAAACCACAGCTGGTTAGTCTTTCAGGTCTTGGATGAAAAAAAAAATAAATCATTTATTTAGGAAAGTTTCATTGATTCTTAAACCAGATTACAATCAGCTATATGTTCCCATTATTCCAAGTATTCCCTATCCTAAAAATATTATGCAATAATGTTGTTACTCAGTTTCTATTATATTACATGACCCATGAGGTTTGACACCTATCTAGCTCATTAATCTATTGCTTCCAATCATCGTATCTGGTACATTTTAAACATTGAATAAATACGTGTTGAATTATCTAATAAATAAATGATAAATTGATTAATTTGTTTTCATAAAGACTGTGAAATAGGCAAGGGATTTTATATTTGAGCTCAGAGAAATTAAAAGGCTTACTCAACATCACAGCATAATGTGGACAGGAAGTTCAGTTCTTAGACTCTTTCTACTGAAATAGGCCCTCTTGTCAAACTTAGACCTTTATGGCCGGGCGCGGTGGCTCAAGCCTGTAATCCCAGCACTTTGGGAGGCCGAGACGGGTGGATCACGAGGTCAGGAGATCGAGACCATCCTGGCTAACACAGTGAAACCCCGTCTCTACTAAAAAATACAAAAAACTAGCCGGGCGTGGTGGCGGGCGCCTGTAGTCCCAGCTACTCGGGAGGCTGAGGCAGGAGAATGGCGTAAACTCGGGAGGCGGAGCTTGCAGTGAGCTGAGATCCGGCCACTGCACTCCAGTCCCGGCAACAGAGCGAGACTCTGCCTCAAAAAAAAAAACAAACAAAAAAAAAAACTTAGACCTTTACCTATATGATATCAAGGTTAAATCTAGAAAGTTAATAAAAATGCTAATATAAAGGTTCAAGCATCTCCATAAATGAAATATTTTATTGGTCATTTACATATACTAATTTTTACCTTAAGAGTACAGTTGGATGAATTTTAACAAATGTATACAGTCAGTATCCACATGCATAATCAAGATACAGAATGTGTCCATTCCCAAAAAGTTACCTCATGCCCCTTTGTAGATAATCCTCTCACACCACCTGTTTCCCTGGCAACCACTGGCAACTACTAATTTCTCTGTTTGCCCTTTCTGCAAGCTCGTATGAATGGAGTCATACGATATACAAGTGCTCATTTACGGATTATTTCTCTTATTAGAATGCTTTTGAGATTTATAAATGTTTTGAGTATCAGTAGTTCATTCCTTTTAACAGCTGAGAATTGTTCCATTGTCTGAATTGCTATTCATTCACCAGTTGGTGGATATTTGAGTTGCTTATGATTTTTGGTAATTATGAATAAAGAAGTCATAACATTTATGTCATATGGATTGTGTGGACGCATGTTTTCATTTCTCTGGGTAAATACCCAGTCGTGATTTCTGGGTCATATGTTAAGTATATACTTAACTTCATAAGTAATAGCCAATTGTTTTATGAAGTGGCTGTACCACTTCACATTCATATGAAGGTTTTTACAGGTTCCACATTCTCGAGAGCACTTGGTATTGTGCATCTTTTTAATTTTAGCCAGTCTGATTGGCTGTATAGTATGTCATTGTAATTTTAATTTCATTCTCCTAATAACCAATAATTTTTACACTTTTTTTTTGACATCTGTATATCTTTTCTGGTGAAGTATCTATACAAATAATTTAATCATTTTTAATAATTTTTTATTTATAGTTTTCTAAGAGCTTTGGTCTTGAACTTGGGGGGTGGGAAAGTGAGGATCCTCCGGAAGGCCTGGGTGGCCCAGAGGGGCAGACGTGGCCCTGAGGCTGGCAGTTGGGAGGAAAGTGAATCAAGGACCCTCCCCTCAGTGCTGAGGAAAAGGTATTTGGCTCAGTCTCCTGCCCCCACTCCCCTACCTGTGAAGAGATGGGGTCCGCCTCTCCTCGCCTCTTTCCATGGCCCAGAGGCCATTCCTGGTTGAACCTCTGGAGGCAGCTTTTGCTGAACCCATAAAGGCTGATCATGATGGCACAGGACAGGGCAGCCTAGGAGATCCTCAAGAGGAGGTCTGCAGAGTCCCCTGGTGCCCCACTGGGCCTGATGGAGTCAATGTGATGAGCGGAACATCACTATCACAGCCTCCACCACTCCCAGGGCAGCCTGCCATTGAGTCTTCACCATGTCAAAGGGTAGTGTCAGGACCACAGTCACCATCCCTGAGACGCCACCAGCCACAAAGTTGAGGCCTGCTTACCTCTAGTCCTTTGGCATTCAACCAGCTCTTCTCCAGCTCAGAGTTGGACCAGTGCAGGGTTGAGAAGGGCACATCTTGAAGGGCAGTGGGGCCCAACCCTGCCACAGGGAGCGCCAGCCGCCCTGAGCCACCACAGGCAGACACGGGTGCCGAGCTCATGGCAGGCTACGTGCTGAGCCTGCAGCTGTGTCCCCACAAGCTCCGGCCACCAAGGGTGCGCAGAGATCAAAGGTCAGGGCTCTGTCACACAGGACGGGCTGGAGTTTTGTCGTAAGCCAGTGAAGTAGATGGTGGTGGCTGGCAGGGTCATCACCAGGGTAGCCAGGAGGCTGTCCCCAGGTGTCCTGGTGCCTCACAATCTTCACAAAGGCACCCATGATGCCAGTGAAGCGGGTCCTGATGGCACAGCGGATACCATTTGGAGACAGGTGCGGGGGCTCCAGGACACCACTGCAGCACAGGAGGTCCCGCCCCGTGGCTCGGAGGGAGGAGGGCGATTTGGCTTAGGAGAGGTCCAGGGTCTGGAGCGAGGTGTCAGTCACAGCAGGGCATTGAGAGCGCAGGCGGACCTTCACCGCGTCCAGGGGTGTCCTGGAGATGGAGGTGACTGCTGCCCGAGGCCACCACTTGTTGGAGGAGGCTAATGCCCTCAGGTCCTGCTCAGCCACCTCCTGACTTCAATCCTGCCTCCAGGCCCGGCAGGCCAGGCGCGGTGGCGCCCGGGGGCACTGCAGGATCTGCGCATGCTCGCCTCCAGCCAAAACCCACTCTGAGAGCATTGCCGAATTTGATTTGCTGATATTTTGTTTAAAAAGATTAGTTCTCATTGAGGGAGGATATTCGTCTGCAGTTTTCTTTCCCCAACATGCCTGTCTAATTTTTATATTAGAGGAATTCTGGTCTCATCAAATGAGTTGGGAAATTCTCCTTCCTCATCTAATTTCTGGAAGAGTTTAAGTGGAATAGGTGTTACATTGTCCTTAAATGTTTGGTAGAATTTACCATGAAAGTGTGAGTTTTCTTCGTGGGAAGGCTTTTTAACTGCCAGTTGAATTACTTTAATAGATATAGAACTAGTTAGGTTAACTATTCCCTCGAAAGTGGACTGTGGAATTGTGTCTTTCAAGAAATTTTTACACTTTACATGTTATAGAATTAATGAGCAGAAAAATACTTAATATTCACTTATTATCCTTTAAATATCTGTAGCATCTGTATTACTTTTCCTACTTTTATTCCTGATAATGGTAATTTGTGTCTTCTTACAGTTTGGGGGGAATAATCCATTTTGCTGGCATGTTAAAAGAATCAGCTTTTGATTTATTTTTCTCTATTGACTTTCTATTTTCTATTTCATGGATTTCTGCTCTTAACTTTATTATTTCCTTTCTTCTGTTGGATTTGGAATTAATTTTCCCTACGTTTTAAATTCCAAAATTGGAATTTTGGATAACTGATTTTAGACCCCTCTTTTCTAAATAGCATTTTATAACTTCTCTCCAAGCAGTACTCCAATAGTAGCAGAATTTTGCTATGTTGCACGTTTATTTTCATTCAATTCAAAATATTTGCTAATTTTGACTATAATTTCTTCTTTAACCTATGTGTTATTTATAAGCGCATTTTAAAATTTTAGCATATTTGGGAATGTTCCAAATATCTTTCTGTTGTTGAATTTTTAGATTTATTTGTGGTCAGAGAACATGCAATGTATAATTTAAATTATTTTAAACTTTTGGGTCAAAATATGGTCTATCCTGGTGACTGTTCTATGTGCACTTGAGTATTTTTTTCTATTGTTGAGTAGGATATTCTATATATGCCAGTTATTTCAATTTGGTTGATAGTGCTCTTCCAGACTTTTTATATCCTTACTGATTTTTCTCTAAATGTTCCAGTAACCACTGAGAGAGGTGTGTTGACATGTTTGACTATAACTGAGGATTTGCCTATTTCTTCTTTCAGTCCTGGCAGTTTTGATGCAGGAGAATATGGTCAGGAGACAGGGAACCTAAGATTGATTCACGCTGACCTCTTAGAACTGAATCAAAAGGAAAACCCCACTTCTCTACACCCAAGTAACAAAAGAATCAGGGACTACTCCCTTTGCAACAGCCCCCGCCCCTTTTCTGCATTGAAGATGAAAAATGAAAGTATCTTTGATTGGTTCCCTTGTGAAACCAATTAGACTGATCACAGGCCAAGTCTTCATGTGTAACCTTGTAACTTTACTTCAACCTCCGATTGGTCACCTCATGCAACCAATCAGACTGATCACAGGCCACTACTTCATTTACGTAGGGTGTAAACCAAGTAACCAATTGGAAACCTCTAGAGGGTATTTAAACTCCAGAAAATTCTGTAACCAGTTTCTTGAGCTGCTTGCTTGGCCTGCTCCCATTCTGTGGAGTGCACGTTTGTTTCAATAAATCTGCTTTTTTTTTTCATTGTTTTGTTTGTGCATTTCATCCAATTATTTGTTCAAAATGCTAAGAATCTGGACACCCTCCACCAGTAACAAGTAACAGTTTTGGTTCTGTGTATCTTCAGATCTGTTATTAGGTATATATACATTTAGAATTGTATGTCATCTTACTGCTTTTGATCTCATCAACATTATGTAATATTCTTTATCTCTGTTGCAGTAACTGACAGAATTTTCTTTCAGTATAACAAAAATGTCACTTTGTCATCTTCTGATCTGCACAGTTTCAGATGTGAAATTATAATTCTTATTGTCTCTAAACTCTTAGATGACCTGTTACATTATTGTTTAACTCTTTTTTTATTTTTGGTAGTTTAGTTGGGATAATTTCTGTTTATCTTCAAGTTCACTTGATTTTTTTTCCCTATCCTGTGTCCAGTTTTTCTAAGAAGTGCATGGAAGGAATTCTTTATTTCTGATATCATAGTTTTATCCTTGGCATTTCCATTTGACTCTTTTAAAACATAGTTTTCATCTCTGAAAATTTCAGCATATATCCATGCATTTTTAAATATTTCCACTGTTTCTTTGACATATTAAAAAATTAAGTTTCTCACTGATAATTTCAACATCTTGAACACACATATCTTGAATTTTTTCAGCTAATATTTCTTTTGGCAGGGGGTCCTTTTCTTGCTTTTTGTGTGTTTGTCTCTTATAATTTTATTGAATGGCAAACACTGTATGTCAGGCCAGCATGGCAATACCTCTTCCGTAAATCTGCAAAGTTGGGATGTTGAGCTAGTTTATGTTTTGTTGTTCCTGTGGTCACCTTTAGTACACCACAGACTTCAAATTTTCCCGGTGGTGTACTGCCGCTACCTTACACTTCGTGCAGGGTCTGGGGAGTTGGGAGGGTTTTTCTTAGTGCTCTTTTCTGATTTCAGCAGGCCCAGGACAACTGCAGTGTGAAGGAGTTCTCTCTCTAAGCTCTTGGCCCTCCTCTCTTGTGGCTTGTTATGTGAAAATAACGATAGTGTTGGGAGAAACAGAAATTCTAATTTATTTTGGCCTATTAGTCTTGGGCAAGGCCTTATGTGCCTTGGCCTCAGGAATGTGGTTTCCTCAGCATTCCCTCCTCCTCCTCCTCAGCACCCAAGCTCTTCTTGTGTCTATGGGGAGTCTTGGGCAGGAAAGAATTTCTCCTCTGCTGGCAGAGCAGATCTCTGCCTTGGTCACTGTGAGATCCTCAACCCCAGAGGGTTTCCTGCTCCTTTCTCAGTTTGAACATCTTTTTCTTCTCCCCTTCCTTCAACAGCAGAATGTTTTTGTCTAGGATCAGTAATGGGGGAGTTTTCTGCCCCTCTTCAAGCAGTAGACTGTTATCGTGTGTTGCTTGGTGCAAGGTTTGTGGTGGGAAGTATGGTGGTTTCCTCCTCTTTTCTCTGCTACAAAGAAATTTTGCTTCTAGCTTTCTCTTTGCATCACGTTACGTTCTCTATAGAACAGGAGAAAGAGAGAGGTATATCCTACCCCTCCCCCAAGGGAAGAAAACTTTTGCTTATACTGCTTCTCTAAAAGCACTCAAACTTTGCCTGATTCCTGGGAGCAGGAGGGTTTGTTGGCCCTCCCTAAGTATCTTAAAGGTTTTGCTTCAGGTGAGAAAAGGCACTGGGAAATGCTGAGGTTTCATGCCTAGACATCGCCATGGCTAAGGGGCTTTCTCTGGTTCTGCCCTGCCCCAGGCCTTCTAATGAGCTCCCACTTGAGGCTTGTGGAAAAGACCTGGAGACTCCCCTTGCAGCTAGGACTCTGAGTGACATATGAAAGCCCAACTGAGCTTAAGACTGTTCAAAATTTAGCGTTTTTATTTTACTCTTACGACTGCCATCTTTTCCTCTTATGCTCTGCCAAAAATGAAACCGTCTATGAGTCCCATCTCTTCTTAGTGGCGCATGTTCCTCTTGTAGTTCAGTTTAAGTGGTTGCCTTGTGACCTCAGCACTCTGATATCCTCAAAGTTATAATTTTATACATTATCTGGATTTTTCTTGTTGTCAGATGAGAGCGATTATCTCTGTGACTTTTTGTTTTCTAAGCACAAGTCCGAGCAAGATGATTTTTTTTTTAACTCAGCTGGTTCAGTTTCTGTTAATACATTATTTTTGAGTTAGCATTATAATATTGCTTTCCTGGAATAAAGTCCTTTGTAAAAATATATTTCTGGATGATTTTCAATGAGGGCACTCTACTAAGTGAACTGTAGGCTACACTTTATATAATTTTATTTCATATGTTTATAATAAGAATCCATGATACCTTTTGACTTAAAAATTGAATCAAAATCAGGCATACGAAATTAATAGTGATGATCTTAAATTGATTTAAATACAGTTGATACTATTAATCTGAAAATAACTTTGGAAATTGAGGAAGGAAACATGAAAGTGTTCAAGTCTTCACGTTTTCATACCAGAAAAACAATCTTTATTACAAGTAAAACATATTTTTAAAAGAATAAAAGTCTAGTGACTTCAAAATCTTTGTATAAATAGTATTTCTCTTAATCTTAAAAGGGAAAACTTAAGAAATAATGTCTTATGCTAAAGAAATATTCTAAATATTCATTTAGTTTAATTTTCTGTCTTTATTTTCTACTAGATCCTGCTAACATAAAATTTAATACTTTCTTTACAATTAAACCATAATATGTAGAGTATTTTACTATTTTACTATTTTACTAAATGCATTTCTGCCTTAATATTCTGCTTATTCATCTGTATATATATCCAACTATAATACATTAATAGATGGTATAATCACAATGACTATTTCTTGGTTACATATAACATTTTGGATTTAAAAAATTTTTTCCTTTGTAATTATCTGCAATTTTAAGTTTTAGTATAGAATCTATAATGTATTTTAAGAAGCAATTGTTTGTTTAATTAAACAAGCTCTGTAAAATTTTAAAATGGCTGGGAGTATTTTAAAGAATTTTTAAGTAATTATAAACGGTGAAATTTGTCTTCTTTGTGCTTTTATGTAACTATTTCTAATAATAATATTTCATTCTGGCTTCCAGATATTTAATCTGCACATGGTCATGCCTTTGAGAATATTGTACAAACACATTTGTAAAATTTCATATGTCATATGTATTATGAGGTAGACACATAGAGAAGAGCACACAATAACTGGAGAACATTGTGGAGAGACTCCAGAAATGTGTTCAATAAAATATAGCACCTTAAAGCAAAACAAAAAATAAAAATAAAAAATTTAACTCTTGGTGTTTCTGAGATAAAAACAAACAAAATACCTGTATATTTGTATCATAGATCAATTCTACATCATTTTTGATTGGAGATTAGAAGTAAAATCTAAAACACATACACACTAAACACACTCCTTACATATATATTATACTAGTGCACATTTAAATATATGTTTAATATATAATGTATACCATTTGAATTTAATCAGGAAATAGTATATGTAGAGGGAAATCAATCTCTTAAAAAGTGGTGGTTAGTGTTAGCAAAAGGCACACAGGGCTCAATAAATATCTGTGGAAAGAATGTATGAATGAACAAATGTAAGTATGAATTAGTATCCAAATCTAGAGAGACAGAGTTATAGGGATAATAGCCCAGTTGTTTTCTTATTCTCAGGGATTTTCCCTCCCTCTCATTCATACCCCAGCCAAGAAAACACTCTGAAGAGTCTGAAGTAAAAGTTCATTTGTTGAACCCAATGTTTTCCCCGAGGCATTGGGAAGGCGAAGGCAGAAAAGCAGAGTGCAAAATGAAGTGATAATGGATGCTAACAAGAGAACCTTTGAACACGATGGGACAGAAATAAGGTCATGCATTTTCTACTATCTGTCTGTCACCTGTGGACAACTTGCCACTTCAACAGTTCTGGTCACTTTTAAGCTCCCCCGAGGAGAAGATAGGAAGCTTGGACACCCTGTGTGGGACTGAGAATCACAAAGGGACAATCTCGCCAACTGGTCAAGACAACTGAACTGAACTCTTCATTCACAAGTGGGATTCTCATAAGAGGAAGGAAAGCAGACACCGTCTGACACTACCCACATCAGGAAGAGGTGAACCTTCATGAGGGAAGAAAACAGATTCTATTAGAGGAAAAAACATTTAATCAGAAAAGAAGGCTCTGGAAAGAAAAGGCCAATTGGGGTTTTGTCTAAAGAAATAACAGAATATTTTTCTGCCAGAGAAAGCAATTCCAAGGACGGAATTTTCAGATTGACTGAAGAGTATTGGTCAGCATCATTAGTACTTTCAGTGAGAAATAATTGAAAATAAACCAGAGCAAGCGTTCCCCACGTGGAAACTCTTAAACAGTCACCTGGGAACTGTTAAAAATGCAAATTCTTGGACTCTCCACCAGAATCACTGAATCAGAAACTCTGAAATGGGACTCAATAATCAGTAGTTTAACAAGCTCTCCAAGTGATTCTTATGCCAACTAAAGTTTGAAATCCCCAGGTGCTAGCACTGGAAGCAAATGAATCACAGCTGTGAACAATCCCTACCATTAATCCCCTGGGTGGGATAAATAAAAATGAGAAACTAAAAAGTTAAATGATAGAGGTTGACCATAGTTCAAAAGCAAGGCTATACCTGAATATAAAATTCTTTCTTAACCTAGATACAAAATGGGACTATGTTTAATCATTTATATAGCATCTCATTGGTTTTTTTCCAGCTTAATTGAGGTATGATTGGCAAACATTATATATATTTAAAATGTACATGATGTTTTCATATACATTGTGAAACAATTACCACAATGAAGCTAACATAACCATGACCTCACGTAGCCACCATTTTGTGTGTGTGTGTGTGTGTGTGTGTGTGTGTGTTAAAAACCCTTAAGATCTACTCTTAGCAAATTTCAAGTATGCAGTACATGATTATTAACTACAGTCACCATGCTGTATACATTAGGTCTCCAGAACTTACTCATCTTTTAACTAAAAGTTTGACTAACTTCTCCCCCCAATCCCTGGTAACCACCAGTCTACTCTCTGTTACTGTATGTTCAACTTTTTTAGATTCCACATACAAGCGAGATCATGCAATATTTGTCTTTTGGTGTCTGGCTTATTTCACTTAGAATAACGTCCTCCAAGTTTATCCATGTTGTCACAAATAGCAGGATTTCTTTATATACTTATAGAATAAAAACTAGACTGAATTATGCTTTACGTTTCTTTCCTCTTCCCAATTTTTAATACCTGGAAATGATAATCTCCAGGTTGAGCCTAATAGAGCACTGTCTCTTGCCTGATGGTAATAACACCAAGAGCAGATGCAGTGCCTATAGGGGGTCAATTTATAGCGTAGACACCATAGCTGTAAACACATTCTCAGTGATTCATTCCAATTACTCCCCTACCTAGTGGGTTTACACTGGCATTTTTTCATGCCTGCCTAGGTTCTTCCTAGTACCTCACCTTTTCGGCCCACTTTCACTGGCCATCCATTGTTTAAAACTCAGCCCATGTCATACCATCTTGTCAAAGCATATTCAAACCAACAGCAAATAATATAGTAAATAATAATGGAAAGAATTATAGTGAATAATAAATAGTACATAAAATGTATAATTAAATAACACATAAACGAGTTCTACATCACCATGCCAACTCAATCCTCCAACCTCATAAGCATTGAAAATCTATTATCAAAGACACTATGAAAATACAGCATAAAATAGACCTAGATACTTCCTGAGAGGTTAGCAACATCTAGCCCACCAGAGGAAGAGCTGCAGCTGGAGCTACCTGGGCTCCGTGAGTTAAAACCACACAGGAAGCCTCAAACACAGGGGCTCACTTACTGTGTACCAGGAGGCCCAGGGTGACCCTTGCAAGATCTCCTCTCTTCTCCCGCTTTCATCCAAGGTCTAGGAACAAGGCAAAAGTTAATTGTTAAACTAACAGGGATTTAAGATGTACCTTTAAATCCTTGGTTTGCTTTAAATTTGGCCTCTTGAGTATGGATTCTCCCCATAGGTTTACTGTAAGAAACATTCACATGAAAATGTGATATTGAACTAAAATGTCTGATGATTGAAAATAGAATGTTTGGACCCAGATTGGTGATTTTGTTTTTTGTCTTCTTGGAAGTTTTCCTTCATATTTTAAATGACTTCTTTTTTTTTTTTTTTGTCTTTTTTTTTTTTTCCTTTTTTTTTGTGGAGAACGGGGTCTCGCTGTGTTACCCAGGCAGGTCTCGAACTCCTGGGCTCAAGCTATCCTCCCGCCTCTGCCTCCCTGAGAGCTGGGATTACAGGCGTGAGCTTAATAGTCATACTTTACCTTAGATTCCATATTTTTGTAAAGTACTTACTTTGTTGGGTTTATTTATTGAAAGTGAAAAAACTAATTCTTTTTATTGACTCTCTTCAAAAATAAGCATTGGCGAATTCTTTGTGCAGTCATTCATATTCCATGGTTTACTAGCTGAATCAAACCCATATATAGAAAAGACACGTGCCAAATACAGATTTTTGGGGGCTAGGGTTTTTGTTGTTGTTGTTATTGTTGCTGTTTGACATATATATCATCTTATCTAATTCTCCAAAATGATATCCATGTTTCAGAGATGAAGACTTAGGGGCATTAGGTGACTCACAAAAGGATATTCAATTGACTAATGCACATCTATATTTTATGTAGTCTATTTTAATCCTCGCTTATACTTACATAGGTAGAAAGAAGAAGATAACTTTTATGATCATTCTTACCCTAATTTTCTGTAATTAATTATAGAAAATATTTGTCAAATTTTTTTTAAAGTCCTTTCCATACAAATCACTTAGTTTTTTACATTCAAGGGCTATCACACACATGTGGTTTTTGTTTGTTTGTTTTTCTGGTTTTGAGACAGAGTCTCACTCTGTTGGCCAGGCTTGGGTCAGTGGTGCCATCTCAGCTCACTGCAACTTCCACCTTCCAAGTTCAAGTGATTCTCCTGCCTCAGCCTCCCAGGTAGCTGCGACTAAAGGCGTGCACCATCACGCCTGGCTAATTTTTGTATTTTAGTACAGATGAGGTTTCACCATATTGGTCAGGCTGATCTCGAACTCCTGACCTCTTGATCCTCCTGCCTCCGCCTCCCAAAGTGCTGGGATTACCACTGCGCCCGGCCCCCCCACAAATTTAACTATGAGCTCCAGGGATGGAACTGGGACAAGCTGGATTTTTGCCTCCAGGGGGCCAACATGAGCTCACAGTGATACCAGAAAATGAATGAGAAGAGAGGAAGTAGCTAATATGAGGGCTGAAAAGTAGGCAGATTGGGAGTTTTCTGGAGAACTGTGTGGAATGGGGAGAGAGCCACTAAGCAGTGTCCTTTTGCAGCCTAAATAAGGAAAGGTGTTCACTCTCATTGCCCCATAGAAAGCATTTTTACACCCACCTTTCAGCTTTCAAAATGATTGCTCAGTGTCTCCATCATCAGAATTGCAACTTCAGTGTTTAGCAAGTTGAGAGTCCTCAGCTAGACCCTCAGCATAAACTCTTCTTTTTAGGAAAAGAGATTTTATACTCTCCCTAACATAGCCTTAAGTTCACAGTTCAAAGTCCTAACAATACCTTAGCCGGCTATGGAGCTCTGAACTCTTCAAACCTTAGTGCTTGCTCATCACAATTCAATCATCTGCTGCTAGAAAGAGGAAAACCATCTTTAAAAGCAGCTTTCCAAAGGTAACTCCTCCTCTCCAAACAGAGCTGCCTATACATATTCTCCCTCTTCACATATAAATTCTGCTGTGTTAAAACGCTGAGTTCTAGAGAAGCGGGGCAATCTTGTGGAAATCCATATTATTAAAATCATCTCAGCCTCACAATTCAAATGTTGGAAAATCAAACAACCAAGATATTTTATTAACAGTATTTTCTACCATAATCTGCCTTAATAACAGCACCAATAATCTTTTCTCACAGCTAGATATCCTTTCCAACAGAGAAATATCTGTAACAAATGCAAATACTTTTTACTCATGTACCATATTTGCTGTTGGAAATCATTATACAATGAAAAATATATGTACAAAGTACAGTATGTCACATAAACCAAATATTATAGAATAATTCAAATTGGAAGAGTTGCAACTATTAAATGGGATGAAGAAAGTTTATTATACCGTTATTAGTCTTTAGTATTGTACTTTTTATATTATTTTACAAAGTATCTGTTTATATAGCTTCAATCCAAGTTGATTATATATTCAGTGAAGGCAGAAATTCTGTTACTCACTTTTGAACCATCAACATACAGTGCAATGTCTGGCATATAAAAACCACTAGACAAATAATTACTGAATGAATGCTTTTTCTTTGATTTTTGTTTTTTGTTTGGGACAGGGTTTCACTCTGTTACCCAGGCCACAGTGTGGTGACCTGATCATAGCTCACTGCAGCCTCTACTTTCAATTGTCTCTGGTGCTCAGGCAATCCTCCCATCTCAGCTCCCTGAGTAGCAAGAACTATGGGCATGTGCCACCATGCCCAGCTAATATTTAAAATTTTTCCCTTTTTATAGAGACACGGTCTTGCTCTGTTGCTCAGGCTGAACTCAAAACTCCTAGCCTCAAACGATCTTCCCACATTGGCCTCTCAAAGTGCTGAGATTATAGGCATGAACCACCATGCCTGGCTGAATGAATACATATTTTTATGGTTTAACATAATAGAAGACAAACAGTTTTAAGTTACAAGTACTAAAAAGCTTTTAATTTCTTTGACACAGAGTCTTGCTCTGTGGCCCAGGCTGGAGCGTAGTGGTGCCTTCTTGGCTCACTGTAATCTCAGTCTTCCAAGTTCAAGGTATTCTGCTGCCTCAGCCTCCCAAGTAAGGTGGGACTACAGGTGTGAGCCACCACGCTCAGCTAATTTTTGTATTTTTTGGTAGAGATGGAGTTTCATCATGTTGGCCAGGCTGGTCTCAAACTCCTGATCTCAAGTTATCCACCTGCCTCAGCCTCCCAAAGGGCTGAGATTACAGATGTGAGCCACTATACCCAGTCGTAAAAAACTAATGTTATGTTATTGTTAACTTGATTTTTTCTTATTAACATATGATGTTCCAATGAGTCATTGTTGAAAATTGGAGTAACAAGGAGAAATATGAAGAGAAAAAACACTTCCTTATAAAATTACATTAATATGTTTCCTTTCTATAATTTCTATGCAACATACTGGGAATCACACATTAGTTTACAACCCAATTCATAAATTAGTATTATGCCAGAAGCATTTCTCATGTCGTTGAATACTTCATAAAAGTCATTTGAAAGTGTGTATGTGTTTTAGTTGTATGATTGTATCATATATACTAACCCTTTCATTACTGTTGGACACAAGATTTTACCTGGTACTTGACAATTCCAATAATGCTAAGGTAAAATCTTGAGTGTGTACCATTTTGTCCACGTTGTTTTCTGAAGATAGATTTCTAGTAGACTCTTTGGCTCAAAAGTACTACCATTTTAAGGTTATAAATATATTTTGCCAAATTTATGTGCAGTATTTATCTACTAACATTTGCTACAGCAGTTTATGAGAATACAGTTATCACTTTATTCTGACCAGCAAGACTTACTTTAAAATAAGCCTTGATTTTAGAGCTTGGCTTATGTGGTGATGCCATCTGGTGGCCATAGTAGAAAATTACAGAATCAGAAGTGAAAAACCTTTTGAAAACTGTCATGAGCTGGCAAATCGCACAAGTCTCATACGTTTTCAGAAAGCATTCTTGCTGTTTGGATTCATAAAAATTATCAGGAGCCATATAAAATGAAGATTACAAACTCAAACAGTTTGTAACACTCAACAGTCTGTAGCTCAACAGTTTGTAGCTCAAACATATAAAATGAAGATTACAAACTCAAACAGTTTGTAACATTCAAACAGTTTGTAGCTCCCTAATTCACCTCTTCAACCTGAGATTTTGGAGTACCTACCACATGGTGGATATTCTATTCCCTGCTGATGAAAAAGATGAAGTCTCCATGCATGATTTCCAGGAATTTATAGTTTAATGGGAATATATAAATGCAAATTTACCACTATAAATTTTACCAAGGGTTTTTACAAGTGGTGACTAGTATTTACTAATATTTGTCATTTGAATCATTTTGAGTTTATCAAATGTACAATACCTAATTGTGGTTGACAGCCTCTAAAGTAACTCCAACCATCATTCAACTTCTTGGTATTCATGCCAGTGTGTAATCTTCTTCCCAGAGCATGTGCTCAAGTTGGCATCTCTGTTTCCCTTTCTCTCACACATACACACCCCCAGCAGAAAACAAACTAACAAACTGCCATGAAGTGAGTAACTCTATGGAGAGGTCTATGAGGCAAGACATTGACATTTCTCCCATTAACAGTGAGTGAGGACCTCAGACCAGCCAACACATGTGCATGAGGTTGGATTTGAGTCTGCCCCAACTGAGCCTTCAGATGACTGTAGCACTCACCCACACCCCAAAGGCGGCCTTGTGAGAAACCCTAAGTCAGAGTCACCCATGACTGGATTCCTGACCCACAAAAAGCATAAGTTGTGGGATAATTTAGTAATTTGTTACACACAAATAGTTAACTAATTAGCAAATAAAAAGAATGTGAGGCTGGCCTGGTGGCTCATGCCTGTAATCCCAGCACTTTGGGAGGCTGAAGTGGGTGGATCACTTGAGGACAGGAGTTCAAGACCAGCCTGCTCAACATGGTGAAACCCCATCTCTACTGAAAATACAAAAATTAGTCAGGCATGGTGGCCCATGCCTGTAATCCCAGCTACTTAGGAGGCTGAGGCAGGAGAATCACTTGAACCTGGGAGGCGGAGACTGCAGTGAGCCGAGATTGCCTATTGCACTCCAGCCTGGCTGAAAGAGTAAGAAACCCTGTCTTAAAAAAAAAAAAGAAAGAAAGAAAGTTATTCAAACATTTGAATAGTGATTTCAACATAATTATTCAAGTCCTATACAAAATTACTTAAGTCCTATATAAAATTTAAACTACAATTACAGATTTAGTTAAGCTAAGTCTTTTTTTTTTTTTTTTTTTTTTTTTTGAGGCGGAGTCTCGCTCTGTCGCCCGGACTGGAGTGCAGTGTCCAGATCTCAGCTCACTGCAAGCTCCGCCTCCCGGGTTTACGCCATTCTCCTGCCTCAGCCTCCCGAGTAGCTGGGACTACAGGCGCCCGCCACCTCGCCCAGCTAGTTTTGTATTTTTTTTTTTTAGTAGAGACGGGGTTTCACCGTGTTAGCCAGGATGGTCTCGATCTCCTGACCTCGTGATTCGCCCGTCTCGGCCTCCCAAAGTGCTGGGATTACAGGCTTGAGCCACCGCGCCTGGCAAGCTAAGTCTTTTGAGTACCTCGAACACCTTAAATGGCAAATATATCCCAAGAAATTATTACAAAACCTATTGCTTGCTCTTAAAACTATCCTAAAGTATAACAACAGTTTTTAAACTTCATTTTTTTTTGTTATTCCTATAATTTTATTCTTCTCTAAGGCTATAATTCCACTTGATACCTTCCATTAGTTGTATTAATGCATCCTTTTATGTCTTTCTGGGCTTGTGGTGATCTACCTAGACCAACAAGCAAAATATTTCAGTAAATGACTGGTCAAGCAACTGATTTTTAGTAAGTTTGGAATCTGTGTGTTTTTCCCATGATAATTAACCCAAGCTTCAGGCCATGAAGTCTCCTCTTCAACTTCTTTTGTTATAAAAATAAGACAAATTATCATTTTTCACATAGGTTTGGATTTGTATAACCTAATATCTCCATCATAACTCATACATGTTTTAAGTCTCAACCAACATTTCATTATGTATTATCCTATCTCTGTTACATACTGATATTTTATGTTAGCACTATTATAAAGTATGTATGATTTATTGCATTATTTAAATTTAAGGGCCACTTAGAAATTCTATATCCGAGGAAAAGGGAAAAGAAAGTTTTGCAGTAAGCTCCCTTTTTATTATTATTATTATTATTTTTGAATTACACTTGAAGTTCTGAGATACATGTGCAGAACGTGCAGGTTTCTTACATAGGTATACACATGCCATGGTGATTTGCTGCACCCATCAACCCGTCATCTACATTAGGTATTTCTCCCAATGCTATCTCTCACCTAGCCCCCCACCCTCTGACAGGCCCTGGTGTGTGATGTTCCCCTCCCTGTGTCCATGTGTTCTCATTGTTCAACTCCCACTTATGAGTGAGAACATGCGGTGTTTGGTTTTCTGTTCCTGTGTTAGTTTGCTGAGAATGATGGTTTCCAGCTTCATCCATGTCCCTGCAAAGGACATGAACTCATCCTTTTTTATGGCTGCATAGTATTTCATGGTGTATATGTACCACATTTCTTTATCCAGTCTATTATTGATAGACATATGGGTTGGTTTTTGCTATCGTGAACAGTGCTGCCATAAACATACATGTGCATGTGTCTTTATAGTAGAATGATTCATAATCCTTTGGGTATATACCCAATAATGGGATTGCTGAGTCCAATGGTATTTCTGGTTCTAGATCCTTAAGGAATCGCCACACTGTCTTCCACAATGGTTGAACT
>NW_016810444.1:350316-355899 GCF_001698545.2 Rhinopithecus bieti
GTTACTGCAGCCTTGTAGTATAGTTCAAAGTGAGGTAGGGTGATACCTCTAGCTTTTTACTTTTTGCTTAGGATTGTCTTGGCTATATAGGCTCTTTTTGGTTCCATATGAAATTTAAACTGTTTTTTTGTTTGTTTGTTTTGTTTTGTTTTCTAATTCTGTAAAGAAAGAGAATGGTAGATTGATGGGGATAGCATTGAATCTGTAAATTACTTTGGGCAGTATGGCCATTTTCACGACATTGATTCTTCCTATCCATGAGCATGGAATGTTTTTCCATTTGTTTGTGACCTCTCTTATTTCCTTGAGCAGTGGTTTGTTGTTCTCCTTGAAGAGGTCCTTCAAGTCCCTTGGAAGCTGTATTCCTAGGTATTTAATTTTCTTTGTAGCAACTGTGAATGGGGGCTCACTCAGGATTTGGCTGTTTGTCTATTACTGGTGTATAGGAATGCTTGTGATTTTTGCACATTGATTTTGTATCCTGAGACTTTGCTGAAGTTGCTTATCAGCTTAAGGAGATTTTGGGCTTAGATGATGGGGTTTTCTAAATATGCAATCATGTCATCTGCAAAGAGAGACAATTTGACTTCCTCTCTTCCTATTTGAATACCATTTATTTCTTTCTCTTGCATGATTGCTCTGGCCAGAACTTCCAATACTATGTTGAATAGGAGTGGTGAGAGAGGCATCCTTGTCTTGTGCCAGTTTTCAAAGGGAATGCTTCCAGCTTTTGGCCATTCAGTATGATATTGGCTGTGGGTTTGTCATAAATAGCTCTTACTACTTTGAGATATGTTCCATCAATGCAGAAAAGGCCTTTGATAAAATTGGACACCCCTTCATGCTAAAAACTCTCAATAAAGTAAGCTCCCTTTTTAAGACATTTGGCTAAGTCATCAATTTATAACACAATATTCAACTCCCCTTTCTCTCTCCTTTCTTATTGTACATGATCATCCTGTGTCTAGTTCTGCTTTTTCTAGACTGCTTGACTCACAATTCCCAATATTTTTTATCCTTTACTTATGCAGTTTTTAAAAATGCTCCTGTATAAACACATATATTTAAAAGAGGAAATAGAATAATTTAGATATATTAACATACAACTTACTAAAATTTTTATTACTTTATTGAAATACATTTTTAAAATATAATCTATTATATTCCTCCTCTTAGATTACAACTACCAATAGTAAAACATAATATCTTCTTAATATCACTGGCAGCTAGCACAGCACTTGGACAGGTGACCTGCAAGTAAACAATTCATGATTATATTGCAGCAGGAACATATTGGCATGATAAATCAGATGAAAGAAATTAACATATAAATTAAACGTATTATTGCAACAGTGTTTGAAACAAAACAAATATTAATTATCCAGATCAAAACAAAATTACAGAAGCATAAAATTATTGAGGAGGCAACAGCATAATGTGGAACACTGCCCAACAAAAGACATCAAAAAAGATGAATGTAAGAAAATCTTTTCGGCTGGGCACGGTGGCTCATGCCTGTAATCTCAGCACTTTGGGAGGCCGAGGCGGGCGAGGTCAGGAAATCGAGACAATCCTGGCTAACATGGTGAAACCCTGTCTCTACTAAAAATACGAAAAATTAGCCGAGCGTGGTAGTGGGCGCCTGTAGTCCCAGCTACTCAGGAGCCTGAGGCAGGAGAATGGCGTGAACCAGGGAGGCGGAGCTTGCAGGGAGTCGAGATTGTGCCACTGCACTCCAGCCTCGGCGACAGAGCAAGACTCCGTCTCAATAAATAAATAAATAAATAAAATATTTTCATCAAAACATGCTATGCACATGCTGCAGTCTCTGCCTCAAGTTGATTAATGGGTGTGTCTGTGTGTATGCAAACACACATTTACACATACAAATAATGACTTTCTACATTGAGAATAAAAGGTTAATGTGTAGAATTTTAACATTTAATAAATTACTAGAGTGGATTGATAGAACTCACATTTGTCTTAAACCCACCTTCCTAAGGTCACTCACAACAAATTATAGCATGTGCTTTTATTTTCTTTGATTTTTTTACAACTGCTATAACTACAAGAGCAAGGATAATTGCAAATCAGACTTTTATATGCCAGGCATGTTCTGAAGTTTTCCAAAGCCATTAAAGACGAGATAGTTTCCTTCAGTTCTTCCGCTGGTATGGCTATCTGTTGATGGAGGAAACAAGGGCCAGCATTAAATATTCACTTGGATTACTGAGAAGGATAGTCAAAAAAGAACTAATAGAGAATTAGAAGAATGGTGATAAGAGCCTAAACTTTACTGTATAATGCATTGTACACATTTGCCTGACATTCATGTGATTTCCTTAAATAACAAGAGTCTTACATTGCAAACATACATTGACTCTATTAGAAATAAAACAAAACAATCTCTCCTGCATTTTATGCACTGTAATTAATTCAAAGATCCAGGAAGAGATGATGAAGTATTGCTCTGAGTTCTTGGGCTCAGCCTCAGAAGCCATTAGGGATGTTATTTCAAAGAGATTACTTTTTCTTTGCTATTAAAAGGCTTATAAATAGGTCTTTCATTATTTATATGTAAGCTTATAAATAAAAGGCTTATAAACTTGTATATATCAAATGCAGAAAGAAATATTTTGATTTAGAATAAAGAAAAATAGTCTAGGAGCAGGTAAAGTCTAGGAGCAGGTAAAGTCTAGGAGCAGGTAAAGTCTAGGAGCAGGTAAAGTCCATGACTGCTACCTTGGGGAGAAATGAGTTACATTTCCCTGGAGGTATTCAACCAGAAAGACAAGTACTTGGCAGGGAAATTGTAAAAAGAAATTCACAAACTCATTGAATCGTTGGATATAAGATCCTACTCAAAATTTAAGATTATATGAGAATAGGTGTTTACCATAACTATATTGACTGCCAGTAGTTCTGGACTGTACTTTTTCTTTTGTCATGAGATTTCACCTCTGTGTAAATATTCTCCCCAGTCATTTCTGAAGAGTAGAGAAACATAACGAGATAAAATATGGGGAAAGAAGAACTTTCTCCATAATCATTCAAGATGTAAACGAAAAACAAAATTCTAAGCCCCCCAACCATCTGAATGGACTCTGCCTCTCAGTCAAGAGCATTTAAAAGTCAACCTGGGCCGGGCGCGGTGGCTCAAGCCTGTAATCCCAGCACTTTGGGAGGCCGAGACGGGCGGATCACGAGGTCAGGAGATCGAGACCATCCTGGCTAATACGGTGAAACCCCGTCTCTACTAAAAAATACAAAAAAGTAGCTGGGCGAGGTGGCGGGCGCCTGTAGTCCCAGCTACTCGGGAGGCTGAGGCAGGAGAATGGCGTAAACCCGGGGGGTGGAGCTTGCAGTGAGCTGAGATCTGGCCACTGCACTCCAGCCTGGGCGACAGAGCGAGACTCCGTCTCAAAAAAAAAAAAAAAAAAAAAAAAAAGTCAACCTGAAAAACTAGTTGAGGCCATGATGGGAAGGAGGAGTCAGACATGCCTCATTATACCCTCCTGCCTTTTGGAATTACTGATGGAACAGACGCTTTCAGTCCCCTAAGAAACATTTACAGCCTATTCTCTCTGAGGCCTGCTAGCTGGAGACTTCATCTGCATGATAAAACCTTGGTCTCCACAACCCCTTATCACAACCCAAACATTTCTTTTTATTGACTCCAGGTCTTTAGATAATAACTCTTTCAACCAATTGCCAATCAGAAAATCTCTGAATCAGCCTATAACCTGGAAGACCCTGCTTCCATTTGTCCCACCTTTCTGGACCAAACTAATGTACATCTTTCATGTATTGATTGATGTCTTATGTCCCCCTGAAATGTAAAATTGTAACCCAACCACCTTGGACACATGTTCTCAGGTTCTCTTGAGGGCTGTGTCATGGGCCATCAGTCATTCAAATTTGGCTCAGAATAAATATCTTCAAATATTTTACAGAGGTTGACTCTTCATCAACAAAGAAAACAATCATTATAATTCATACATCTCATACAACATATTGGAAGTAGTTGCTAATAAAAATTATAATTGAGTAGGTTTTCTTCATTTACAAGAATTTCTTTACAGGCCTTCCTGAGTAAAGTGTATATTGGAGTTCTCCACCATTTGTGGTCTTCCATAGGGTTGAAGATGCTGTTGCATCAGTGATGGGTGGAAAAAGATTTGATTGGAAAGAGACAAAACTGTAAGATGTTATCATTTCAAAGAGGCTCTCCTCCTACTATAATCAGAAGAAAATTAAAATAACAGGTCAGAATACATAAACGCAGAGCTGTCAGGAAAAGGGCAAGCTGAGAAGTTGCAGCTTTGGCTTCCTGAGAGATTTAAGACCCTGTTAATTTTTAAACCACAAACCATAAGGGTTTCCTGTTTTCTTTGGTCTTGTTTTGTTTGTGTTTCATCTGAAACCAACTTGTTTTGTAGTATGGCACCAATTGTACACTGTAATGCCAAATTGTAAGAATATAATTTATAGCTACAGCAATAATAAATCCAGAATTCTGATTTATTCATTCTGCTTATCCTACAAGTCCATTTCTACTTGTCAGATAATCTGCATCTGCATGGACTTCTAATTCAGTGTGAGACCTCTTTTTTGTGTGATAAGGAGCCCACTGAAATCTATAACAGTCGCAGGTAGGTAGATCTTATAAATTTGGACATGTGTAATAAAAAGTCTAGAGGTCAAGAGACAGAGGGCTGTTAGCAGCTCAACAGCATCATCAATGCCATTTGCTTTCTAAATCCTTCTAATCTTCTGTGTTTGGACATGTGGACAACTTTGTGGCCACACATAGCTGCCATAGCCCCAGATCAGTATTCATGGCAAGAAAAGAATAGAGGCAAAGCAAGACACTCCAGAAGTCCTCTAGCCAGCTTTGTCTTTAGTTTGATGGCCAGAGGTGGGTCATAAATGGACACTCTGTAGCTGCAAGTGTGCTGGGAAAGTGAGTAACTTGTGAGAATGGGAGGAGATTTGGAATGATTCATGGATTGGCCAACAGTCTCCGCTACTTGATTCCAGTGGTTACACAAGATTTAACCTTTAACCAGATATCAACAAATTTTTTAGGGCCTATTATTCATACTCCAAAATAAATACAAAAGTTAGGGATCCAAGAAGGCTCTTTCAGTTCCCAGAAAGGGGATAACATATATGCTATATTCCATAGTACATAGTGGATAAAGAAAACAATATACTATGTTTTTGGTGGTATTTTGATCCTCTGCTCAGTTACCTGCAGCAATTATCAGTAAAAAAAATATATAAATATAAAATACTTTTAAGAAAAGGAACTTGAGCAAATGCCTTTGAGGAAATAAAAACAGTAGAGTTAGAAAAAGTTCACCTGAGGTGTGTGTCAGGGTTAATGGTGATTCCAAAGATGCCATAGGCAGTAATGACTAAATGGAAAAGGAAAGATGGGTGAGTTTCTGGAATCTACACCAAAGAAGAAAGGAAGAATAGTTCGGCCCTAAGCAGAAATAGTTGGATATTTTAAAACTCCTATACAGTATTCATTCTTACATCTATTATGGAAACCTTTTTTTTTTTTTTTTTTTTTTT
>NW_016810444.1:356142-373715 GCF_001698545.2 Rhinopithecus bieti
TTTTTTTTTTTTTTTTTTTTGCCTACTCCAGCTAAACACTGTGCTGGTTATCCCCATCCATAACTCCTCCCAAAGGGCCCAATAGCCTACCTTCCAGCAAAACTAATAGTCCATGGTTTAAGTTATTTATTCGGACTATAATAAATCTAAATAAAATGTCATTCTCCCTTTTATCCAACTGCAAAATACATACTCTTCCTCTAAACTCAATTGAATGGAGTTCTTTGAGAAAACTTCCCTGATAATGTGCTGTGAGTTCTTTGAACACCTTAATTATGGCCCAATGACTTATGTCTTGACATTGCATTTCAATTACCTGTATTTCTGTTCTCTGAAGTTTGAGCTTCCTGAGGGAAAGATCTAATTTATTTACCTTTACAATTTCAGTACTAAGTATAATATTTTGCACATAGAGTTGAATAAACAACTGTTGGACAAATGAGTAAAGGAACAAATAAATGTTCTGTTAAGGGAAATAATTATAAGCAAAGGAGTCTTAAAAAAGGAGCCATTAATTCTGTATCAAGGCATCTAAAAAGATCAATTTGACTTACTTGAATGGCTTTGTTTCTAAACTAAAATACAAAGTTTATGTTTTGAAAGTTTTCAACTTATAAAGAAAAAAGTCATATAATAGTCTGTATAACTCCAGATAATAAAAAATCCCTGTCTAGATTATTATAGTTTATAAGCTAAGAATAAAGGCTAACTAAAAAGGTTGATACAAAATGTTCCACAAAAAATATTACCATTTCTAAAGAAAGGGAAAGATAAACTTACCTCTTCTCTACTTTCTTAGTCTGTTTAATTCACATTATTCAGTTCCAAAAGAAAGAAGTTTTGGAAGACTCAGAATTATTCCATTATCAGAACAGAAATTCTTTCACTCAATTACCTGGTTTTTGTTTTGTTTTGTTTTGTTTTGTTTTATTTTGTTTTGAGACAGAGTCTTGCTCTGTCACCCAGGCTGGAGTGCAGTGGCATAATCTTGGCTCACTGCAACCTCTGCCTTCCAGGTTCAAGCAATTCTCCTGCCTCAGCTTCCTGAGTAGCTAGGATTACAGGCTCATGCCACCACGTCTGGCTAATTTTTGTATTTTTAGTAGAGACAGGGTTCACCACATGTTGTCCAGGCTGGTCTTGAACTTCTAACTTCAGGTGATCCATCTGCCTGGGCCTCCCAAAGTGCTGGGTTGACAGGTGTGAGCCATCAATTAACTGCTTTTAACTCACTTCAACTTGGCAATATTCTAATCCAGGGAATTCACTCCCCTTTCCTAATGTTTTAATATTCTGAATTCACTCTCTCTGAATTTCAAATATCAGTCGCCATCAGATAGAATTAAAGGTATTAACAAAATCTTTAGAAACAATAACTGATGACACTTTTGTCCTTTACCTGAAAGCTCCACGAACAATTTTATCAGAAATAGAGTTGAGAGCCTCTCACTTTCCCTGATAAATGCTGAACAGGAAGAAAATATCACATGTCCAGAACAACTGCAAATATTGTCAGCAGCACAACAGGAGATGCTGACATTTCAGCAGCATTCTGACAGTTTCTGTTCTGGTCAGAATTCTCATAGATGTTTACATTGACACTTTTCACTTAGGGAATAGAGCTAAAAACAAGTGCCTATGAAATAAATATCTTTAACTGGTAAATGGAGAGAAAAAAATACCACAGATAACTAGACAAGGAAGGATGGAAAAAACAAATGAGAGAAGAAAAAAGGGAAACAAGGAAAGAGAAAGGGAGTGAAATGAGAAATAATCTAGTCAAAACTCTAAATGAATTAGATAATCTCTGTAATCACTTTACATGTGGTTTCCATATTGAGATCTTGTCTTTCCTTGATTTTTGTACGATGGCAGAGGAAATTCAAGCCAAAACTCCAAAAGCTCCTTTTGGAGACAAGAATGTTCTGACAGCACCTCCTACGATATGACAGAGTCAAAGAAGAAAATATACAAGAGAACTCTGCTATAGAAAATTACAAATTCAAACCATGGGAAAATGGGGTATAGAAAAATTATCTCTTAATTTAGACAGAGAAAGGATTATAAATACTGAAAATTGTCATTTCTATAAATGTCACTGCTCTTATGTTTTACACTGTGTAAAGATGTGGAAGAAAATGGCACAATTTTCTTTCAAAAAAAGGAAAACATTCAAAATATTGAAATTATATATATTATATATGCAACATGATCCGCAAGTCTGGAAACATAATGAAGTTTTATAGTAGTGATTTATTCCTATGGTGACATTACTTGATATGTTCAACGTGTTGTTCCTCATTAGCAATGTGTTATGCATAATGGGGACCAACATGGGACATTAATGCAACATTTCTATCAATGCCTGCACATGTTTCTATGATATGTTGCCTCCAATGATTTTTGTCTCTAATTTTCAGAATATAAACCTGCTCCATTAGCATTTTCTGGAAGAAGCAATCAAATGGGTTAATCTGTGAAAGTAAATGTTGCCTCTATTTCCCAACATTATGGCCATCCTGTATTAATGTATATTATGTATATTCTGAACTGCTCCATAATTGGAATAGTCATTCCTTATCAATAATTTACTTGCTATCATGGACAATCATTTACTTGCTATCATGGATATGTGTCTTTTAGTTAATGATCCCTTTGCCAACTAGCCCGGGTTATAGGCAGTGAATAGATCATACTCATTTTGAATTCCCAGTACTTACCACAGCTTCCTATACATGGTAGTTGTTCAGTAAATAATTCTGGAAAAAAAATAAACTTTAAATATTTCCTTTCTATTTAGCCTTGGAGTACATCTTGGATATATGACACTTAAGCACATATCCTTATTTCCTCTGATGGTTTTATCATAATAATTGCTCTGAGAGATTTTTCCAATGAAGTCTTAGCCTTGCCACATCTCCGCTTATGCTTTTCACCACTGAAAGATAGCTTTCTCCATATTCAATTTTTTAAAAGCTTCTTTTTTTAAATGCTCACTTCGCTTCTAAGATATCTGGACCTAATGGTTTTCATTTTGTATTGTTTTAATGACAAAAGCCAAACTTCTAAGTGAGGAAATAAACTGTTTAAAGTTTATACAAATTGTAAACAAGTGTATGAGAAAAATATTTTTCAGTGGAATTCGAATGACAGACATTTACTAAATGCAATCCAAAGTGACATGATAAAAGACAAAGAGTTTCATAGAGCAGGAAAATGGGCAGTTAATTCTGGCTGGGATGAAACGTGAGAAATTAACATGCCGCTTCAGTTGATTCTTGATAGAAAAATTTTAGCTGTAGAAATGGGAGGGATACAGCACTTCAGGTCAAACAAAACACAACTAGAACACATAATAGGTGAACAAGTAGCATCTAGCATAGAGACTTCAAAGCACACAATAATCACTTCTAAAATAGAATTATGGAATTCTGTGTAAAAAAAACTGGATTCTACTTTGAGACTTTAACAAAGATAGGCAGATAAAAGCAAAGAGAAAAACTGAAAACAACCCTATTCCACATTATTGATTCCCAATATTCTTCTCTTTGCATCATGAGTCAGAATCTACCATTAAGGATAAACTCAGTTTCAGGCTCAACCTTTTTTCTTTTATTTAGTTTAATTTGTATCTCCATTTGGTCTTCTTACTGCTGTAACACACTGAAACAGTTTTTTTGTTTTGTTTTGTTTTGTTTTTTGGCAGTTTTTACATAACTGCCATAATAACTTGCATGATTTTCAAATGCCTATGATAACATATATATCTGCCTTCATAGCTGGGAAAATGTCCATTATTCTCACTAGTAAGATAATGGAAGATATCATAAAAAAGCCTCAGATGGATTTGAATATTCCCAACATCGTGGCAGAAAAATACTATGTGAAATTTAATATGATTTTAATGTCCAAATAAGGAAAATCCTACTTTGTATACATTAGGTAAATTATAAGAAATTTTATTTGCCAAGTAGAGTAGATTATGGCAAAAATGCTAAATAAATTAACAGAATGTAAAAGAAAAGCCACTGATTGGGAGAAAATATTTGCAAAACCATATTTTTAATCAGCAAAAGATTACCTATTGAGGAATATTTTGGTTGTTTCTGGATTTTTTTTCTTCTCTTATAAAGCTAGTATAAACAGGTATAGAGAGACACCTCACAGATAGCAAATAAGCATCTGAAAAGATATTAAACATCATATACTATTAGGATATTGCAAATTGAAAGAATGAGATACCACTACACACCCATTAGCATGGTAAACACTTAAAATACTGACAACCCAAATTCTGACAAGGATGTAGACCAACAGCTCCATTCTCATTCATGACTGGTGGGAATGCAAAATAGTACAACCTCTGAAAGCTAGTCTGGCAGATGCTAAAAAAAAAAAACTAAACATACACTATGAGCCAGCAATCATACTCTTTGGTATTTATTTAAATGAGCTGATAGCTTAAATCCACAAAACAACCTGCACATGAATGTTTATAGAAGCTTTATTCATAATTGCCAAAACTTGGAAGCAACCAAGAGTCCTTGTCCAGGTGCGATCACCTGTGGTGGTACTTCCTGACAATGAAATATTATTCAGTAAAAAACAAATGAGGTATCAAGTTATAGAGTCATGGAAGAAACTTAAGTGCATGCTACTAAGTAAAAGAAGCCAATCTGAAAATTCTGTATGAGGTATGATTCCAACTATATGACATTCTGGAAAAGCCAAAACTATGCAGATGGTTAAAAAAAAAAAAAAATCAGTATTTGCCAGGGCCTCAGAGAGAGGAAGGAGGAGAGGAATAGATGAAGCATAGGATTTTTAGAGCAATGAACATATTCTTTGTAACACTGTAATGGTAAATATATGTCATGCATTTGTCAAAACCCATAGAATGTAAAATACAAAGAGTGAAACTAATATAAACCATGAACTTTACTTAGTAATATATCAATATTAGCTCATCAGTTATAACAAATATACCACACTAATGCTAGATATTAATAGGAGAAACTGGGAGGAGGGTGAGTGAGTATATGGAAACTCTCTGTACTTTCCACTCAATTTTTCTGTAAAACTAAAACTCAAAATTGTAGTCTATTATTTAAAAAAATTCTAATGATATCACTATATACATATCAGGAGGGATAAAATTTAAAAATAATGACATCACCAAATCATGGCCAGTATGCAAAGAAAATGAATCACTCATGGGTATATAAAATGTTACAGCCTCTTCGGAAAACAGTTTGGCAGTGTTTTATAAATCTAAACATGAACTACCATAGGACTCAGTAATTGCATTCTTGGGCATTTATCTCAGAGAAATTAAACATGTTATGTTCACACAAAAATGTCTATCCCTGTTCATAGCAGCTTTATTTGCAATAGCAAAAAGCAAAAACAAAAAACCCTATTTCCTCAAATATTCCTCAATAGGTAAATGGTTAATCAAATTGTGATACATCCATACCTACTTGGCAATAAAAGGAACAAACTATTGATACCTACAAAAACTTGTATACATTTTCAGGAAATTACGTTTAGGTCACAGACTATATGATTTCATTTACTTAACAGTCTTGAAATAAAATTATAGAAACAGAAGGAGTCAGAAACAAGGAATGGAGAAAAGGAAGCAGGTGTGGCTATAAAAGGGCAATAATAGGGAGCCTTGTAATAGAATCACTCTGTATCTGTATCAATGTCAATAACTAAGTTGTGATATTATACTATGATTTTACAAGATGTTACCGTTAGAGGTGCTCTGGTTTGAATGTTCCTTCCAAAACTCAGTGTTGAAATTTAATAGCCACTGTGACAGTATTGGGAGGTAAGATGTTGAAGAGCTGATTAAAGTCATAAGGACCCCACTCTTAAGAATAGATTAATTCCCTCATGAGAGTGAGATCATTTTCCCAGGAGTCGCACTGTTGTAAAAACAGACTCGCTCTCTCTCTCTCTCTCTGCCTCTTACTGTCTCTCCATGTAATCCCTTCACCATGGGATGACCCTTGCCAGATGCCAGCGCCATGCTCTTGGACTACCTTGGTTTATAGATGCATAACTAGCCTTTCCTCTGTCTTCACATGGCATTCCCCTCTGTGTCTCTGTGTCTTTTCCTATCTCTTAAAAGAACATCTATCATTAGATTTAAGGGCACCTTAAGGCCCACCATAATCCAGCATGATCTCAAGATCTTTACCTTAATTACATATGCAAATACGCTTTTCCCAAATAAGGTCAAAAATAAGGTCATGTTCATATTCTTCAGGAGGAGGGCTGGAGCCTACCTTTTGGGGGACACAATTTAACATGCTGTACTACTGAATTAGAAACTCTGGAATTGAGACTCATCAGGCTGTGTTTTCCAGGTGAATCAAATATCAGATTTTGATTTTGAGAAACTAGAAACTAGTAGTAAGATCCACTGACACTGACCAGTACATACCCTTGAACTCTTCACTGGCTTGCCTGATTACACACCAGAACCAGCTTTGGCCACAGGCCAGCCTCCCAACAGCATTTCACACTACTGTATAAGTTTTTTCAGTTTTATTTTTTATGGACACATAATAATTGTATATATTTATGGGGTATAGTGTGATGCTTCAATACATGTATACATTGTGTAATTATCAAATCAGGAATCAGAGTAATCGGCTTATCTATATCCTCGAACATTTATCATTGCTTTGTGGCGAGGACATTCAAAATTCTCTCTTCTAGTTATTTTAAAATAGACTCTACAGTATCATTAACGATAGTCATTCTACTTTGCAATAGAACACCAGAACTCATTCCTTCTATCTGTAATTTTGTACCTGTTGACCAATCTCTCTCCATTCCTTCCTCCCTATACCCTCCCCAGACTCTGGTAACCACTATTATACTCTGTACTCCCATGATACCAGCTTTTAAAAATTCCACAAAACAGTGAAACCATGTATTATTTGTTTCTGTGCCTGGTTCATTTCACTTAACATAATATTCTCCAGGTTCATCTAAATTAATGCAAAAGACAGGATTTTTTTTTTAATGACTGAATGCTATTTCATTGTCTATATATACTAAGTTTTCTCTTTTTTTTTTTTTTAAGGCGGAGTTTCACTCTGTCACCCAGGCTAGAGTGCAGTGATGCGATCTCAGTTCACTGCAACCTCTGCCTCCCAGGTTCAAGCGATTCTCCTGCCTCAGTCTCCCAAGTAGCTGGGATTACAGGCATGCACCACCATGTCCAGCTGATTTTTGTATTTTTAGTATAGATGGCGTTTTGCTATGTTGGTCAGGTTGGTCTTGAACTCTTGACCTCGAATGATCTGCCTACCTCAGCATCCCAAAGTGCTGGGATTCCAGGCATGAGCCACCGCACCTGACCTATATACTACATTTTTTAATCCATTAATTCATTGATGAGCACTTAGGTTAATCCCATATTTTGGCTATTGTTAATAGTGCTGCAGATGATCTCTTCGACATACTGATTTTATTTCCTTTGGATAAATACCCAGTAGTGGGATTGTTGAATCATTTTTAATTTTTTGAGGTACCTCCATATTGTTTTTCATAGTGACTGAACTAATTTACTTCTCCACCAACAGTGTTTAAGTGTTTCCACTTTTCTACATCCACACCAGGGCAGCATTTTTTTTTCTCTTTTTCATAATAATCATTCTAATGGGCATGAAGTGATAACTCATTGTGGTTTTGATTTGCACTTCCCTGATGATTAGTGATGTTGAGCATTTTTGCATATACCTATTCCCATTTGTATGTCTTCTTTTGAGAGATGCCTATTCAGATCTTTTGTCAATTTTTTAATTGAGTTGAGTTTCTTATGTATTTTGGATATTAACCCCTTCTCAGTTGCATAGTTTGTAAGTATTTTCTCCCATTCTGCATGTTGTCTCTTCACTCTTGATTATTTGATTTGCTGTGCAGAAGCTTTTCTGATGTATTCCCATTTGTCTACTTTTGCTTTCGTTGCCTGTGCTTTCAAAGTTTTAACCAAAAAATCATTGCCCAGACCAATATTATGATGCATTTCCACTATGTTTTCTTCTAATAGCTTTGGTCTTACCTTTGAGATTTTAATCCTTTTAGAGATGATTTAAGTATAGGTGAAAGATGAGGATCTAGTTTCCTTGTGCCTGTGGATATCAAATTTTCCCAGCACCATTTATTGAGGAGACAGTCCCTTCCCCAATGTGTGTTCTCAGTGCCTTTGTTGAATATCAGTTGGCTGTAAGTTTGTGGATTTATTTCTGTATTCTTCATTCTGTTCCATTGGTCTGTGTGTCTATTTTTATGATACCATGCTGTTTTGGTTACTATAACTCTGTGGTATACTTTGAAGCTAGGTAATGTCTTTTTGCTTAAGATTTCTACTATGAGCAGGTGGCCAATGGGCACATACAGAGAGGCTCAGCATCACTGATCATTAGGGAGATGGGAATCAGAGTCACCACAGAAAACTATCCAATCACAAGGTAAACAAGAGACAAAGAAAGGATCAAATAATCTATAAAACAAACAAAAAGGATTAATAGAATGCCAATGCACAGTGGGCTTAATACCTGGGTCATGAGTAGATAGGTGCAGCAAACCACCATGGCACACGTTTACCTATGTAACAAAGCTGCACATCTTGCACATGTACCTCAGAACTTAGAAAAAATAAAATAAAAGTAATAACAGAATGTCAGGACTAAATCCTCATCTATCAATAATAACCCCGAATGTAAATATATTAAGTTCTCCAATTAAAATATTGGAGAGTGTAAATAGAGTGCTAAATTGATTTTTTTAAAGAATGATCTAACTTTATGATTCCTACAAGTGAAGTACTTCACCTGTAAGAGAAGCACTTCACCTCTAAGGACATAATAGACTGAAAGTAAAAGGATGAAAATAATATCCCAAATGGAGACCAAATGAAGACAGGAGCAGCTATATTTATGTCAGTTAACTAGGCTATAATTGAAAAGCTATAAAAAGAGACAAAAATGGTCGTTATGTAATCATAAAGAGGTCAATTCAGCAAGAAGATATAACAATTATATAAATACAGCTGGACCTCTGTATTCACGAGTTCTACATCCATAGACTCAACCAACTACAGAACGAAAATATTTTTTAAAAATATTCAATATGTACTGAATATATATAGAGCTTTTATTATTGTCATTATTCCTTAAACAATAAAGTATACCAAATATTTTACATTGTATTATATTTATAAGTAATCTAGAGATGATTTAATGCATACAGAAGGATGTACATAAGTTTATACAAATTCTATGCCATTTTATATCAGGTACTTGAGCATCAGTGAATTTTGGTAAATGCAAGTGAGAAGTGAAGCCAGCTGGACTTCCTGGGTCAAGTGGGGACTTGGAGAACTTTTCTGTGTAGCTAAAGGTTTGTAAACACACCAATCAGTGCTCCGTGTCTAGCTAAAGGTTTGTAAACACACTAATCAGCACTCTGTAAAAACACACCCATCAGCGCTCTGTGTCTAGCTAAAGGTTTATAAACGCACCAATCAGCACTCTGTAAAAACACACCGATCAGCGCTCTGTGTGTAGTTAAAGGTTTGTAAATGCACCAATCAGCACTCTGTAAAAATGGACCAATCAGCACTCTGTAGAATGGACCAATCAGCGCTCTGTAAAACAGGCCAATCAGCAGGATGTAAGCAGGGCCAAATAAGGGAATAAAAGCTCACCACCTGAGCTGGCAGCAGCAACCCTTTAGGGTCCCCTATCATGCTGTGGGAGCTTTGTTCTTTCACTCTTCACAATAAAGCTTGCTGCTGCTCACTCTTTGGGTTTGCACTACCTTTATGAGCTGTAACACTCACTGTGAAGGTCTGCGGCTTCACTCCTGAAGTCAGCCAAACCACAAACCCACCGGGAGGAACAAACAACTCCAGACAGGCCACCTTTAAGGGCTGTAACACTCACTGCGAAGGTCTGAGGCTTCACTCCTGAAGTCAAATGAGACTGGAAAGAAGAAACTCTAGACACATCTGAACATCTGAAGGAACAAACTCCAGACACACCATCTTTAAGAACTGTTACACTCATCATGAGGGTCTGTGGCTTCATTCTTGAAGTCAGCCTGACCAAGAATCCACTGGAAAGAACCAATTCTGGACACAAGGATTTCTGGAAACAATTCCCCAGGGATACTGAGAAACAACTATATATAGGCACTCAACAATGGAACACCTAAATATACAAAGCAAATACTATTAGATCTAAAAGGATAGACTGCAATACAGTAATAGTAGCAGACTTCAACATCCCATTTCCTAAAACGGACAGATCATCTACGTGGAAAATCAACCAAAAAAACCCCATTTAAACTGTACTCTAGATCAAATGGACCTAACAGATATTTACAAAACAGTCCAACCAACAGCTGCAGTATACACATTCTTCTCATTAGCACTTGAAACTTTCTCCAGGATGTATTATATGTTAGAACACAAAACAGGTCTCAACAATTTCTTTTAAATATCAAAATCATATCAAACGTCTTTTCTGACCACAGTGGAATAAAAGTAGAAATTAATAACAGGAGGAACTTGAAGAACATATTGGTCAATAAATATATTTTAAAAGAAATTAAAAATATCTTGGGACAAACAAAAATGGAAACACAATATCTCAAAACCTATGGGATACAACAAAAGGAGTTCTAAGAAGGAAATGTATAGCCTACATCAAAAAATTAGATCTCAAATAAACAACCAAACATTGCACCTCAAGGAATCAGAAAAAATAAGAACTAAATCCGAAATTAAAAGGAAAGACAGATAAAGATTTTTAAAAAGTGGCACATACACACCATGGAATTCTATACAGTCGTAAAAAAGTATGAGTTCATGTCTTTCGTGGGGGCATGATGAAGCTGGAAACCATCATTCTCAGCAAACTAACATAGAAACAGAAAACCAAACATTCCATGTTCTCATTTATAAGTGGGAGTTGAACAATGAGAATACATGGACACAGGGAGGGGAACATCACACACCGGGGCCTGTTGGGGTGGAGGGTAAGGGGAGGGAGAGCATTAGGACAAATACCTAATGCACACAGGGCTTAAAACCTAGATGATGGGTTGATGGGTGCAGCAAACCACCATGGCACGTGTATACCTACGTAACAAACCTGCACGTTCTGCACATGTATCCCAGAACTTAATAATTTTTTTTAAGAAAAAGAAATATAAACATTAAATTAGAAATGAAAAAATAGAGACTAAAACAATACAAAAGATCAACAAAACAAAGTGTTTTCTGAAAAGATAAAATGAACAAATCTTTTGCTAGACTAAGAAAAAAGAGAAGATTGAAATGAATAAAATAAAAGATGAAAATGAAACATTACCACTGTGTATTTTTTAATCATTTTTGATGCTTCAACCTTTCCTGTTTCATGCCGAGATCATCACCACATCCTACTCACTCTATTCAAATAAGAAAATCTAATCTTGAGTTACAAATTTATTAAAATTCTTTAATGATAGAATTTCATTTCTATGGACACTGAAAAACTCTTCTCTACTGCTATATACTGAATATTTATGTCCCCCAAAAATTCATTTGTTGAAACCTTATCCCCAGTGTGATGCTATTTGGAGATAGAGACTTTGGGAGGTGATTAGGTCATGGGGGTCGTGCCCTCATGAATGGGATTAATGCTTTGTAAAAGATATCCTAGAGAGCTTCCTTGCCTCTTCCTCCACTAGAGAACACAGCAAAGATGGCCATATGTGAACCACGAAGCAGGCCCTCACCAAGTACTGAATTTGTTAGCACTTTGATCTTGGACTTCCCAGCCTCCAGAACTGTAAGAAATAAATTTCTGTTGTTCATAAGCTATCCAGTTTATGGTATTTTCTTATAGCATCCCAAAAACAACTAGGTACCAAGAAATTGATATTTTAGTTCCCAGGACCATGCCACGGGTATAATTCATTAATTCATCAAATATTTATTTAGTAACTACTGAGAAAAGACCCTTTAATGCCCTGTGGATACAACTATAAAAAACAAAGATTAATTTTAAGGTAGAGTAGAACATATAGACTAGTGGATGAGACAGAACAAAACTTTAAAATATGTGAAGCAAAACATAACAGATAAGTAGACAAGTAAAAATCATATTTAAACATTTAAAAACCATTATTTCAATAACTGATAATCAGACCAAAAAAATCATTAGGACAATAGAAGGTCTGAACAAAGCTACCAATTACCTTCACCCAACTGATATTTATAGAACACTCCATTCCAATAGAGCACAATGCACATTGTTTTCAAGTATACATGGAACATTTATCATGATGGACTATATACTAGGACATATAACAAGTATTGACATATTTTAAAGTATTAAAATCATATAGTATATTTTCTGGACACACAGAAATTAGAAATCGGTAACAAAATTGTATCTGGAAAATCCTTAAATATTTGGAAATTAAACAATTTTTTTCTTTTTTTTTGAGACAGAGTCTCATTCTGTTGTCCGGCTATGTTTTTGTATTTTAGTAGAGACGGGGTTTCACTATGTTGGTCAGGCTGGTCTCCTACTCCTGGCCTCAAGTGATCCACCCACCTCAGCCTCCCAAAGTGCTGGGATTACAGGTGTAAGCCACTGCACCCCGCCTAAAACAACATACTTTTAAGACATGAGCCAAAAACAATGACCTAACAAAATTTGTGGTATGCAGGAAAATAGCACTTGAAGGGAAATTTATAGCTTCAAGTAGTTATATGTGAAAAGAGACTTTCACTTATGAAGTCAAGATTACAAAAGCAGTTAAACTCAAAATAAGTAGAAGAAAGGAAATAATAAAAGACATATAAGAAACTGAACCAAAACAAGAAATAAAAGAATGTTCATTGAAAAGATTAATAAAGTGGATATAAATCTCTAGACTGATCAAGGAAGACAAATACAGTATCAGAAAAGAAAGAACATAACTACAGGTCTTACAGACAGTAAATACATAGATTATAAAGGAGTATTATTGTTACGGGTTGAACTATGTCCTCCAAAAGTATATGTTTAAATCATAACCCCCATACTTGTGAACATGACCTTATTTGGTAACAGGGCTGTTTCGCAGATGTAATCACGTTAACATGAGATCATTAGGGTGGGCCCTCATCCAGTATGGCTAGTGTCCTTATAAAAAGAGAAAACCACATTGAAGGCAGAGATAGACAGGGAGAAATTCATGTGATGACAGAGTCAGAAATTGAGGAATCAGCTGAAAGTGCAGTAACACCAGGTACTGACAGCCACCATTGGATGCTAGGAAGAGGCAAGGAAAATTCCATCCAGAGTCTCAGAGAGAGTGTGGTCCCGTTAACACTTTAATTTTGGACTCCTGGCCTCCAGAACAGTGAGAGAATAAATCTTTGTTGTTTTAAGCCACCAAATTTCTGGTACTTTGTTACAGTAGCCCTAGGAAACTAACAGGACTATGAAAAGCAATATGCCAATAAATTTGACAATTTAGACAAATGAAACAATTTTCTTAAAAGACACAGATTAACAAAATTGACAGAAGAGACAGAATGTCTAAATGGGCCTGTCTGTTAAAGAAATGGTATTCCTAATTCAATACACTCTCCCAGAGAAAACCTCAGGCCTAGATCATTTCACTGGTAAATTAGACCAAATTTGAAAGAAAAATACAAATTCTGAAAAAAAAAAACTTTCAAAAATAGAAGCATATTCAAAAATATCCCAGATGAGTCTATAAGACCAGTGTCTTCCCTATACTGTAAACATTAACAATTTTTTAAATAGATCAATATCTCTTATGAATATAAACACAAAAATCCTTTAAAAATTACCCAGTTAAGTCCAGCAACATATAAGGAATATAATATATTGCAACCACATGAGATTTTTCCAAGAAGTGTAAGTTTTGTTTAACATGCAGAAATCAATCAATGCAATTCACCATATTAAGTGACAAAATGAGCGCTATGTAATTATCTCAATACACACAGAAAAATGTATAAAAAATCAACTCCCATTCATGATAAAACTCTTAACACACTAAGAATAGAAGAAAACTGCCTCAAAATGATCTAGAGAATCTATGAGAAACCAACAGCTGACTTCATATATCATAGTGAGAAACTAAATACTTTTCTCTGTAAGATTGGGAACAAGGAACAAACGCCTATTAGAACCACTTCTCTTTAACATGGTCCTGGAGGTCCTAGCCAGTACAATAAGACAAGAGAAAGAAAAGGAAAGGAAAAGTAAAACTTCCCTTGTTCTTATAGGACATGATTGTGAACACAGAAAACTCTTAAGGAATCTACAAAAAAAATTGCTAGAAATAAGAAGTACACTTAGCAAAGTGATAGGATATGAGGTTAATTTACAAACTCAATTTTATTTCTATAAACTAACAACAAATACTTTGAAAACTATTTTAAATTCCATTTAAAATATGATCAAAAAATAAATTTCACAAAATATGTGTAATGTATTCTCTAGCCAGGTGTGGTAGCTAACGCCTATAATCCCAGCACTTTGAGAGGCCAAGGCAGGTGGATCACAGGAGGTCAGGAGTTCGAGACCAGCCTGGCCAACATGGTGAAACCCCGTCTCTACTGAAAATACACACACACACACAATTAGCTGGGCATGGTGGTGCATGCCTATAATCCCAACCACTCGGGAGGCTGAGGCAGGAGAATCGCTTGAACCTGAGAGGTGGAGGCTGCAGTGAGACGAGATGGTGCCACTCTGCTCCAGCCTGGGTGACAGAGTGAGACTCCGTCTCAAAAAGAAAAAAAAAATGTGTAATATATTCCAAAAGGTATCACATTGCTCAGAGAAATTTAAAAGACCTAACTAAATGAGAGATAAATCATGTTCATTAATTCTAACAATATTATTAAGACATCAGTTCTCTCAGATTAATCTAAGGAGTCAAGGCAATCCTGGCCAAAATCCCATTAGGTATTTCTGAAGAAATTTTGAGAAAACGCAAGAACCTGGAATAGCCAGTATACTTTTGAAAGAGAATGGATTTGGAGAATTGGCACATTTGATTTCAAGGGCTACTATAAAGCTACAGTAATTGAGACATTATGGTACTATTACAAGAATAGGCATATAAAATGCTGAGACAGAATAGAAAATACAGAAATTGACCAACACAGGTAGGTCAATTAATTTTGTACAAAGGCACCAGTAGCTCAATGAAGAAAAGGAAAGTCTTTTAACAGCTAGTGCAAAACACCTGGATATCCATATGGAATAATAGTGAACCTCAACTTTTTTCTGACTTATATAGGAAAATTAACTTGAAATGGATATAAGCTAAACATAAAACTATCAAGCTTCTAGAAGCAATTATATGAGAAAATCTCTGTGCTCTTAACATAGGCAAAGATTTCTTAGCTAGAACATCAAAAAGTATGAATAAGGAAAAAATGAGGTTAGGCTTCAGTAAATTTTTATTTATTTGTTTATTTATTTATTTGTTTGTTTATTTATTTATTTATTTTTCCATAGGTTATTGGTGAACAGGTGGTGTTTGGTTACATGAATGAGTTCTTTAGTGATGATTTGTGAGGTTTTGGTGCACCCATCTCCTGAGCTAAAATTTTAACACTTCTGCTTCTTGAAAGACACCATTAAGAAAATGAAAAGGCAAGACATAGCCTGGGAGAAAATATTCATATTATCTATATCTAACAAAGGATTTGTATCCAAATTATATAACGAACTTTTACAACTGCATTATCAGAAGACAGATGAACTCAATTTTTTAAGTGGGCATATGAATGTTTTACAAATATACATATGGCCAATAAACCCATCAAAAGATGTTCAGTATCATTAGTCTTCAAGGAAATGCAAATTAAAAATGACAGATACCACTATACAGCTCCTATAATGGCTACAATTAAGAAGACACAATATCAAGTGTTGAAAATGATGAGGAACAAATGTAATTTTCATATGTTGCAACTGGGAAAGTAAAATTATGCAACCACATTGGAAAACAGTTTAGAAGTTTTTTATAAAAGTAGGCCAGGTACGGTGGCTCATGCCTGTAATGACAACACTTTGGGAGGCCAAGGCTAGAGTATTGCTTGAGGCCAGGAGTTTGAGACCAGCCTGGGCAACATACAGAGACCCCATTTATTAAAAAATAGATAAATAAAAGTAAACATACACTTACCATATGGCCCAGCAATCGGACTCCCAGGTATTTACTAAAAAGAAATTAAAATATGTCCACACAGATACTTGCACACAAATGTTCATGGCACCTTTATTCACAATAGCCAATAAATGGAAACACATCACATGTCCACAGGTGGATGAAGAAACAAATTGTGGTATATCTGTACAATAGAATACTACCTAGTAAGAAAAAGAACGAAATACACAAAAGCATAGATAAAACTCAAAAACATGCTGAGTAAAAATAAGCCAGATACAGAAGAATACATGATGCATTAAATTCTAGACTAAGGTAAACTAATTTGTAGTGATAGAAAGCATATCACTAGTTGCCTGGGGCAAAGTGGGTGGGGAAGTACAGAAAGGAACTTTTAGAGATGATGAAAATATTCTATATCTTGATTTCATACTGTGTAAGATATATACATATATATATATGTTAAAACTCATATTCTTCATGACTTAAGTGAGTGCATTTTATTGCATGAAAAGTAAAACTCAATAAAGTTAATTTTTAAAATGTCAAAGTCAAGAAAAAGAAAGCCTAAAGAACTGTTTCAGATTAAAGGAGGCTAAAGAAACATTACAATCAAATGTACTGCATTATCCTGAACATGGAGTTTTTAAAAATACATATAAATGACATTATTGGGACAATTGACAAAATTTGAACATGGATTACAGATTAGATCATCGTACTATAACAATGCTAAATTTTCTGAGTTTGATAATTGCACTGTGATTATATAAAACAAAGTCCTTGATCTTGGAAAATATTTAGACAAAGGGGCATGAAGGCCTCACCTAATTATTAAGTGGAGGATAGAAAGAGAGAGAAATATAAAGCAGAGCAAAATATAAACAACCAGTAAGTAAGAGTAAAGATTATATAGAAGTTCCTTGTACTATTCTTGCAACTTTCAGTAAGTTTCAAGTTATATTTTATAGCAAAACAAATGTTTTAAAAGATGAGGTAACTTCTAGATGGGAAGAAAAAAATAACTATATTCTAGTTCACAACTGTTTATCAAAACCAGAAGATGCTGAAATAATTTATCCTATTGATAAGAAAAAGATGCAGGATATAATATCAGAGTTCTCTAACTGGTTCTGTAGGTAGTTCCAAGAATTTACAAAGAATAAATAATTCCTTAGGGACATTAAAGGAAGGATTAACCACTCTCAAAAGAGAAAATCTGGCCAGGCGCGGTGGCTCAAGCCTGTAATCCCAGCACTTTGGGAGGCCGAGACGGGAGGATCACGAGGTCAGGAGATCGAGACCATCCTGGCCAACATGGTGAAACCCCGTCTCTACTAAAAAATACAAAA
>NW_016810444.1:374627-401258 GCF_001698545.2 Rhinopithecus bieti
TAAATTTTAAAATATTACTCAACCTTTAAAATAGAGATGGTAAATTTCTACTAATTACCAAGCCTAAATGAGATTAAATATACAAAAGTTCTTTGTAAACTCTAAATCCTAAACAAATATTTAGTAATTGTTGATTAACCAAGTCAATTCCATCATTATGCAAGATAATAGAGTTTACTGTATGAAATTTAATATTTTATACCTTAGGTGCTTTTAATGGTATCATCACACAGAGTCGCACAAACATTAACACTATGGCAAATCTTGCAGACGTGCAGGAGGGAGTACATATTGATCACAAATAAACCAAATATGTGAAATCAAGGCAGAATGGAAACACACATACGTGCATAACACACACAATTATCTTTATAACAGCATCCAAATAGAAGTCCTTGTGCCCATTTTAGTGCAAATATATTTTAACTGAAAACCTCCATATTCTATGTCAGCAAAAGTAGAAGTCTTTAATTTGCTCACAGGACCGAAACGATCAGAATTTTCAGGGGAGTTTACATACTAGTTCACTTTTGGGAGCAGTAATAATGTAAGATGTGCCAATGAGTTTTGGGAACTATAGGCTTTTACTAATCCAAACATGGATCCTGGAGTCCCAATCCCGTATTTGAAACAAGCAAACCTCCAAGATATCCACACTACATCTATAAGGCACAGATTAAAAGTTGCCCAGTAGACCTCAGAGATCACTAATACATATCATAAGCCTGTTTGTTAGGCTTCAAGGATTATGGAGGGGAAGAAATAACGTAAAATCATGCAATCTTTCTTTCAAGATTTCCTTCATACCTGTATTTTGCAAAATTTTAAAACGATCTCATTTTCTCTATGACATCTGTTCTTTAGCATGAGGAGTGAATCCAGTTCCTTTTCTGCAGAAAGCTGTCTTTTTTGAGAATGTCATATTTTAAAGTCTTATTTGTCAAAAGCTGCTCTTTTAAGTAGTTATCATTTTGCATGATGTACTTTTCACTACAGTTTCTTAGAATTTCCTGCTGTTCATGTTTTCTTGAACACACTGAAAGACTAAAATTAATAGCATAGACATAATACAAATAAGTACTCATAATAGTTAAATATTGAAAGTTAAAACAAAGGAAAAAATTTCACTCTGACAACCATTAATCATTACTTTAATTAGTCATTACTTTAATTAGTCATTTGACATTTAGAAAGTAACACCTCAACAAACTGACCATAAAAAGGGAAACATACATTTCTCACCATTAGCAANTAATCACAAATTATTATAGGAAACAAAAAAAGAAAACATTCCATTTTCACCTTTTCTTCTTAGTGCACACTGAATCAGAGAAAATAGAGTCAGTTCTCTTCTCACAGATGCAATTGTACTTTTGAATGCAATCAATAGTTGCCATTCTTGTTGAGGTCAAAAATGCACATTCTCCTCTCCCAGAAGAAGAACGCATTATTGTAGAATTACTGTAGAACAGAAAACATATGTAGCCAGCTGTTTAATTCCAAAGCTTACAATTACATAAATCATGATTTTTAAAAAATTCTGTTGCCTAAATGTCTAGAATATGGAAATGTTTATCATAACTTCATCACTAAAATATTTTCTTTTGTTCTTAGTCCATTAAATAGAATCATGACCTCTTAATCACACCCACAATCTCCCATTTTATTCCACACTGACAATTTTTGGTCAGAAGGCAAAAGTACCTTGCAGTATTGCAATGAAATTATGATATATTGCTTTCCTGTGCTAATTTTTTTCCAATAAAAGTGAGAGATTAAAAAGAAGGTGGCCAGGTACAGTGGCTCACACCTGTAGCCCCAGCACTTTGGAAGGCCAAAGTGGGCTCATCACTGGAGCCCAGGAATTCAAGACCAGCCTGGGCAACATAGTGAGATCCCATCTCTACAAAAAATACAGAAATTACTAGATTACCACGGTGTGGTGGCACATGGCTGCAGTCATAGCTACTCAGGAGACTGAGGCAGGATGATCACTTGAGCCCAGGAGGTCGGGGCTACAGTGAGCTGAGATCATGCCACTGCACTCCAGCCTGGTGACAAAGTGAAATCCTGCCTCTAAAACAACAAAAAAGAGAGAGAGAGGAATTGAATATCTGTAACATAGATAACCAGGGCTCATGTATATATATTGTAAGAAGAAAAGGGAAGAATTGGAATATAGTCAGAGATGAGATTGATTGATTGTGTTTTGTCTCCTTTCCTCCCCCACCCTATAGCTAGGAGTTATTAGCTAATGACAATTCTTTGAAAAATATCTAAAGCATGACTTCTATTTTAGCAAAATGGTTGATTAAGTGAGTTCTTTAAAACAATTTAAAATACTGAATAAAAAACGTTAAACCTTCTTGAATAACTTCATAAACTGATAAGAAGCAGATTCATACTCAGGCTGAATATGAAGTAAAGTAAAGCCACTGCAGAGGGCAAGTGAAGCACTGAAGATAGTTTTTCCCTTAATGGATGTAGTAGGCTGAAATGAATTCCACTCAAGATGGAGATTCTAAGTAGAAGATAAGCTACATAGGACTGAGAACTCAAAGGGATATACGTTCAGTATAAACCACCCAGAATTGTCTTGAACCTTGGATCTAAGCAGAAAAGAAGACTGATAATCCAACTTAAGAATTCAAAATCAAAAAGCATCCCTCGTATGTTTGCATTTGCTGTATTACTTAAGAAAGTTCAAATCTGCTACAGGAAAATAAAGAAACAGGTAAGGAAGATAAATGAAACCAAGTAGCCTGTAAGGCATAGGTAGAACTCACAAGATATGTTAGGTGTGAACAGGTAATATTAGTAACATATGAGGTGTTAGATATAGATACAGTAAATAAAGTATGTGTGCATTAAACATAAACAAAAAAGAAGGGACCAAATAGACACTAAACATACACAAAATACACATGAGGCTCATACACACTCAACATTCAAGAGGTCTTAAATTCACCACCCATTGGTGATTCCCATTCTGGCCTCTGCCCAAGAAACACAAATTAAATCCACAGCTGCTCATCAGGTTAACTGGAAACGTACAACTGTGGCCAGGCTTACACGTTCCTGTAAGACAGAATCTTCCCTGTAGAAATACGTGTGTGCTGGCCACAAAAACTTTGTCTGTTGGGTCCCCTTACTCACACCACAAGATGGCCCTATATCATCATCAGGGGAGGATTATGCAGCAGAGAGAGTCAGGTCATATGAAGACTGCATAACCCAAGATTCAGGTGATCCTTTCACCCTGCACCTTATCCCAAGTGCAACAACTTATCCTCTCTTTCCCTTTGGGCTGTGCTATGGGTTTTATATTGGTTTCACCAACTGTGATTTGACGATCTTAATTTGGCCTGTAAGCCCTTCTGTTCTGTGACCTCTGGTATAGTTTGCCTGGGAGTGTGCTTGAAGAATATGATTCCATCAAGGTAATTCCCTCTGCATGACATCTTTGCAGGTTTGCAGTCCAGAATTACAATACTTGCAGAACCCACCCTTAAAATTATAATAATTAAGATTTTTTTAAAGTCAGTGAATAGTTTAACCAGATTAGAACTAAATCTAAACCCAAGAGTTTACTAATAATGTACTTCAAAATAGAAGGTCTATAGTGAAGGTGTATATACATATATATTACATGTTTTATATGTATGTATGTATAAACTAATTATATAAAGTAACTTGAAATAAATTTTTTGGATACTCAGTATACTCATTTGTGGTTGTGGGAGGGATCATTATGGCTGACTTACAGGATGGTCCAGTCAGTTCATACCACCACCTTCCTTTATGATTTTGTTTCATTTTATGTACCTCATAATACATATTGCTGAGCATGTGTTTAACATAATACTTTTAAAATTATTATTAATAACTCTTTATGTCCCTTCTCTTCCTTTTCTACCTATACCTCCTAAAACATTCTTACTCATTGTTCTAATTGTTACTAAAGACTCCTGCTTGAAAATGAGTTAAACTGTGTGAAATGAGAAAAGATTCTCTTTAGACACAATCCTTTCACCCCCCCACACCAGTGTTACAGTTTGAATGCACTCCAGACACTTACATTCCAGGTGTGTCATTATCAATCCATTTCCACTTACTTTCCCTTTCATCATATGATAATCCAATCCAGTAATTATTTTCATAAATCTGAGATTGAATGAAGGCCTATAATAGAAACAAAACATATTAAGTGACTGAATTCCCATCTGTGTGATGAGGGAGAACAAGGACAGGTCAAGGGGCCAGCTGTTTCTGTGGTCAGTACTCTGCTACTCTCCATATCATCCTTCATCCGTTCTCGCTAGAAAAACCTCTCTTCCCTAGATCCCTGCCTTTCCATTTCCCAAAGTCATTTCCCCCTCGTATTAATATATTATTCATTTATGTTAAAAAAAAATGGCTATCAGTATCACAGATTATTTAAAACATGGAAAGTTTAAAATCCAAATATCTACCAATAGGAAAGTTGTTAAATATTTTTATAATGCTTTATGAAACTATCCAAAATCACACTCCAGGAGAATACTTAGGATGTAGGAAATTGAACATCACTTAATCTTAAGTGAAAAAAGGAGTCCTCAGAACAAATCTATTAAAATAAAAAGGTGTGTGTATGATAGGGGTGCAGTAAAATCTTAAGCCCCATAAGAGGAAGGCTTGCTATAGTTCCACAGCTGGAATGGGTGAAGTATTTGAAAGTATTTACTATGTCTAAAATGTAATATATCCAAGTGACATATTACATAATATCTGACTAAATGACTAAATATATTTTAAAATATAGGTTTAAATGTAACTGTTTTACATTTGATATGAAATTATTATATGAAAGTATTTCATAACTTGATATCATGAATTCTTTTATGCTATGATTTTAAACATTCATTAGATTTGCATATACATTTTCTGTTGTTTTCCTAAACAATAAATAAAGGTTTCAGGCTAATCTTTGCAAACATACCTCTATAAAACATATTTTGAGTATTTGGATAACTTTTATTAGTAACACTTTTTAAAAATTTTAAACACAATTTTTTAAAAAATTCAATATTGTTATATTCAATATTGCTATCACTATCATTCAGTATTGTTACACTATGTCACTATATTTTCTCTTTTTACAATTCTGTTTTAAAGATACACATCTTGAGATAATATATAACAATGTTAAGTGAGTGTTACCTACGAATGCAATGAAAATCACTATTGAGGCAAATTTGTAAAGCTGTTATCACTTTTATGTTCCTCATTATTATTTCCATTTTGAAGACAGGCTCAGAGAGGTTAAATAAATACTAGAGGTCATCCATCTCCCCTTCTAAGGAGTCTGCAGTATAACCACTCACAGGGAGATGATTTGCGAAACGCAAACAGCATCCTTAATAATAATGGTCATCATGATTGATAACATGTATTGAATATTTAGTAAGTAGCAGAATTATATGACCACTAGCAGGCAGTGTTGCCTGGGAGCCTCTTAACTATACCATTTTGCTCACACAACAGACACACAAAGACTAGCTAAAGTCTCTCATTCTGGACTCCAGTCAGTCTTCAATATCTTAGGTCCAACATTGAGAGACAGAGTCCAAGAGAATAAAAGTGAATGTAAAATACCAGTTCATCTTTGTCATCTATCTTCAAAAGAGATGATCTACAATGTTGACAAGTTTGTTTACATCCCTTCCAGTCTTTCTTCTGCATGGTAAAATAATAACAGTTTACTCCACAACAGGACCAGTGGTCTTCAGAGAATTTGCCTACAATATATTAGGTGAATCATCAAACTTCTTGTCATCTGGTATTCTGCTAACCACAGCAATATGTTTCTCAGCCCTCCATAACTAAATAAAATCCCAATAGCAATCAATAATGATAATACAAAGTTCATCAAGATTCTGGAATACAAGAGATACCTTCACTCCCATGTCCAATGCAGCATTATTCACAATAGCCAAGCTATGGAAACAACCTAAATGTCCATTGATGGACGAATGGCTAAGGAAAATGTGTTATATACAAAAAACAGAATATTAGTCAGCTTCTAAAAGAAGTAAATCCTTCTGTATATGACAACGTGGATGAACCTTGAGGGCATAATGCTAAGTGAAATAAGCCAGTCACAGAAGAACTAATACTTTATTATTCCAATTATATGAGGGATCTAAAATAGTTAAACTCACAGAAGCATATCATGGTGGTTGCCAGGGTTGGAAGGAAGTGGAAATGAAGAGTTGTTCAATGGTATACAGTTTCAGTCATACAAGATGCCTAGGTTCTAGAGATCTGCTGTGCAGCATAGTGCCAATAGTTAATGATACTGTATCGTACACTTAAAAACTTATTAAGAGGGTAGATCTCATGGTGTGACCGCAAACACATTAATAAATAAAAGGACATGAGGAAACTTTTGGAGATGACGGATATATTTATTATTCTGATTGTGGTGATGGTTTCATTTCTGTCCAAATTCATCAAATTGAAAACATTAAAATATGCATTTTGTATATCAATAATAATAAAATTGTCTAAAATAATAAAACTGAATTAAGTTTTTATAAAAGATTTTAGAATGTTTTCTAAATAAAAGAAAAAATTTTTCAAACTTTTTCTTTTCCTCATATATTTTATACCATACTAAATTTTAAAAATATTACTCAACCTTTAAAAATAGAGATGGTAAATTTCTACTAATTACCAAGCCTAAATGAGATTAAATATACAAAAGTTCTTTGTAAACTCTAAATCCTAAACAAATATTTAGTAATTGTTGATTAACCAAGTCAATTCCATCATTATGCAAGATAATAGAGTTTACTGTATGAAATTTAATATTTTTATACCTTAGGTGCTTTTAATGGTATCATCACACAGAGTCGCACAAACATTAACACTATGGCAAATCTTGCAGACGTGCAGGAGGGAGTACATATTGATCACAAATAAACCAAATATGTGAAATCAAGGCAGAATGGAAACACACATACGTGCATAACACACACAATTATCTTTATAACAGCATCCAAATAGAAGTCCTTGTGCCCATTTTAGTGCAAATATATTTTAACTGAAAACCTCCATATTCTATGTCAGCAAAAAGTAGAAGTCTTTAATTTGCTCACAGGACCGAAACGATCAGAATTTTCAGGGGAGTTTACATACTAGTTCACTTTTTGGGAGCAGTAATAATGTAAGATGTGCCAATGAGTTTTGGGAACTATAGGCTTTTACTAATCCAAACATGGATCCTGGAGTCCCAATCCCGTATTTGAAACAAGCAAACCTCCAAGATATCCACACTACATCTATAAGGCACAGATTAAAAGTTGCCCAGTAGACCTCAGAGATCACTAATACATATCATAAGCCTGTTTGTTAGGCTTCAAGGATTATGGAGGGGAAGAAATAACGTAAAATCATGCAATCTTTCTTTCAAGATTTCCTTCATACCTGTATTTTGCAAAAATTTTAAAACGATCTCATTTTCTCTATGACATCTGTTCTTTAGCATGAGGAGTGAATCCAGTTCCTTTTTCTGCAGAAAGCTGTCTTTTTTGAGAATGTCATATTTTAAAGTCTTATTTGTCAAAAGCTGCTCTTTTAAGTAGTTATCATTTTGCATGATGTACTTTTCACTACAGTTTCTTAGAATTTCCTGCTGTTCATGTTTTTCTTGAACACACTGAAAGACTAAAATTAATAGCATAGACATAATACAAATAAGTACTCATAATAGTTAAATATTGAAAGTTAAAACAAAGGAAAAAATTTCACTCTGACAACCATTAATCATTACTTTAATTAGTCATTACTTTAATTAGTCATTTGACATTTAGAAAGTAACACCTCAACAAACTGACCATAAAAAGGGAAACATACATTTCTCACCATTAGCAACTTAAGTGTAGGATAAATAAAAGAAAATATCTGAATAAAATGATGAAGGCGACACCTTATCTCTCAGTTTAGTTCATTTTTAATAACACATCATTTATAAATAAGCACTAAAGTAAAAGTCAATTTGCCAACATTTAACCACATATCTTCTGCATATGAAAATCTGAACTAAGAAACATGAAGGGATAGCACAATTATTATTGGAGCAGATAGAATATCCGCAGCAGAAAAGAGAGTAAGATCCAGGTATGTAATTTTATCTGAATATAAAATTTCAGTGACTTTTCTCTAAAGATATGAAGGAATTCAAACAAAAGATAAAGCTTAAATTTAATATTATATAACAGCATGTGTAGATTGTTTTACTAAACCATTTCGTCATTACATACTTTGAGAAATGTCAAGAGAAAGCCATAATTTCTGTCAAACAGTTGTCCCTCAAAGAATGTTTATCTCAGATTCACAACAATCAAACCCAAATGGCAGAATACATGTATTACTAAATCCTCTATGACAAGGAATATTACCATGTATTATACACAGTGAGACAGCTCATCACAGATTCAGGGTCAAGGTTAAGTACATTAAAAATGACACTGTGATATGCCCAGAAAAAAATCACCAACAAAGGCCAGAGCCACCTGGGACACTCTCTGATTACAGACGGGGAACAATGGATGGAGCATGGTTAATATCTGCACAATCAGGGGTTACTGCTGCTACTCAGACAAGAAAGTTGTATTTGGCTACTCACTCTTGGTCACCAACACTGTGACTATCATCAGAAGAAATAAACAGAGGAGCCCAAGAATCACTGCAATGAGACGCCAGGGCACTGAAAACTCTTTAAATACAAAAATAAGGAAAATAATCACCAGGGGAAGAGCTCGGTTCACTACTAACCTTGACCTGAGAAACCATTTGAAACAAAGAGACAATCTTCTCTAAAACTTTGACAAAAATATATCAAATATATCAAATATACCTAATTTCTTAGGAAATTAGGGAAAATGTGACTGGGTTAGAAAATTTTGTAAATTAAAAAAATTTAGAAAAGAATATGGTTACATGTGCAATTTGTTTTTTCATATTTCTCGTTTCTTGGGTATCATCTTTTTATGTTGACTAGCATAAGAAGTAAATTTTAGATATTTGCTGTTTAATTATTCTTTTCTATATTAACATTTATTAATAAATTGAATCTTTTATGGACATTAATGACTGCCTGTTGACAACTTTTATTTTCATATTGGCTTCTCTGGCAATATAATATACTGATATATTAAATGTGTAATCTGGAAGTTACATGCATGCATTGTAGAAATCCCACACCCAGGAATAGTTCTATAGGATTTAAAAAGTCCATCCCGCATAAAAGCACCAATAGCAGTAGACACAAAACATGTAGTAAAATCTAAGCTAACATGTGTGCTCCTTCCTGTGATCACAACTAATCATGAAGAGAAAGGAAAAAGCAGTCAATAATGCTAAGAAATTAGTAGTCAAATAGTGGATATTCTGAAGCTGCAAATATGGATGGCTCCATCTTTGAGGGAGTTTCTAGAAATCAAGTTTTCTTTCTTTTTCATCAATTCTATTTTTCTCTAAACAATACTATAGCCTTTCGCTTTTGAGATCCTCAGTGTCTGAAAGTTGTATCTCTGATTATATTAAAGCAGTAAAAGTTATTCTCATTGTAGAGTTTAACAATGATCATATTTGAAGGGAGAGAGAGAGCAATAGAAAAATTAGAATGCCCTTTTGATTCAAACATTGTTTCTGCATCATTGCCATTAAGATTTGGTAAATACTTAAGGCACATAAAATATCTTCTATCTGCATAAAAATGTTGTTTTAACATTGATTTTTCATTTCTTACACACTCTCTTATACTTTTACGTCCCTAAGAAAACGTAAGGTTTTCTTTAGACTCTAGTCTGTCCTTTATTATCAAGGCCTCACAAATTCTTCTTGACTAGATTTAAATAAAAACATTCTACTAGCTTCTCAAATTTAAAAGAATTCACTCATTTCTCCATCCTCAAAACTTAAAAAAAAATACTTCTACTACTCTACCCNCACTCTGACAACCATTAATCATTACTTTAATTAGTCATTACTTTAATTAGTCATTTGACATTTAGAAAGTAACACCTCAACAAACTGACCATAAAAGGGAAACATACATTTCTCACCATTAGCAACTTAAGTGTAGGATAAATAAAAGAAAATATCTGAATAAAATGATGAAGGCGACACCTTATCTCTCAGTTTAGTTCATTTTAATAACACATCATTTATAAATAAGCACTAAAGTAAAAGTCAATTTGCCAACATTTAACCACATATCTTCTGCATATGAAAATCTGAACTAAGAAACATGAAGGGATAGCACAATTATTATTGGAGCAGATAGAATATCCGCAGCAGAAAAGAGAGTAAGATCCAGGTATGTAATTTTATCTGAATATAAAATTTCAGTGACTTTTCTCTAAAGATATGAAGGAATTCAAACAAAAGATAAAGCTTAAATTTAATATTATATAACAGCATGTGTAGATTGTTTTACTAAACCATTTCGTCATTACATACTTTGAGAAATGTCAAGAGAAAGCCATAATTTCTGTCAAACAGTTGTCCCTCAAAGAATGTTTATCTCAGATTCACAACAATCAAACCCAAATGGCAGAATACATGTATTACTAAATCCTCTATGACAAGGAATATTACCATGTATTATACACAGTGAGACAGCTCATCACAGATTCAGGGTCAAGGTTAAGTACATTAAAATGACACTGTGATATGCCCAGAAAAAAATCACCAACAAAGGCCAGAGCCACCTGGGACACTCTCTGATTACAGACGGGGAACAATGGATGGAGCATGGTTAATATCTGCACAATCAGGGGTTACTGCTGCTACTCAGACAAGAAAGTTGTATTTGGCTACTCACTCTTGGTCACCAACACTGTGACTATCATCAGAAGAAATAAACAGAGGAGCCCAAGAATCACTGCAATGAGACGCCAGGGCACTGAAAACTCTTTAAATACAAAATAAGGAAAATAATCACCAGGGGAAGAGCTCGGTTCACTACTAACCTTGACCTGAGAAACCATTTGAAACAAAGAGACAATCTTCTCTAAAACTTTGACAAAATATATCAAATATATCAAATATACCTAATTTCTTAGGAAATTAGGGAAAATGTGACTGGGTTAGAAAATTTTGTAAATTAAAAAAATTTAGAAAAGAATATGGTTACATGTGCAATTTGTTTTTTCATATTTCTCGTTTCTTGGGTATCATCTTTTATGTTGACTAACATAAGAAGTAAATTTTAGATATTTGCTGTTTAATTATTCTTTTCTATATTAACATTTATTAATAAATTGAATCTTTTATGGACATTAATGACTGCCTGTTGACAACTTTTATTTTCATATTGGCTTCTCTGGCAATATAATATACTGATATATTAAATGTGTAATCTGGAAGTTACATGCATGCATTGTAGAAATCCCACACCCAGGAATAGTTCTATAGGATTTAAAAGTCCATCCCGCATAAAAGCACCAATAGCAGTAGACACAAAACATGTAGTAAAATCTAAGCTAACATGTGTGCTCCTTCCTGTGATCACAACTAATCATGAAGAGAAAGGAAAAGCAGTCAATAATGCTAAGAAATTAGTAGTCAAATAGTGGATATTCTGAAGCTGCAAATATGGATGGCTCCATCTTTGAGGGAGTTTCTAGAAATCAAGTTTTCTTTCTTTTCATCAATTCTATTTTCTCTAAACAATACTATAGCCTTTCGCTTTTGAGATCCTCAGTGTCTGAAAGTTGTATCTCTGATTATATTAAAGCAGTAAAAGTTATTCTCATTGTAGAGTTTAACAATGATCATATTTGAAGGGAGAGAGAGAGCAATAGAAAATTAGAATGCCCTTTTGATTCAAACATTGTTTCTGCATCATTGCCATTAAGATTTGGTAAATACTTAAGGCACATAAAATATCTTCTATCTGCATAAAATGTTGTTTTAACATTGATTTTCATTTCTTACACACTCTCTTATACTTTTACGTCCCTAAGAAAACGTAAGGTTTTCTTTAGACTCTAGTCTGTCCTTTATTATCAAGGCCTCACAAATTCTTCTTGACTAGATTTAAATAAAACATTCTACTAGCTTCTCAAATTTAAAAGAATTCACTCATTTCTCCATCCTCAAAACTTAAAAAAAAATACTTCTACTACTCTACCCCATTATAGCTTCTTATTACCAGCCAATAACCAGAAGTACAGATACGAATCTTTTTTCAAATGTCAAAAGTTTGACAATCCATAAGAAACAGGTGAATGTAGATGCTTAAAATGCATACCTTTGTCATCAGTTTTCCCAGGCCTTTGAGTATCATCAGGCCTTAATCTATTCTGTGACTCTGAAGGAGACTGCAAAAATCTCAGGGTTGAATAAATCTCTCCCTGATCATTCATCTTTAGAGTAAGAAGATAAGTTTTGCATTCAAATCCTGCAACAGGATGGCTTCTGTTGAAAGAAAAATTAAAATGTCAGCCAATAGGAACACACCAGGATTTGATGCTAAGAGATGTGTGTGTGTCTGTCTGTGTCTGTTGGTGTGTGTTTATTAACTAAGTGCCTAAAGCATGTAGAGTGAGCCTCATTTATAGAAGAAATGAAAAATCTTTCAACATTTTTGTTAAAGTCATTTATATTTCTAGTGATCACAGTCATAATAATTAGAAAATACAGAAATGATGAGAAAAAAAATCTACCAATAGATTATTGTTCTATTCATCCAGCCAATTTTGCTCAAAATATTCAAAATACATATACAAATGTTAGGCAAAATTGATACCACCATAAATCACTGAAACACTTTAAAACTATCAGTTCAACAAAAAATCTAAATTCTGAAAAAATAAAAATAGCTTGGCTTTTAAAAACTTACATGTATTCTAACATACATATAAATATAACAAAGTTCTTGCATTCTTTTCAACTATACTTGACTCTACCAGAGTGTTTCCCAAATGTATCACATATACCCTCTACAAAAGAATTATTTGAGGGTTAATATTGCAAATTGGTTAACATTCCAGATTCAGTGCCTTTTGCAAGATGTACTAAATAAAAACCACTTCGGTTGGAGCCCAGATAAATGTATTTTTAATCTCAAATGATTCCATGTACATTAAAATTTTAGAAATAATCTTCCAGTATATTATATTGCCAGAGAAGCCGATATGAAAATAAAAGTTGTCAACAGGCAGTCATTAATGTCCATAAAAGATTCAATTTATTAATAAATGTTAATATAGAAAAGAATAATTAAACAGCAAATATCTAAAATTTACTTCTTATGCTAGTCAACATAAAAGATGATACCCAAGAAACGAGAAATATGAAAAAACAAATTGCACATGTAACCATATTCTTTTCTAAATTTTTTTAATTTACAAAATTTTCTAACCCAGTCACATTTTCCCTAATTTCCTAAGAAAAATAGGTATTTTCTATCATAGAGTCATTCAAGATGGATAAAATATATAAATCGTTAGACTTAAGTAAAAAGTAACTCCTCAAATCTCTATTCTTTATTTTGATAACACAAAGCAAAAGTCATAGCATATTGAGAAAGAGAAAATAACTTTTTGTTAATACTGAACTACAATTTCCTTCAGAGTAATGCAGCTCTAATAGAATCAGTAGCAAATGCTTTCTTGTCATTCCTGTTATAATGCTAAGTCATTTGTAATTAAATGCCATATTTCTAGAATTAGTAAGGCTAAGGATAATCTGGTAGAAAGATCTGAGAAAATAAAAGCGGATATTACCTGTATCTGTGCTATGCAGTTGTGCAGGTGGAGAAAGCTGATTTCAAAATGAGGGAGAAGTTGGCCTTTCCGGTCCTGGATCCCTAAGGGGTTATAACATGAAAGCCAGAAATAAATTCTCTTCGAATGTTACTCTAACTCAAAATTTTCTGCCCCACCTCTTGACCAAAGTGGTAAGAGGAAATTGTATGATGAAAGCTGATACCGATGGGAAAGGAAAGATGGTCAAGAGCTGTAGATTCTCTATCTCAACTAACAACCACTTAGTACTCTTTGCAAAATAATATTCAAAATCAATATTTGAGGACTGAAAAGATAAAATTTTGTACACATCTTTGGAGAAAATAAAACTAACATCATTAACAAAAAACTAAGAGAAACTGCTGGTAAAAGAGATGACTAAAATGTCTACGTATAAAAATGTAGACATATATAAAAGAAGTGTAATGATTAAAATATTTAGCTCTTAGTTTAAATAATAGTCTCTCTGTTAGAAATGTTCTCCTATATGTTACTATTTTTTTAAAAGTTCCTTTTCTATCTATGTTTATTTCAGGTAAATGTATTTTTTAAAATTACTTTAAAACATCCATAATTCCACTATAAAATTGTGGCATATATTCTTCCAGTTTTTTTCTCTGTATGTTATGTTTACTGTCAAGGTTGGTATCATTCCTTACACAGTATTTTTGATTTATTATTTTCTAATAAATAATACGTATTCCATTATTTTAAAGAAATTCATCTGAAATGTTATTTTAAATATTATTCACAGGGATAAACCATCATTTATTTAGGCAATCCACTACTGTTGGATACTTAAATTGTTTTCAATTTTTTGCTATTGTAAAATCTATTTGGTCTGTACTTTTGAATATTTTGTTAGGGAAACTTTTTAAGCATAAAATTATATGTCAAAAGGTATATGTATTTAAAGAAGTCTAATACATGTGACCAAATGCCCTCCAGAAAAGATGTTCCCATTCATATTCCATCAGTTGTGTGTGAAAATGTTCACATTTGATTTTTTCAGAAAAAGATACTGGCAAATTATTTCTCTACTTGAAATCTACGAAATCTCACTTCATAAATCTGTCCCTAAAACCTTCCAGCAAGGCCTCACATTTTCACCTATACTGAAGACTTTAAAAAATTCATTTTTATCACTCTACCATGAGGTGGACCCTGCCAGAATGTACTCAGATCTCTCATTGACTTTCACTTTTACTGGATTCAGTTTCTTTCAATCTTCTGATTACAGTTGTAGGAAACCAATTTACATTGTTCTTCAAATCAGGTGATACTGGTTAATAAGGAGTGTGGGATAGAGAGGCACAGAGCAGCAGGGGAAATTGCTGATACAGGGACATGTAGTCCCTGAAGTCGGCCACATCATCATGTGTAGGCCATCAGATGAAACATCTCCCAGAGGCTAATTTTACTTGATAATGAAGGCAAAGTCTCATGCATGGAGTTTGGGCGCTTCAGGAATACTTGCTGCTGGGCATTTTCTTCTTTTCCTCCATCCTGGATTGGTTTTGTCAGTCCCAAATCAGAGTAAAGATGGTCCGTATTCCTTTATCTCAATGCCAAAATAATAAATAAAGGAAGTTAGTTCTGTGAGAAAAGATAGGAAGTGGGTGACGGGGGCAGGGGCTGGGGTGTAGTAATAGCGGATGTTGAAAAGGTGACAGAGATACCGTCATGTATTGGAGTACCTCTTGTGCATATGACCATATTAAAACCTCCCAACATTTACAAGTATTTATTATTGTCCCCATTTCACAAATGAGGAAACTAAAGTGAAGAAATTCATTGACTTGCATAAGGAAACGTTATTGCTCATTCTTCATTCCTGTTTAAAATCAGGCCTGACTGAAGACAGAGCACAATGGACGATGAATTCAGAAGGACCTAGGCTTCCAACAAGGTCTTGCCACAAAGTATGAATCCTGGAACCAGGAAAATCTGGCTTGAAATGCTAGCCCCTAGCTCCCATATGTGACTTCAGGGAAGTTACTTCATTTCTCTAAGTCTTGTATTCACCATAGCAAAAGAGTGATTTTTTTTTTGCCATCCAAGGTTGCTGTGAGGGTTAAATGAGATAAGATCCATCTCAAAGTGTCTAACTACAACCTGGCATATATATGGGAGGCTCTCATCAATGTTAAAAATTGTTACTTGAAGTCCAAGATTCAAGTCCTTCTTATCTATAAAATTCGAATAAGTCAACCAAATCCTCAAGCCTCACTTTTCTCATAGGTTCAATAAAAGTATCACACGCTTCATAGGCTAGGACTAATAAATGTTAGCACTACAGACAGGATTTCTTACACTTCAAAATAAGTAACTGTTTTCTTGTTTTTCTTCCCCTCAGGTTGTAATAGGGGAAACACCAGGACTGCAGTTGAGAAATCCTGACATATCACACTGAGCCAGGTTCTCTATCCTGCCATGAGGCTTGGAGTACCAGTGCCACCATTGCTCTAGAGAAACCATTCTGTGGCTGCATATCTTACTGCCCCATGCAGATAGATACTGGTGATGTAGAGGCATTTTTCTGTTTTGATTTACATCCATATAGCCAGAGAGAAGGTGAATAGTTCTCAGGATAGAGACTAGACAAATGCAGAGCACCCTTTTTTATACTTTTTACATATTGTCTCTCCAACATAATATAAAGTCCGTAACGCTGTCTTTTTCATTATTGAAACTGTAGCACATGTAAGAGGTATGATGCCTACAAGTGCACTTGATGAACAAAGTGGATCAAGTTAAAAGGAATTGACTATAAAATCTAGATGTGTTCATAGTTTTGAAAAGAGGCAGAATGAAACTGATGATGGGAAAGTCAAATTTTCTAGCTGCTCCTTCTGTATTCTCTTCATTACCAAGCTCTGAATTGCTGGAAAAGGCAAATTTCTCCTTCAAAGGAAAACATAATCAGAACCAGAAGATAACAGTAACTTCAAATGGGATTGAAACTCCCTACTTGGCCTTTTGATTAAAGAGGCACAAAGTTGGAAGTATTAAACTTTATCACAACCAGTTAATAAAACAGAAAGAAGAGAAATACGAGAGTTTTGAATGTTCTGGTACTTTGTCTTCCAAATTCACTTTTGTGCAAAACATGCACGTAACACACAAATATGAATATATGAAGTATTAATTTGCTTATTTTCTGGCTCGTTTCCTGCAAAAGCCTTTTTTATTTGGGAAACCACATATTTTACTCACTCATTTCTGACCATACTGTTAGCCAGAAGCTTAGCACACAGCTTCTAGTCATACCTTCAAACCTTCAGGTCACACTGTCAAACCTCAATGGTTTATGATTTCACAGCAGCACCCTGTTCTTCCTGCCCCAGACTAAAATGAAGGATGTCTGGAAAAAACCCTAGCATGCAGGGAAGATAGTCTGAATCATTTCATTGGGAGGACTAACCTCACCCAGACAAGTTCTCATCTCCTTTTTTTATTTGTTCTAATGCCTAACTTTTATCCCACTGCATGACACTGGCTCTTATAGTAAAGAAAAAGATAAAAAAAAGGCCGAAGCAGGCGGATTACAAGGTCAGGAGATAGAGACCATCCTGGCTAACACAGTGAAACCCCGTCTCTACTAAAAAAAATACAAAAAACTAGCCGAGCGTGGTGGCGGGCACCTGTAGTCCCAGCTACTTGGGAGGCTGAGGCAGGAGAATGGCATGAACCCCAGAGGCAGAGCTTGTAGTGAACTGAGATCACGCCACTGCACTCCAGCCTGGGTGACAGGGCGAGACTCTGTCTCAAAAAAAAAAAAATCTCTAGCTTGAGATTTTCTGTTTTCCTAATCACCCTTTTTGTCCTTCTTGTCTTTACAGTAAGATATATTCAAATGCTCTAAGTTTAAAATACATTGTCTCAACTGGACCTCTAGTAACCGATCAAACAGTAACCATCCTTCCTCTTATTTCTGAGAAACCAAACAAGAGGGCCACCTCAGGAACTAAGTTAACCATGATGACATAAGGGCAAAAAAAGGATTGCCAATGGCAATTTAAGGGAAAATAGTTAAGCTGATCTGTAATTAAGACTTCTGATTCTTAAATCAGTATTCTCTCCACCACATCACACAGTTCAAATTAGGACAATGTAGATACCAGAGATTTTGAGTGGTAGTTATCCAACTTTACTGTGCATCATAGGAAAGTCAGCCAAGGCAGATTCTGAACTCACCCTGAAATCCTTCATTTATCTCTGTTATCTTTATTAAATTTTTAAAATGTTCTATTCTACTTCATTATCCATTCATGCTAGGAATCCAGTTATTAATTAAAGGGATCAGTGGTTAAACTTATAGCACAGTTCATGCTCACAGGTTCACACATTTCGAATCAAAACAAAGTAGTCTAACAATAGAATAAATAAATCATCTCAGTTAATTTATGTTTACATTAAAAATATCCATACAAATAGACTCAGCCTGATACCAATTCCTGATACCAATACCTATACCCAAGATAAATAATCTAAAGGCAAATAATCTAAAGACAGAGCAAGACAGCAACCAATTCAACAAACTTAAAAAACACCTACTATATGGAAAAGACTGTGCTAGGGTTCTGCACCATCTCATGAATAGGGAAGTGGTGGGATGAGGTGCAGAAACAGTACTTGCATTATTTCAAGTGGTCTCTTTATTAAGGAAAGAGGTCAAAGGAACATAACCTGAGTGCAATAAAAATCTAGTTTCATATAAAACTAGTACTATACAAAATTCAGTTTATAATGATCACTGTCCATCAGCAGCTTACGATCAAATAAAAGACAGATCAAAGTATAAGAAAATTGTAGACGATAATATTTTCCTAATGACCTAGTCTCCCATCTTGGTTTAAATATGAGAAATTCTAGTAGATAGTAGGTATAGAGCTAAATAACCAAAACATAAGGAAGTTAGAGAATGGGGACAAAGACTTAAAGATTTTTTAATATAAGCACTATTTCTCCTCAACCTTGTTCAGTTTTGAATGGATCAGCTTATTCAACAGGAGCCAGAGAATGAAGGTTATTTTGAGGAACAACCAAAAACTGCAGGCCCACTGGAAGTTCGAAAGGCGATTGTTCCTCTTTCTTCTTGAGGTTGACATCTAAATGCAAGAAAATTATAATACGATTTCATACTGAACAATCATCAAGGTCTACAACTGGAACAGAAATATTTTACGTACAAAAGACCTGAAGATGATGGTGTACTTGCATAATGAAGTGGAAATCATTTGACTTTCCACGGCAAACCTGAAGACAATGGGCATGCATTCTGAGGAGTGAAAAGGACCATCTAGTGCTCCATGGCAAACAGGTTACCAAGCCATGCTCTAGAGCTATAATGTCCAAAGGGTAGCCACTAGACACATGTGGCTATCTAAATTTAATCAAAATTAAATAGCACTACAAAAAAAAAAAAAAAAAGAAGAAGAAGAAGTAGCTTACTGGCACCAATTACACCAGTTAAGTAAAAAACCAAGATTTATTATAAGAGCTATTACAATAAAAAAGATGTTAAGTATAGAATCTAGGTTGGCACATAGGTGTTCACTTTATAATTGTCAAGAGTTTTGTATGTTTTATCCTTTTCACGTTAGAAAAAAAAATTGTTTAAATAGCACCATAAGTTCAGTTATACGAGGCACACCTCAAGTAATCAGTAGCCTCATTTGGCCAGTGGCTACCCTACTGGACTGCACATAGAACATTTCCATTATTGCAAAAAAGTTATTGGACAGCCCGACTGTAGAGCCTAGTTGCTCAGGAGTCCTGGCAAGCCTCCAGAAACTAATTATTCCACCCAAAAGTCAGTGCTAACTTGTTCCTAGGGCAAGTGGATTATAACTACTGGAACAGTACAACTTTTAAAGAGTGGAGGTTCAGATGGAAGAATAAGAGGAAACAAGGGACATGGTTACTAAAAGTAACGAAAGAGGAAATCTATTAGAAAGAGGTTGAAAGGAACTGGGAAACTTAAGTGAGACCCGTGGTCAATAGGAGTTAAAATATTTCTGTTCATTCATACGCACATGTACGTTTGTCTAAATGTTTAACAATTTATAAAGCTGAAAACTCATTTAGTTTTCCCCCTCCCCTACACACCAAATACATTGTGAAATAAGGAACAAGGACATAATCGAAGATATGCCTAACATGAGGCAGACTTCACTCTTGTAACACTTTAGGACATCACTGCTTATAATTGAAAATATTTAAATGTGAATAATCCCTGAGGGGTTTGTGATAACTGTAAAAAAAAAAAAAAAAAAAAAAAAAAAAACCGGACCTTCTGTAAGCCCCCCAAAATTAAATCCAATCATGTATGAAGGAAATAAGGGAAGATCTACAATTGCCTTTCATGGATGGGAATATGGCTACATATTTCCACCTAAAGTATCTTCTGTCACAGGATATACCTACCAGAACAATTTCTTATTATCTCTAAAGTGAATTAGAGATATAGCCTCCTAGAAAAAACAAAAAACTACTCTGCAACCAGGATTTGGTATGTTTTATTAGAGCAAATTTTTAACAAAAGGTGGCTTTTATTTACAGAATTTAATGTGTGTGGGGACTGTCCAACCCATGTGGACTCAAGCAAGGATAACCATTAAGCTTGCTAATGTATTTTCTTATTTTCAGTTTACATACAAATTTCTTTTTGTTTGCTTCACATTCATAAAAACCTCAATATTGTAAATGACAAATAACCCCTCCCATCCCTTAATTAAATATACAAACAGCTTGAAAACATACAATTTAAATTGGTTTAATCTTGAAGTGTAATCCAATAAGACTGAAAACTAAACATTTTAAGTCTTGTACCAAATAGTAAAATACTCGAAGACCTTCAGGATCCCTAAAATTTAAAAAGGTAAAAGTTACTTTTTCTTCCTAGGATAAAACAATTATTTAAATTCCTAAAACAAAACAAAATTAAAATCTTATAACAATTAAGTTAACAAAATTTAGGAGAAGGGAAGGATTTTGCCAACAACTAGAGCATAAAATGAATATCTTTTCTATAAGAAAAAAATAGTTTCTTCATCAGTATTCATTTTAGTATTTATTCATCTCCTTATGAATGTCATAACCGCATCATAAAATGTCTAATAAAATACCGTAATGCCACCATTTCACAGAATAACTGTGAACATTTTGATGTTTCTCTAATTTTAATAACTAAAATCATTCCCTGTGCCCCTTTTACATTACTTTCCCCACAGCATTAAAAAAAAAATTCCCTAGTAATTTTTAATTAATTTAATAATTCTCTCCTTGTTAGACACTGGGGTTAATTCCCCATTATTAATAATACTTCAATGAGCATCTTCATGCATAATAAAGCCTTTCCAATATTTAGGAGTAGTTCCATAGAAGAGATGCTCAGAAATGAAATTACTAGGCCAAAGGTGAATGAAAATGTCAACAGTTTTTGATGCATATTACCAAATTGCTTTCCAAAAACCACTACCAATTTATAATCCCAATAGGGTATCAATGCCACATCCTCACCAAATGTAGGAAAAGAAATTTCATAGTTTAAAAGTATCCAGTTGGTCTCTGTGAACACAGACTTTTGTGTCCAATAGTCATTATGCATTCATTCCTTTCTCCTTTCCTCTAATAAATATTTATTGAAAGCATCTATTATGTGCAGGGCACTATGCTAACTTTGTGGATACAGCAAGGTTCTCATGGAGCTTACTTAAAGCAGACAAATAGGTTATTACAATTTAGAGTGACAGAAAAAGGTAAGAGCACTATGGGACACTTTGAGGGGAATGGGCACAAATAAGTGGCTTGGATCAGACCAAGAAAATGGGATGTACTACAAAACCCTGGGGCGGAGGAGAGAGAGATCTGGGGAGGACATTGGTAGCTAAAGGATACTTAGGCTAGACTGGATTTTTTCCATCTTTTTCCCAAGTATTGAGCCCAAGGAGGAAAGTGAGATGACATGGACCTAATGAGGCTGATATAATCCAATAAGGACTTCTTTTCTTTGGATTTTCTGATACTATATCCATATTTTTATACAAAATAGCTAATACAATTTGGGCATTATTATATACAGCTGTTGGATTAAACTTTTTTGGACAATTGATGAAATACTCTGCTAACTTCTACTGAGAGACAAGATAGTAAGCCTTTAATGACATAAAAATCAGAATTACATCTGCATAATAAACTGATAGGAAGCTAATGAAATTATCTTGGCTAACAAACTGACTATACTATAGTTCTAAATGAGCCTCTCTAATAATGACAACTTAGCCAAAATTCTTTAACATACTTACTTTGACTGATTTACGTCAATAAGAGAACCTATTTTTGATGTGGTAAAAGATATGTGCTCATCCCCAATTACAATTTCAAGCTCCTAAAAAAAAAATAGCAGAAAATGTAGTTAATATAAAATCTATCCCAGAGATATCTGTATTCTTGCTACAAATGGATCCCAATTTTAGTTGCAAGTTTTCTAGCAGTCAACCAGTCTAGCGGGGTGGTGGGGGAAAAGAAACTTGGTGTATTAGATATAAACTATATCCTTAAAATAAAAACTGCTCACGAGTACTACCCCCAAGTTTAGGACCAACAAAGAATTGCTTTCCAGAGACATAAAGAAGACACGATGAAACAAAATGACAAAGAAATATTTCTTACAATGTCAGTAAAAACTGAAGACATCACTTTGAAGCACATGTTGGAAAAATGATAGGAGTATAAGACCATTTTAATATGATAAATACGTATTTTTTCTTTCTGGAAGATTCTACAAATAAAATGTATAATATTAATCACCACCACCACCAGTTTAGCACCTACTGTATGTCAGGCTCTAGTGCTAGGGACTTTATACTCTCTGTAATCTTGAAAATACCCTTATTCACCTATTTTACAAATAGGTAATTCAAAACTCATAAAGCAGAGGAAAACACCTGTTGATATTTATAACCACTAATAAGGATGGTACTTATATTTGATCCCAAGACTGTAAGACTTCAAAACTAATACTCTGGGGCCGGGCGCGGTGGCTCAAGCCTGTAATCCCAGCACTTTGGGAGGCCGAGACGGGCAGATCATGAGGTCAGGAGATCGAGTCCATCCTGGCTAACACGGTGAAACCCTGTCTCTACTAAAAAATACAAAAAAACTAGCCGGGCAAGGTGGCAGGCGCCTGTAGTCCCAGCTACTCGGGAGGCTGAGGCAGGAGAATGGCGTAAACCCGGGAGGCAGAGCTTGCAGTGAGCTGAGATCCAGCCACTGCACTCCAGCCTGGGTGACAGAGCGAGACTCCGTCTCAAAAAAAAAAAAACTAATACTCCACAAAATAACTAAAATTAAGAACTAGTTTTTAAAAAAAAAAACCATACTGTAGATGTTCCTAGTGTGCTGTCATTACTGTATAGATTTTTCCCTATATTGTGTATCTGCAGGCCTAAAACCAGTAATTAAGAAGCTGTATCTGTAATGAATTTTCAAGTTAACAGATACTATTGAAGACAATCCTAGCTATTTAACCAGAGGCCTAATTATGCAGTTTATGACACACACCAAATGGAGAATTAGCTAAGATGCTCTAACAGCCATAAAACCTTTGACCTGATACAAAAGGCAACTTCTGAAGCATGCCTACTCCTCCCCACTAACCAAAACCCATGAACACATCCTTAAGCGAGTAGATAAAATACTAGGCTGTCCCCGAGTCTAAATGATATAAAAGGTTAGCTGCTGTGGTTTGCTCTTTAGTACATCTGTATATCTGCATAAAACAAACTGAGGCCTAAATTTGCTTTTTAAAAGTGATATGATGCTTAAAATAAATACTGTTAACTATTACCTTTGCTCTTCTAAATAATGTTTCTTTAAACAGAAAAGTTAAGTTACTCCTACAGAGTGTCAGCATGTGTTAGATTTCTCCACATTTTCTTCTACTCAAAGAAGGTGATATAAAGTATAATCCTCAGGGATATACAAAAGTGAAATTAAATGTTTCTTCCTTCCAGGGGTTGTATCTCATTTCTCCAAGAGCTGAAAAGACCCAATTCAGAAACCAAACTTTCTTTTTACAGAGTGAAATTAGGCTTTCAGAGTTCTTCAGAAGCCTTTTGAGAAAAATCAATTATTCTGAAGGAATATGAGAGGCAAATGCAATCACAAGTTTTAACAAAGAAACCACCAATCAAGTCTCTCTCTGGGGTATAGGGATGCAAATAAGAATTTTAAAAGTTATGATTTGGCAAAAGTAAATTTTACATAGTCATATTCTTAATAAAAGTGATTAACACACAACAGAAATTATTCATAACACTGCACTGTGAAAGCATCCTAACGTTGGCTAGGGTGACTACAGAGAAAGGTATCTAAATTTAGAGCTATGCACTGACTCCTTCACTACTAGCAGGTAGCACAGAAAAACGGAACTAAGAGACAAAATTAAAGAGAATTTACCAGGTGTCTATTAAATGGAAAGCCAAAGAATCAACTTAGACTCATTCAAAATAAATAAGGGTAATCATAATAGTATTATCAATTTTTAATATTTATGCACTTAAAGAATCACTAAATACAAACCTGTCGGCCAACCCTATCAGGGGGAGGCCACAAAGCATCATCTTCTTTTGTAATTTCACTGTCATCAATAATTCTCTTCAGTTCTTCCATTACACTCTTGTGCACATAAGCCTAAAAATCAATCATAATAAAATTGATAATGTCCACCTATGTCACCCCTCAACTCCGAATGAAATAAGAGTTACAAACTCTGAATATTCAAATAGAGGAATATAGAAAAATTTAATTGATTCCAAAAGTAGAGAATGAGAGATAATCATTTATCCTTGTTATATTACTTTTCTTCATCTCTTGCCCTTTCCTCTCACATTTATTTTTCCCTCTTCTCATCATTACCCGTCTTTGAAACACTGTATTCTGCCTTTGTAACATTAAGATCCAAATACCCCCAAGTGGTTAGATCACAAGATCTGTAAGGTGAACAGTAATAAATGCAAGTACACTGAAGCAGGAGAATTGCTTGAGCCTGGGAGGCAGAGGTTGCAGTGAGCTGAGATCACGCCACTGCACTGCAGCTTGGGCAACAGAGCGAGACTCTGTCTCAAAAAATAAAAATAAAAATAAAAATAAATAAATAAATGCAAGTGTAGTTCACAACAAAGTTAGTTCTCTGAACTTTCTCATTCCTATGGATGCAACCATTGTATCTAATTTAAATGGCAACTCTTTCAATCTGTAAATTGCCTTCTTCTTTACGATACAGCCTTAGATGTACTTTTGTAAATTCAACACAGACTTGAAGAAAATGGGCTAAATGCAAAAAAAAAAAAAAAAAAAAAAAAAAAAAAGACATTCAAATAGAACTTACCTCTTTTCTGATCATGACATCATTTTTGTAATTGCTGTTGTTGGCATATCTAAGCTTTCCTGTGGGAAGTGGAAAAAAATCAATTTACAATAGCAAAAATGGCTAAAAAAAATTAATGACATCATATACAATTTTGAAGGTAAAGACCATTTTATACTATTACTTTTATTAATATTTCCTCCCTCCTTGTGTAAAATCATTGTTAGACATGTAGACAATAAATATTTGCTGGTTAAGTTTGCTGAAGTTGAAGCTAGCCAAATATTTAAATAGCCCATGCCTACAATATATAGATATAGGGTCATTTTTATGGCCTATTTTCTTAAGCTACATCATGAACTAGAAAGAGAATCTGCAAAAGGCACTAACATTCCTTTCAAGTTTGTTATATGTACGTAGTGGTACTAAGTGCCTTACACAGATAATTTAATCTAATCTGTAAAACAATCCTAAAAATCAGGTTTTATTCTCTCACCTATTCATAAGAGAAAACAAAGTTAAGTAACTTAAACAAGGTCACACAAGATTCAGATCTAGATCTACTTTAATACTCAGGCTTTCTCCACTACAAAAAAGTGTTCCTTTTTTCCCTTCAAATGTATGCATACAATTATATTATAGACATTTTAGAATTATGACTAAGAAGGATACAAACGATGCTTCTGGATTGAAGTTGATGAGTTTGTTAGCTAGTTTATATTTAATTTTAATCCATCATGATTTTTGTATTATCTGATGTATGCTTCCCCTTATGGCTAGTCAGTTGCCCAGACACAGCTATACTATGCAGCAGCTACTCTAAAATGATAGAAATGCCAGTCTTTGATGGCTCGGTGCCAGGTGCAGTGGCTCACGCCTGTAATCCCAGCACTTTCGGAGGCCGAGACGGGTGGACTACCTGAGGTCAGCAGTTCGAGACCAGTCTGGCCAACATGGAGAAACCCCGTCTCTACTAAAAATACGAAAAAGTAGCCGGGCCGTGGTGGCACATGCCTGCAATCCCAGCTACTCGGGAGGCTGAGGCAGAAGAATCGCTTCAATCCAGCAGGCAGAGGTTGCAGTGAGCTGAGATCACACCACTGCACTGCAGCCTGGGCGATAGAGCAACACTCTGTCTCAAAAAAAAGAAAGAAAGAAAAAAAGAAAAGAAAAGAGAGAAAGAGAGAAAGAGAAGAAAAGAAAGAAAAGAAAGAAAGAAACAAAGAAAGGAAGAAAGGGAAAAAGAAGAGAGAGAGAGAAAAAGAAAGAAAAGAAAGAAAGAAAGAAAGAAAAAAGAAAAGAAAAGAAAGAAAGAAGGTCATATTAATCTAGGCCCACTGCATTGTAAGAGACTGAAATCCAACTTAAGAAAAAAATAAAAATAAAAAAGAGAGGGAGCAGAATGTACTGATTCATGCCCAGAACAGATCAGTCTAGCTTCAGGAACAGCTAGATCTG
>NW_016810444.1:401321-480041 GCF_001698545.2 Rhinopithecus bieti
AGAAGGAAGGAAGGAAGGAAGGAAGGAAGGAAGGAAGGAAGGAAGGAAGGAAGGAAGGAAGGAAAGAAAGAGAAAGAAAGAAAGAGAAAGAAAGAAAGAAGGAAAGAAAGAAAGAAAGAGAAAGAAAAAGAAAGAGAGAGAAAGAAATGCAAGTCTTCGGGAGACTCAATATTACCAATAGAAGAAGTATGTGGAACAGTGCAGTGGCAGATACATTGATTAGAACCACTGTTCTAGCATAAAACTTCCCTGATAATATTCAGGTGCTTAATTTATGTGACCTGCTAAAAGTGATAGATACAAGCTTGATGGTGTCCACAGGCAGAGGAACTGAAAATAATACTACATAAAGAATAGATGAATTCAGGTAAATTTAGCTGAATTTATGGGGAGAGTAAGGTTGAATACAGTGATTAAGGTTTCTAAATAATTGCAGGGCTGGCACGGTGGCTCATGAGTGTAATCCCAGGACTTCGGGCGGCTGAGGCTGGTGAATCTCTTGACCTCAGGGGTTTGAGGACAGCCTGGGCAACATGCGGAAACCCATCTCTACAACAACAGAGCTGGGCGAGGTGGCACGGGCCTGTATTTCCAGCACCTTGGGAGGCTGATTTCCAGCACCTTGGGAGGCTGAGGTGAGGGATCACTTGCGCTTGGGAGGCGGAGGTTGCAGTGAGCTGAGATCTTGCCACTGCACTCAGATCTGGGTGACAGAGTGAGACTCTGTTTCAAAGTCATAATTGCAGGACTGTAGTTCACGTGAGTTCGGCTTGAAATGCTTGATACTCTTCTCCTTTCCTAATATACGTTCCTCCTCTAATTTTTTATTCTTGCTCTCACAGAACATTGTCTAAAGCCTGCTTATAGGACTTAATATACCTACTGCTTTATAGTTAAATGTCTGTGTCCCCACCAAGACAAATCTCTTTGAGTTAAATTTGTCTTACTCATTAGTGTACCTTCCAATTTTGTATTTGCTTGTTGCCCAGCAAAAAACGTGCATTTAAAAAAAACCAAAACATATATATCCAAATGAACTTTCTTGTTGCAGGTAGGCAAGACCAATGTAACATGTTCTAATAGCGCTGTCAGAAAACAAATTGTTGCACGCTACTTGGGTAGCAGTTTCACCTTGTCCTCTGCTCTCACTGCTCTGGAAGTCTGTTTTTTTCTCTCAAAGGCCAAGTCTCTCACTTCGAGGCTCATCTCAAGAGTGTCTTCCTCTAGGAAGATTTTCCTGACTCCCTCCTGTGGAACTTTACCTCTCCCCTCTTTTTTGGTAGTCTTCATGCGTCCTATGGTGAACAATTATACGTAAACACCTAAAACATATTATTATTCTCATTTGTTAACACGTCGGGCTCCTCCCCTTCAAAGAACACACACAGCCTGAATGAAAAAAAGGTACTGGTCACCACAAGATTTTATTCATCCATTGAACCACCCGCTGATGGGGGTGTTTTCAAAAAAGTGCTAGCATTTTTAATCAGGGCGACAATCTACAGAGTCCCTTCTGGTGCACTGTTACAGAATTCTGATTACTGTAGTTTCGACCTTTCAGTTTGTGACAGGATTAGCTTTAATTTACTGCAATTAGTTCTCTTTCATTTATAAAACCAACTTAGGCCTCCTCTAAAACTCCTATTTCCTTCGGGGGAAGCAGTGGCCTCCGCCCCCTGTACCTTCCACACCACCCGGCCTCCCCTCGCCTCCTCCACGGCCTCTCGGTCTCGCTCCCCTTTCCCAGCACCGCGTGCCGTGGGCCTCTTCTCACCGTCCGGCCGAAATTCGAACTCCAGAAACTCGTGCCCAAACTTGCCCTTGTGCCCTACGTAGTAGCGCAGGTAGAAATCGCTAGCCATAGCCATTTTTGTCCCCGGGAGGCCCGCCGAAAACCCAGCCAACGTGTCTCCCGGCGCCTGGTAGTCACGTCATCGCGCGGAATAAGCGCGTCACCACAGGCGCTTCTCTTCCTCCTGCCGTGCAGCCCTGGACTAAAGCGTGAAAGCTGAGTCTCGCGTGAGAGGCCCGTTGGTGCTGAAGGGAGGGTCGCATGCCGTGACTTTCTCTTTACTAGGATTGGAGGCACATTATTTTCAAAATAAAGATTATATTATATTAGCAAATATTAGAAATGTGAGCATATGATAGTCTTTTTTATCGACTTAGAGCTAAAGGTTTGCAAGTGGCTTTTACTTTTCTGGTCTCCCAGTCCTCAAGGCGTTTGTGAGATGGGTGTGGCTCTATTCCCGCTTTAACTGTGAGCTAAATAAAGATAAAGTTTAGAATAGAAATGGCAGACCGGGAATATAAACCATTTTTCTTACTTGATTTCGAACGGGGTGCTTTCCCCTTTGAATAACGATTGGTAGTTGCCCCGGACCTATAAGCCTATAATAATAGAGACAAAGTCAAAGGAATCCATCACAGCAAAAAACGTAAGAGATCTCATTTGATCTCTCAAGAATTCTGTGAGCGTGGCAATGTAGATTGCTGTATATGCCTTAGGCTGATGAACAAACAGGCTTAGAGAGTGTCACTTGCCCGAGGTGAGGTAGCTCTAAGTGTTGGGATTGAATCCCAGGTCTTCTCACCACCACTCTCTTACTAAAAATCACTGACGGTGATTTCAGTGGGACAAAACTGGCTTAAAGTCTTAAAACACACACCCCCTACGCCTGAAAAACCCTGACTGTCACCGTGCTTTTTTTAACAGCAGAACTTCTAAGGTTCTTAATTCATTCAATAAGGGTTAACTTTTAGTAGCCTGTGGAGTTTTGGCAATTTGACTTAAGATACAATAATGGTTTAGCCCATTACTGTTTCTCGCCAGATAGAATTAAATTGGAGGAATGAAAGAATGCTCCATTGTGGCGTAGTCTTTAAGGTAAGGGAAAGACTTTTACACAGTGTCTGCTTTTTAAATATTATTGATCACCCTTTTGTTATCAACACACAGAGTAATCCTCTCTGTCGGTTGACAACCTTCAGTGATTTTTGCAGAAAGTCGTGGTGAGAAGACCTGGGATTCAATCCCAACACTTACAACTACCTCACCTTGGCAAGTGACTATCTCTAAGCCTGTTTATTCATCAGCCTAATGCATATACAGCAATCTACATTGCCAAGCTCACAGAATTCTTGAGAGATCAAATGAGATATGTAAAATAAGCTTTAAATTTTATAAAACGTTAGTTTTAACAAACATTTCCTATGTGACAGTTTGAAACTAGAAATAAAAAGGCATTTGCACTGGTAGTCTAGAAAAGAAAGCAAACATGTAAGGCAAATATCAGCACAATGGAGCAATTGCTATAATTAAGAATATATGTGCCATTCTGGCCAACATGGTGAAACCCCGTCTCTACTATAAATACCCAAAACACGTGGTGGCGTGTGCCTGTAGTCCCAGTTACACGGGAGGCTAAGGCAGGAGAATCGCTTGAACCCGGGAGGCAGAGGTTGCAGTGAGCTGAGATGATCCCACCGCACTCCAGCCTGGGCAACAAGAGCGAAACTTCGTCTCAAAAAAAAAAAAAAAAAAAAGGAAAGGAAAAGGAAAAGAAAAAGGATGAGGAGGGAGGGGGAAGTGGAGGAGGAAGAAGATAATATGTGGCCGGGCGCAGTGGCTCATGCCTGTAATCCCAGCACTTTGGGAGGCCAAAGGGGGCAAATCACCTGAGGTCAGGAGTTCAAGACCAGCCTGGCCAACGTGGCAAAACCCTGTCTTTACTAAAAATACAAAAATTAGCCAGGTCTAGTGCCATGCGCCTGTATTCCCAGCTACTCATGAGGCTGAGGCAGGAGAATCGCTTGAACACGGGAGGCGGAGATCACGCCATTGCACTCTAGCCTGGGTGACAAGAACGAAACTTCGTCAAAAAAAAAATATATATATGTGTGTGTGTGTGTGTGTGTGTGTGTGTGTGTGTGTGTGTCTAAAACATGCTGGTAGTACAGCAGAGGAAGCAAGAGCATTCTATTGCAGAGTAGGTAAATTTGTAAAAAGAGTATTGGAGAAGGACCATCAACGGAAGTATTTGAATTGGACCTTGAGAAGTAAGTTCTATGTATGTTCAGTGGGATGAAAAAGCATTCCAGGCAGAAAATGACCTGAGCAAAGACAGTGGTGTGAAATGCATGTTTTGGGAACACCACAAAATTCGGTATAGCTAGAGCATAAGGTTTAAGTAGAATGACTAAAAAGACAAATTGAGCCACGTTTCCTTGAGTCCATATTAGTACTTATATAACTATTAATATAGAAAAATGAATCAATCCCTACAATAGGCCACCGTTTTGGAAAGTACGTAAGAAACAGCAAGCACCATGTTTTATCACTAGGGTGACTAGCCATTCCAGTTTGACCAGGACTGTGGAGTTTACTGGGACATGGGACTTTCCATACCTGGAAACACCCAGGAAAACTGAGATGGGTTGGTCACCACACTTATCACGAGAATAATTCACAGAAATTTGAGCACTGTATTCCATAGTGTCCCTGGAAATATCAGCTGTAATCCATTTTGTTGAATTATATGGAAAGCCTCATTCAATATTAGATTCCTTAATGTCTCTCCTTCAGGTTTTTGGCACATGTGCCAGTGTTCATCTTCATGTTTACCTAAATAGAACTAAGGATACCAGAATGTGTAACTATGTAAGTAGAGGTTATGGAATGCACAAAGTATTAACGTCTTTGTTAAGTGGGCCATTAAGATCATTAAGATCTCCAAAAATGACATAGGGGTTCAAGACTATAACCCTGTTTGTAAGATAAAATATGAAACCATATTTACTTAACTCTTCATGTTTTAAACCAAAATTTGAACCTTTTGTGTGGAAGCAAGAATTACAAAGTGATAAAGCATTTGCGTTTTGTGGCGTTCGTGGATGGTACACCACAGTGACGTAAAGTTCTTCTGTATGGCTGCTGAGTACTTGAAAGGTGACTAGTGTGACTTCGAACTGAATTCTTCATTTTGATTAATTTAGATTAAAATTTATATAAACATGTGGCTAGAAGCTACTGTATTGCTCAGCACAGTTAGAATCTTTTCATATACTTTTAGTTGGGCTAGAAATAGCAAAAAAAAAAAATTGTGAACATTTTTCAAATCGGTTGTTGTAGGCTCCAAATTAGGACATACTTACTGATATCAACACAGTTTACTTATGAAAATAAATGTTTGAGCTGCTTAATTGAAGCCAAAATACTGTTTCCACCTTTGCTAATACAGTGGTAAATTTCAAAGCACAAAGTGAAGAAGGTAAGAAATAAACGTTTTATTTCCAACTGAAATTAAGGCTTAATGATGAAATCATTCTGACTTCCAATTTTCAGAAACATGTTCCATCTTTATCGTGATAAGCACTAGATATTATAGTCTCATGTTTTAAATTTATGAATAATTTTTGATTCATTTGATTTTGTATTTACAGAACAAAAGATGTCAGGGCTATTTCATTCAGTTATTAATAAATGGATCAGAGTAGTAAGTCAAGAATAAGTGCATAATGTGGTTTAAATTTTAAAAAATAGGCCGGGCGCGGTGGCTCAACCCTGTAATCCCAGCACTTTGGGAGGCCGAGACGGGCAGATCACGAGGTCAGGAGATCGAGACCGTCCTGGCTAACACGGTGAAACCCCGTCTCTACTAAAATACAAAACTAGCCGGGCGAGGTGGCGGGCGCCTGTAGTCCCAGCTACTAGGGAGGCTGAGGCAGGAGAATTGCGTAAACCCAGGAGGCAGAGCTTGCAGTGACCTGAGATCCGGCCACTGCACTCCAGTCCGGGTGACAGAGCCAGACTCCGCCTCAAAAAAAAAAAAAATTTTTTTTAAATACTCAGAATCAGGTAGTCTATTTTTAATTCATCCACCCACCTTGCTCTTCTCTTTTCCATAATAGACTTCCCTGTGGACTTTAGCCTTATCTGTCTTTTTACCACTCAGTGGTATTAACTTTTTAAATAAGAGAATCACTATCATGCAGAAACACCTAACTTTCCACACCATTCTTTATCACATACGTTCATATATGGAGAGCGCTTGGAGCTACTTCTAGATTATCATGACATGATATATTTAATTCGATTATTCAATCTAAAATTTTTTTCCAGCATTTAACAATCTTATATGCTTCAAACACATAGCATAATCTCTAACTCTTTTGCCCAAAATGGATAAACATAGTCTGCTAAATTAAGGATAATAGGATATCTTCCAGTCTTCCACTGTGTTTGCTATTTGTTTATTTCAATGAGCATGTCAAAGCAAAATTAAAAAAAAAAATTATTGCAACAAAGTTAAGATTAAGAAAACTCCATTAACTTTTTTGTTTTAAAATGCTAAAAAACCCACTACTATTATTTAATTTTAATAACAGAATACCTAAATCTGGCATGAAAAACATAGTGTTCTCCATGAGCATAATTTGAAAACTACTGGTTCAGACTATTCTATTTTAAATGACATCACCAAGTGTCCCTTAGAGACTATATCTAGGTGGGTGTTTGCTTTATTCCTAAGTGTTGGAACTTTTTTAACAATAAAGCACAGATTAGAAAAACAAGACTGGAAGAGAAGGCAATCAAACCAATACAAAAAAATCTATCTAGAGTCAACCTGATTAAATGATAAATATTTTGATTCTGTTTTTCATTCATTAGCTTGGAAACACCTAGGTTGGCTGAAAGGTCAAAGATGTCAGAAATACCATCCTCCTTCTGGAAGAAGCCTGGCCAAGTGAGAGGAAGAACCAGTTTTCTTAGAATAAAAATTACTGTATCCAGTTTTCCAGGCCAGAAAAACAAATAAAATTGGGGTAAAAAAATTTAAATATCAATTGTCTGCTTCTTTCCCTCCTACTAAAACAAATAAGACAGTACAACAAAGCAACCTTCCATTTCACTGCGTTCCACTTTCCCTTAGCTCACTGTGCTGCAACCCATATGCTTTCTTGCAGTTCCTTGCCTCAGAATTTTCACACACGCATGTCCTACTACTGGGCCACTCTTCTCATTCGGCCTGGGTTACTTACCCATCCCTAAGGTCTCAGTTTATAGCCCATTTCTGCTCAGGGAAGTGTTCCTTTTAAACTCCCTTCTACTACCCTATGCTTTTTCTTGATGGCACTTAACACTTTGCACTTAACAGATACCCACATAAATAAATGTATAATGTGTCTCACCTTCTAGACTGTAATCAAAAGCTCCCTATTTCTTTTATCTTACACCTAGCCAAGTGTCTGGCACAGCAAACCTTAACACTCAATATTTTTCAGTGATCAGATAAATAAGTAAATATTTGTAATTTTGACTTAAATGGACAGCTAAGAGGCAACAATGGGATTCCAAAGGACTTTGTAATTTTGTGTGAAGTCACTCTTCCACCCTTCTTCCTACTGCAATTTGCTACCCATTTAAATCCTGACTAGTCATTGTGGAATTCTCACAGCAGCAAGAATCATTATTCCTTTAGCTAACTTATTAGGATTCCATCAGGATTCCATCTGCTACAACATTTTTAGCTGCCAGTCATCTTTCTTACGGCAGTCTTAGATGTCCCTTCCAGGGTACCTGAGTGTTTTTTAAAATTGCAGACCATCATGTTCAACAGAATTGCCCTCATGATGATGTTTTCAATATTTTGAAATAGTATGAGTCCACTATCATCATCTAAAACGTGCAAAATGATGACTTCATCATTGCACATGTATAATATCACTACCTGTGCCATGTCATCTTTAGGCACGTCCTGCCTCGCAGTGTTACCAACTGAGTTTCTCTTCTTGGCCATAGTAGATTTTAAATGAAAAATATATGAAAGGTTCTGGGTTAGGAAAGGCAAAAGAAAAGGAGAAACACATTTATTGAGCACATCTGTGCCAGATAGTATACAAATACATACTCAATACATATCAGTCCTCAGAACAACCTTGTGAGACAGGTATTATCCACATTTACACATAAAGGGTCCCTTTTCTGACATTGTACGTTATCTCTTGAATTTTTCTATTGACATTAACTTTCATTTATTTACATTTATCCTCCCTTTATTTTTAGCAGTTATAAACCAGAAAACATATTTCCATTTAATAAATATTAATTTAATAAAATAAGTTTCACAGTATATCAATGGATGATTGAAAATTAGAAGCTGCTATCCTTCCATAACAGATTACATTCTTTTCTAGCCCTTGTTAAAGACTGGGCTACAGAGCCTTCTTGCTTAGTTTCTACATTTCCTATTTATTGTGCACACACTCACATACACACACACAGCATTCTTATCACTGTTCTAACATTGACTCTCTAGGCTTAGTCTCCTTAGTCTAATTGGAACTAGGAACCTAGCTTAATGAACAATACATGTTGAATGTTCATAATCATGAAATGACTCCTCCATCTTCTAATTAAACGTAGTAACAGAGTTTACCTGTTTCAGAATCAGATAAAAGGGGACCATCTTTCTTTTATCTACACCTAAGGTGAAACTCAGAGGTTTTTCCATTATAGTTCTCTTCCAACCCTACAGGTAGGGCTCAGGACTGAAGAACTTTGTGTCCTACCACCTTTTCTTGAAGGAGGTGTTGGTCCACATCTGTAATCCTGAGCAAGAAGAGCCTTAAATTTTCTTTCCCTTCAACTCTTTTATTGGATTTCTACTCCTTTATTTCATTCCAAATTTTCTGGACCTGGTAATCATCTAGAGAAAAATGTGGTTCCAGAGGAAACTAGCCTAGGATGGGAGGGATGAGCTTATTTGTGTCATGCCCCAACAAATACTGCAGAGTTCTAAAACTTCCTTTGCACATGTCTACCACTTCTACCCAGGATTTCTAGGACTGGAACAGCAGAAGTGCGACTGACAGTATGTCTTAGCTCAGGGTGTGCAGAGTCTCATCCGGCATCATTTAGATTTCCCGAGAAATGTGCCAAGGAAGATCAAGAATCCATGTCCCATTTCTTCCTTTGTGTCCCCTGGAAAGACCATTCTCTGTTCTTACAGGAATTGATTACAAGAACGTATAATCATGCATGAATGTGCGTTGCCCGGGACTCTTCAAAGCATGCTATAGTTGTAGAAGAGGCTCTCCACTCTGATGCCGGCCACAGCTGCATACAGTTCAGGTACCACCAACTCTGGTACTTGTAACACAGCCTTGTCATCTGCAGTTTTAATGGCAACTTCTAGGCGCAAGCGCAGCTCTCTAGGTGAGGGGCGGCCAGCCTCATGCCAGCGCCAGCAGGACTTCATAATACCGTACCTGAGAGGGAAACAAGAGAAGCTGACTTCCTTGACAAGGCAAATGTATGGGGAGTGTGTCTCCTCTCCTCACAAACCTTAACAAACAACTCTACAGTTCTTTAATTGTCTTCTGTTTGCCCTGCTACTCATATTCTTCCCAGAGAGTGATATTCTGGCCGGGCGCGGTGGCTCAAGCCTGTAATCCCAGCACTTTGGGAGGCCGAGGCGGGCGGATCACGAGGTCAGAAGACCGAGACCATCCTGGCTAACACTGTGAAACCCCGTCTCTACTAAAAATACAAAAAAAACTAGCCTGGTGAGGTGGCAGGCGCCTGTAGTCCCAGCTACTCCGGAGGCTGAGGCAGGAGAATGGCGTGAACCCGAGAGGCGGAGCTTGCAGTGAGCCGAGATCCGGCCACTGCACTCCAGCCCCGGCTACAGAGTGAGACTCCGTCTCAAAAAAAAAAAAAAAAAAAAAAAAAAAAAAAAAAGAGAGAGTGATATTCCTTCTCAACCTTTTTATATCAAGTCTTAATAGCACTTTCTCAACACGTGCTCTTGTATGATAGGAATGACTTAATATTTTCCAAACTAGGGTATGACAGGACAGTTTTATCACTAGACATTGTTTGCTGTACATTGTGAGCAACGTGCAGTAAAGTAACAGGGCTGGGTAGAACTGAACACATATCATTTTTACTCTGATATGAGACAGAGTTTTTAATCATTATATACTGCTGCACATTTTAGGTTGATTTTCATGTTTCATATATCTCCTCATCAAAATGTTACATTCTTTAATGCTTGTGCCTCGAAGCTGCTGCTAGAACTGCAGATGACAAGGCTGTGCTACAAGTACCAGAGGTTGTGGTACCAGGTCAGGTATTTTGTCAGTTACGCGTCTCTCCCAGTATCAAGACCAGCCTTTTACACATAGAAATGTTTGTCATCAATTTCTTTCTGTTGTACCTAGCTCCATCACTATACTGTGTGCCTGTGTGTGTGTGTGTATACTCATATATAGTTAAGATATTTAAATTTAGTCTGCTTGATGCAGTAATTGTTTGTCATAATGAAAACCAAGTGCTGTAGATTTACCCATTCAATGATGAAAACCTTATAAAATAGCAACAATTCTAATAAAATCATTAATATATTCTCTGCTTCCTTCTTATACACAATTTAACCTTCTCTTACATTCTATAGCAGTTCCTTTTTGAACTTCATTGGTAATAACAGTCTGTGTAATTTTATATTTTTCCATTTCCTGACTCTAGGTTGGTTCACTAACTGTCCCTATCTGCTGATAACACCAGATCCTCCTTCTGCCTTTGTAATTTCTGCTTATCTCCCCTTCCTCTGGTTGGCTTCTGCCACACTGAGAGCTGGAAAAACAGGGAGACAGTCATTTAAAAGTTAAATACTAAATAAGAACTGGTATACTCTGAATGGGTAACTCTAGTGCAATGGGTTTTATGACAGCTGTCTGAACTGTGGCTGGCAGAAGACTGACATGTAGACTAAACACAACTGTACTTGCATTGGGTTTAGTTTACTTGCCACCTATGTTAGAAGCTTCCCGTGGAACTAAACTAGAATAAAATTAGATTCCTAGTGTAGTTCTCAGTGTGTGGTGGGGGTATGTGTGTGTATGTGTGTGAGTATGCATGAGTGTGGATGTATATGTATATATAACATATATGCATATATAATATATGAGACAGGTGTATTTCACTTCATGGGTTTGGTTAAAAGCTGTACATTGGTACATACAGACAGGCAAGGATCATCTGAGCACTTTGAAAAGGGCATGATTGATAGAGAGCAAAACAACATTTGGCATGACAGAAGAGCAGATCTTTAAAACTCACTTACATGGTACGTGTGCAGCTACTGGGTCTCTTCATGATTTTCCTTTTTTGGAGATGCTGTAGGATGCTGGCAGGAGGGACTTCAGGATACGGTGGTGCCCCTGTCATTATGAAAATAATGAGCACTTTAGGGTCCTCTAAAATACAAACTGTAACTAACACTATTCTTCATCCACTTGGATTGGTTGCTTGCAAAAGATATAGCCGTAGGAAAAATACTACATACAATTCAGTTGCTCCCTGGTGATCAAATATGGATATAACGTAGTGAACTGGGGGGAAAGGTGTTTTGGAGAAAAAAACCTGATAAGTTAGGAGAAACCTGAATCTCTAAGAAAGTAATCAAATAAGACAAAGTAAGTCATAAGACCTGTCCTCCACTCTCTGCACATGGGAAGGTGTGCAGTTTCTCAATCAAATGAATTAATAAGTCTGAAGTAAACATTTTTATGTTTATCCAAGACCACTCTGGGAATTATCCTTGGGATTTGAAAACATCCTGTGGATTTGGTAATATTTTGGGGAAAATAAAGATGAAGAGAGCAAAAGAAAGGTAAAAAAGGACAGGGAAGAAGGGAGTGGGGCAAGGAGAAAATAATCAGTTTATATGACCATCACGGGAATCAGGCTTAGATAACATGTCGTCCATTTCAAGCTTCAGCACTGTACTGAAACCCTTTCCGAAAGCATACATCATCCACCCCTTAAATAAACATGCTTGCATATTTGCATACAGGTACACACTATTTTGGGGTTCATCCTTACCTAGAGTCACCATCTCATAGAGCAGGATCCCAAAAGACCAGCTGTAAAAGAAACAAAGCCATCTACTTAATTGCTATTTCTGTTTTTCTAAAGAGAGCTCATTTAAGTGTCAGAGGCCTTTAGTAAGAGCCCCATAAAAAAGGCGGATGAAGGAGAATCAAGGATGAGTGTCTGAAAAGCAAAATAACTGCGATTAGAAAGCATTTCTGCTCAATTTCCGTAGATTTGAATCTCTTTTAGGATTGAAGCTATATCTCTATTTACTCTCCTGTATTTTAAATTAATAGATGTTTATTATTTGCAAATGTGTGTGCATATAATCACACAAACACATTTACCTCAATCACAGAAGCACATTTACCTAAAAATATTCCCTCTGTGTCTCTTTCTTCCTTTCCATCCCTCTCTGCTGAAATTCTAGCCTTTATTCTTAGCACAAATCCAACCAAGTTTTATCATTTAGTCACTATTTTCTCAGTAGATTTAATTCCCCAAACCTAGGAAAAATATTAACAGAGCAAGCTTTATATATAGTTGAAATTGGTATTTGCCTAAGCAATATGACTTGAGAGGTGTATAATTCACTATTCTATAATATCATTATTAAATGATTAATATTTTACAGTTAAGTTTATTACCCCCAGATGTCTACTGAAAAGCAGATGTCAGTGAAGCAGCAATGGAAATCTCATAACTGACTCATCCTATTAACTGATATTCTAAATTTCCTCTGCTGCTCATGGCATTCATGACTAGCAGGATGTTCCACATTATATCTATTCACTTCTCCAAGCAATTGAGCTATATGGCTACCAAAAGTCAATTGTGATTCTTTATGATCCTGTTAATGTCAATTTTACATGTAATTGCAATTATATGTAGTTATATAATCAATTAGATATTTTATATACTGATTACATGAAAAAAAGTGTTATCTTCCTTCAAACTAAGTTGAATGTTTTAAAATTATTTATAAAATAAACTGCTGAAAAGAAAGTGTTGTCAAATTGTGTGAGGGAGACAACTGTAGAAAACTGGGAAAAGTAACATCAAAAGTCTGCAAACAATTTCATAATTATTTTCAGGTTTCTCATGCTACGTAAAATCATTCTGAACTGGAACTCAAAAATAAATCATTCTTATTTACACTAAAAGATACTATTTACACTAAAAGAACAACATACAACTTCATTTGGGAGACTCATCCTCATAAAAAGAAGCCTCACCCCCTCCTTGAAAAAAACAGATAATCTACATTTATAAGTTTTATGTTAAAATAAGTTATTGAAGGTATGTATGTTTCTTTTTATTTTAACAATGTATGTTAACTGGCATTTTGGTTATGTGGACCTACCTCCTTCAGATAAAAGAGACTTTACTAGATTAAGTCCTCGGATATTGATGTGGATAATCTTTTCACTTTTTTTTTTTCTAATTAAGGCTGCTAATCTAATACAGAAGAAGTACTTGAGGCTGGGCGTGGTTGCTCATGCCTATAATCCCAGCACTTTGGGAGGCTGAGGTGAGAGGATCACTTCAGCCCGGAAGTTTTAGGCCAGCCTGGGCAACATGGTGAACTTAGTCAAAAAAAAAAAAAAAGAAAGAAAGAAAGAAAGAAAGAAAGAAAGAAAGAAAGAAAGAAAGAAAGAGAAAGAAAGAAAGAAAGCCAAGTGGGGTGGTACATGCCTACAGTCCTAGCTTCTAGGGAGGCTGAGGTGGGAGGATCGCTTGAGCCTGGGAGGTGGAGGCTGCAGTGAGCTGTGATCATGCCACTGCACTTCAGCCTGGGCAATACAGTGAGATCCTGACTTAGAAAAGAAAGAAAAGAAAATAAAGGAAAAGAAAAGGTTGAAAAACTACCAAAAAGGACTGCAGACAGATGACAAACATGAACTCTGTCACATAACATTTCTGCTTGAGAGTATGCCTGATTTCTAAGTAGAGATTATATTTGTAGAAATAATTGGCAACAGATCAAATCATATTCAGGGAGAACACCCAAGTCATGAAGAAAGTAAACTCAGAGTCCAGGAATAAACCGTACACATCTGCTCTGATGCCAGCAGGTCTTAGGAGAAGCCGTTCTGGGGCAAGCCACTTGAGAGGTATGGTTTGAGTAGAGGAGATGGCCCCTCGGGTGTAAACTTCATAAGCCAGGCCCAATCCACAGAGCTTAGCAGTGAGATCACTTTGGATCAGGATATTCCTGGCTGCCACATCCCCATGGAACAGATGCTTATCCTGCAGGAATTCCTGTCAAGATAAAATCAAATATGATCAGCTGTCTGAGATCACAGCTTGGGTCACAGACAAGGAGAGACAGTCCTAGGAATCTTCAAAAACAGAAGGACATTTTCTATTCTGAACAAGTCTCACTAATAATGATACGTCACTTCCAAAGCATGCTAATGAATCGTACGTTTCTGTATTGTGTTTAGGAATACCAAATTGAGCAAATAATTCAAATGACATTAATACTGGATTTTGAAAATATAATCACCTCTGTGTTAAACACTGACCCCTGCTTGATTTTCCTTTCCCGTGAGAAAGGACCCAGCTAGACACTGGAGAAGGGAGTAGATTCCAAGTTTCTTCCTTTTTTCTTTTTTTTTTTTTGAGACAGAGTCTCATTCTGTCGCCCAGGCTGGAGTGCAGTGGCGGGATCTCAGCTCACTGCAAGCTCCGCCTCCTGGGTTCATGCCATTCTCCTGCCTCAGCCTCCTGAGTAGCTGGGATTTCAGGCGCCTGCTACAAGCCCAGCTATTGTTTTGCATTTTTAGTAGAGACAGGGTTTCACCGTGTTAGCCAGGATGGTCTCAATCTCTTGACCTCGTGATCCGCCCACCTTGGCCTCCCAAAGTGCTGAGATTACGGGTGTGAGCCACCGCACCCGGCCTGATTCCAAGTTTCTAGCAGTAGTCCCCAAAACAATGTAATACATACCAAAATTGAGTATCATAATGAAAAATTTACATACATATCTCACTTTTTCCCCTAAAATAACTGCATGAGTTGAATTCAGAAATTCTCTTTTAGATAAATTGAAATGATTACAAATGGCCACAGAGTTATTAAGTGGTACTGACCAGAACCAGGTATTATAATTCATAGGATATACTATATAAAGTCTACTAAAAATTCTCAAGTCAGTCTGCATATTGGAATTGCCTGAGAGCTTTTTAAACATAAGATTTTCACCCCAGATTTACTAAACCAAAATGTAAGAAGAAAGACCTGGTAACCTACATTTTTGAGAAGTATCAAATTCTAGTACAGCCAACAGAGCATCAGAGAGCTATGGCACCCTATGGTAATTGATTTTTGGAGTTATTTCCGATGGCATCAAACTATTCAAGACATAAGGAGAAGCTGCAAAACTATATATGACTGAAGACCTGGAGATTGAGGGCTGTAATTACTAAACAAGGATGGTATAGAAAATTAAAACGTAAAGGTGATAATTTCCAATCACTGATGATAAAGAAAACTAGCAGTTTTCTGTGTCTGGTGAAGCTTTAAAATAAGAAATTATACTGCCATGATAAGAATTAAAGAATGTAACTGGCCGGGCGCGGTGGCTCAAGCCTGTAATCCCCAGCACTTTGGGAGGCCGAGACAGGCGGATCACGAGGTCAGGAGATCGAGACCATCCTGGCTAACACGGTGAAACCTCGTCTCTACTAAAATACAAAACTAGCCGGGCGAGGTGGCGGGCGCCTGTAGTCCCAGCTACTCGGGGACTGAGGCAGGAGAATGGCGTAAATCCGGGAGGCGGAGCTTGCAGTGAGCTGAGATCCGGCCACTGCACTCCAGCCTGGGAGACAGAGCGAGACTCCGCCTCAAAAAAAAAAAAAAAAAAAAGGTAAGAAAAAAATAGTATGATATTGCCTTGTAACAGGTAGCACAGGGTCTTGATGAATGCACCAGTTTGATCAATTCATCCCTGTACAGCACCTCTGCAATTGTGGCTCTGAATACAGGGTAGGTTGTATCCTGACACTCTTTATCAAGGGAACATACCAACGAGGCCATCCAAGCACCATAGACAATATTCACGTATATGATGTGTACTCTCCCTTGACCCATAGGAGCTTCAGCCATAACTATTACTCCTTACCCACCTTAATCCTTTTTTTCTAACCTTTTCCTGATTCCACTTAGATCCCTATATTCCACACCTCAAGGTGGTAAGATAAATCAAATATTTAAAACAGCAGCTTCACAGAGCCCTGATTTTCCATAGCAAATGTTAATTTTAAACACAACTATTGAAATAATTTCATAGAAATGGACATAGAAAGTTCCTGGGTAATTCTGGTAAAGGTAAATTTTTTATCTTAAACCCTGAGTTCTTTGTCTTATCTCTTTAAGTTGTTTTAAAATAAAGGAATTATCCAACTGTTGCTCTTCTCATTCATCCTTTTCCACTTGTTCCTTAATCATTTTATAATTATATGTACTCCCTGTCACATTCAGTATCAAAGCAAGTCTCTAACCAAACATGTTCTGAACTAGTTTTTCTTGTTTTTCAGTTACAAAATTGCATACTTCCTTCTGGTTCTGTCGCCTTTCACCCATTCAGTTTCTCTTTCTGTATCTTTTCCCTACTTGCTTCCCTATCCATCTCTTTTAATTCTATTATTAGTACATATGGGGATGTAAAAGTATCAGGTAAATGGGCGTATACCTCTTGGCCCTGGCTGTTGAATTTTAGGACTGAAAAATCTTTAAAATCCTTCCTGTTCCTTGTATAAACCCTAAGTTGACTACTTTCTTCCTGAAATTACCAATAACGTAGTAAATTATCTAGATAAATCCCTAAAGAAGGGACTAAAAACAATTTATCCATGCTTGAGTTTCTGCTCCCTAACTTCTAATTTTCTTTAGAACATATACACCACTTGAGAATATTAATATGAGAAATATGGCATAAAAAACAAGGCTAACAAGAAAATGTCACACCATCAGTTGTCATTTTGCGTCGTCTTACCAGTGCCAAAAGGACCTGCTTTCCAATGTGATATACTTGTTTTTCTGTGAGATCATAGAGAAGACCATCCATGGTCATCACATCCTAAAGAGACAGGGGGAAAAAAGCCATTATATCAAAATGGCACTAACAGATTTGGAAAAGAAATAAAGTTGGGCAGAGATACTCTGAAATGCAGTTACCAAAGCAAAGAAAAATATAAGGGCTAATGTTCAAAGTGAGGCTGATGTGGGAGATTTTCAGATAGGCAGAGAAATAAAACGATCAACTGGACTGGAAAAACAATGACAGACATAGATGAATAGCAGGTAAGTAAGGCAAGTATAAATAAGACTATCCACTGAATAAAACAGCAGTTTTTCTGGGGCTCTGTGTGAGTGTGTGTGTGTGTATGCACATGTGAGCACACATGTGTTCATGATTAATTTAGCACATTAACTGAATGCATCTTTATTGAATGCCTGAAATGTCCCTTATTTCATGTTGGGAACTGGGAATACAAGCATGAGTAAAATAGCATGGCTGCTGCCTTCTGGAGCTTGTTGTGTGACAGGCACATGTGAATCGGAATCAAATAATCACACACAAATAAATCGTTACATATCTGTAAGTGCCATAAAGGAAATGTACAAAGTGCTAAGAGAGCATATGATCGCGGGCAGAAGAGAGTTGATTGAGTTGGAGGGACAGGGAAATTGTTTGATGAGATCTGAAGGATGAATGGAAATTAACTATGAAAAGAAGAGAAGAGAGAAGTTTGGTGGAACAAGAAAAACATATAAAGATAATCTGAAATAGAGCTGCGTGGTATTTTTGAAAAATGGAAAGAAGCTAGTGCAGTTAGAGGACAAAACAAGTTTTAGATGAGTGACCTCTTTAAAAAGTTTAAAATGCCTAAATACTTGCAATTGTCCTACTGACAACACTGGATGGAAGACAATAACAGGGTCCTTTTCTCATACACATTCAGTTGTACAATAATCAGCGTATGAAGGACGTTCAAAGAATATTGAACTTGCTCATTAGCAAGTGAGAAACTAGGGAAACAGGTAACACTTATCAAAGAGGAATGTAGAACATGAGAAATTGTAAGGAAAAGGACATCCATTTGAGGCTAAAAATGTCTGAACATTTTAATTTTAAAAAACATGAGTTTGAGCTACAAAAGTTTTACAAGCTAAATTTCTCCCTGAGTTTGCCCCACCATACTATGGTGATGTTACAGAATGGAAAACACACTTAATAACCATGACAAAATTACAATCATTACCAAAAATACTCATGTCATTATATAATTATCTTTAAAACAGCTACCATTTTGAGTGCTTACTCTGTATGAACCACCATTTTCACATATATAATTTCTTGTATTTTTTATAATAATTATTACTCCCATTTTACAGATTCAGAAAACTCAGTAACAGAAAGGTGACTTGCTCAGTCACATAACTAGTAGGAGGTGAAGCCTAAAGTCCATGCTCTAAACTTGTACTGTCCACTCTGTGCTCATTAGCCACATGTGGCTATTTAAACTTCTATTACTTAAAGTTAAATAAAATTTAAAATTTAATTTCTCCATCATATCAGCCACATTTCAAGTGTCTAGAAGCTATCTGTGATTAGTGGCTTATCATATTGGATGGAGCAGTTATAGAACATTTCTATAATTACAAAAAGTTCTCTTATTCTGTCATGCTATTATAATGTCTCTGCATTTTGTCATTTGTCACACTAATTGACATGTGAAAAGCTAATCAACAAGGTCAAGCCTTAACCTCCTAATACCTCTGCCCTACTGCTCACCCGCCGACAGGTCCAGAGAAAGTTGAGCAGGTCCCCATGGACCACATCCTCCAACACCATATAGAGTGGCAGCTTTTCAGTGCAGCAGCCTTCCAGCTGCACTAGGTTCTTGTGTTTCCCCAGGTATTGATGGAATTGGATTCGCCCTAAGAAATCTTGTACCTCATGGAGCCCAGCTGGTTCTGTAGAGGATGAAAGAGCCAGGAAGTGAGCAGTCAGCACATCCTCGATGAGTGGGAGGCAGGGAGCGGGAGGCAACTTAAGACGGTAATTCTTAAGGCCCCACATGGGAGTGAATGTAGGCAAAAATAAATACAAAGGGGACCAATTAGAAGAAGATGATGCTTAATATCACTGATCTTTTATCAAAGGTAACACAGAATCATAATTATTAGAACTGGATAGGCTTTCATCTGCCTAGAGAGATAGTCTGTTTGCATTAAAAAGTTATCACTGTCTAGTCCTTTGGATTAATACCCTTGCTTGTCTTATCTTTGTTCTATGTATCCACCATTACTGGCCCATATCATGAAGAAGAGAGAGAGAGAAAGAAATATAATATAAGCTGGGTTCAATGGCTCACGCCTGTAATCCCAGCACTTTGGGAGGCCGAGGCTGGTGGCTAAGGTCAGGAGTTCGAGACTGGCCTGGCCAATATGGTGAAACCCCATTTCTACTAATAATACAAAAATTAGCTGGCCATGGTAGCACATGCCTGTAAGCCCAGCTACTCGGGAGGCTGAGACAGGAGAATCACTTAAACCTGGGAGGCGGAGGTTGCAGTGAGCCCAGATGGCACCACTGCACTCCAGCCTGGGTGACAAGAGCAAAACTCCATCTCAAAAAAAAGAAACACAATATCAGGAAAGGGTATCAAAGAATAAAGTAAAATGAGGAAACAACCTCAGAATCCTAGTCCAAGTAACATCCATTGTGAAAAAAAATCAGTTTTAACAGCCTCCATAGCAAAGAAGAGCTAGGGAACCTAGGATGCAAGGATGTTTTAACGTATGCAAATCAATTCTGTGACATACCGCATTAACAGAATAAAGTATAAACATCATATGATCATTTCAATCAATGCAGAAAAGGCATTTGATAAAATGCAATATCCTTTCATGATAAAAACACTACACAAACTAAATACAGAAGGAATGTACCTCAACACAATAAAGACTGTGTAAAAACCCACAGCTAACATCTTACTCATCATAACATTGTACTTATTCGTGGTAGTCATTTTAGTTATTATTTGGAGATTGGGTGAGGATTCACAAATAAACAATTTGTGTAATTAAAAAAGGGCTGGGCGCGGTGGCTGAAGCCTGTAATCCCAGCACTTTGCGAGGCCGAGGCGGGCGGATCATGAGGTCAGGAGATCAAGACGATCCTGGCTAACACGGTGAAACCCTGTCTCTACTAAAAGATACAAAAAACTAGCCGGGTGAGGTGGCGGCGCCTGTAGTCCCAGCTACTCGGGAGGCTGAGGCAGGAGAATGGCGTAAACCCGGGAGGCGGAGCTTGCAGTGAGCTGAGATCTGGACACTGCACTCCAGCTTGGGCGACAGAGCAAGACTCTGCCTCAATAAAACAAAAAAAAAAAGAGGACACCATGAAAAACATTTCTGTCTCAAGTTTCCACTCTATTTCCTTTTTCTGTACACAGTTGTGATCACAACGGTTAGTTAACATCTCAATGTTCACAAAGCCTGTTAATATTTACTGTTAGGGGAAGGGGAGTCAAACACTTCTTGTTTTACCTTTTAAAGCCTTGAGAATAACACTCTTGGACTTAGAAGCGTCCCCAGTGTTCATATTGGCTCTCAAGATAGGCCCATAGCTACCGTTGCAAATCTGCTCCACAACTTCAGAGAGTTGCTCCCGCGGCACCTGCAGCTTAGCCAGGGCAGGTGTAGCTCCCAGAAAGTTTTCCACTGATGTCTCCTTAAGTGGCAAAGCCACATTTCCTCCATGTCCAGCTGCTTCCCAGCTTAGGTCCCTAGACAGAGGGACAGGGGCAGTGTCTAGAACAGAGAGATGATGTCAACCAGTTTTTCCCTGCCCTGGGGATTCCAGAAAGCAGACACTGAAACAAACTGGCAAGCAAGTTCCTTCAGCAGTTTTCTCTCTGGCCAACGTGGAGTTGTCTTCTGATGCTTCTCTATAAACCAGCATCAATGCCAAGTTTGTAGAACCTTTACGATAATCCCCATTACTTCTTAAGACAACTCAAGAAGGACCGTAGGAAAGTGGTCATGACACTTCCTTTCTGCCTTCCTTCCTCTGGGTTACAATTGAGTACTCCCCATGAGTGTGGTATGGAGACAATTAGGGAAGTTCCTGAATGGGAATCCAAACCACAGAGGCCTAAAGGTGGAGGTAACTGCCAGTGAGAACTGTCATTTAAGTCAGACAAATGGCTTTCAAAGTTGGAGGAAAGGTATGGATAATTAATCAACTTTAAGCTATGGCTATTCTTCCTCCCTCAAGTTACCCCAAAAGTCAAGTTATTTCATATATCCTTGAGTCTCGGTTAAAAAAGTCTTTGGGTACTTTCTCCCTCCCTTGGCCAGCAAAAAAGAGAGGTTCATCCTTCCTATTAAATCTACATTTATTCATTTATTCAACAAATACCACTTATTACATGCCAGGTACTGTTCTAAGTGTTGGGAACAGGCAAAGTCCAGATTCACCTGAAGATTACTTTCTAGTGAGAGGGGAGAGGAAGCAGGTAATAATATATCAAGCAATTAATGTTGTGGAGGAAAATAAAAGATGGAGAAAAAGCTGAGTGTGGTGCCATGAGCCTGTAATCCCAGCTACTGGGGAGGCCAAGGCAAGAGGATCTCCTGAGCCCAGGAATTAGCATTCAGCCTGAGCAACATAGCGAGACTCCATCTCTTAAAAAAAAAAAAAAAAAAAGGCAGTGGGGAGAAGCAACACCAGTGAATCAGTCACCTATGTTATAAATGAAGGTCAAGAAAGGCCTTTATGATGAGATAACATTTGAGAAAGGCCTGGAAGCAACTAGGGAGCAAACCATGCTGGTGTCAGGGAGAGTACTGTAGGCAAAGGGAGCAAAAATTGCAAAAAGCATTAAGCAGGGAGCATACCTAGAATAGCTGAGAAACAGCAAGGAAGCCACTGTAGCTGGAGCCAAGTGGGATCATTGGAGAGTAGTAGGAGATAAGGCCAGGGAGGCCCAGATCATGTAAGGCCATGGAAAGTATTTTGTCATTTTTAATTCTGAGCAAGATGGGAGGTTACTGCATGTGTGTGTGTGGCAGAGAGATTTCAATCTGACAACTAACAGGACTGACTATTAAAAGACTCATTCTGGCCTTTCTATAAAGGAGTAGGGGCAGAAGCAGGGAACGTTAAGAGTGTGTTGCAGTGATCTGTGAGATGTGAGAGTAACTTGGGGTTATTTTGAAAACAGGGTAACAGTGTTTGCTTGTGGATTAGATATGGACTATGAGAGAAAGAAGGGAGTTAAGGATATCGTCAAGGTTTGAGACTGAAAACACAGAAGACAGGACTTGCCCTTTACTAAGACAGGCAAGACTATTTGGGGAGGACATTTGTGAGAGAATTTCAGGACCTTTGTTTTGGTCATATTACATATGAGATGTGTATTCTATTGAAACTGTGCAGTAGGTGGGTTAATATGAGAATCGAGTTCAAGGGATTATCATTGGAATAGAAAACATATTTGAATACATAAGACTAAAAATTATAACATTTAGGAAGTGGCTTTAGTTTTTTTAAGTATTTCAAGAAAAAAAGTTCAAAACTGTTTCAAATGCTTTCGACAGATCAGGTAAGATGAAGACTAAGAATTGATCATTGGACTTGTCAACAGAGCTGTCACTGATGACCTTGGAAAGACTTGTTTTGGCAAAGTGGTAGAGACAAAAACCTTATTTTAGTGGGTTCAGAAGAGAATGTGATGAGTAGAAGTACTAGAAGTGAGTTTAGACAACTTGTTTGAGAAGTTTTCTATAAAAGTGAAGTATAAGAGAAGTGGGATAAAATTTAAAGAAAACTAAGGATTAGCCACTATAGAGTTTCATATTATTATGAGAGTTTTCTTTTTCCTTCTTTTTACCCTGAGTTTCATGTATGAGCTGATTCCCTTTTATTATATGCTCAGTGGAACTCTGGAACAGATTGTTATCATCTACTTAGCACTTCAAAGACTATTAAAATATGAAGGCCCCTCCTTTCCATCATATATCCTGGAGGCAAAGATTAGGAATGGAATGTATCATAGGGTGATATGTCATCCTCCTAGGATGTTAATAAAGCCCTGGACTTTACCCGCTTAGGTCTTTCTCCTAGGTCCTTAGGCACTCATATAGTCCAACAGGAATAGAAACAGTTTTGATAGTCCAATAGGAATAGAAACAGGTTATATGAGGTTTTTTCTTGCACACTCTTTTTTCAGTCAGTAAGCACATGTTGAATTCCAACTCAGGACTTCCTAGAAAAGAGATCACCCCCCTCTCAACTCCATGGGAGGGAACCCATGCCTCTCTCATTGCAGGTACCTAGACTTCTAGACATGGGCTCATTGAAACTTAGACCATACTTTTTCCTAATCTCCATCTTCTTTAAGCCCCTGCCCAGCCCCAAAGTTTGAGCTTTACCTCGAGGTCCAGGACGGTGCTGTTGAGTTCTTTGTTCTCTGATAAAAAGCCACAGGATGACCCCAAGAAGGATGAGGAAGATAGTAACCAAGAAAGTTGGGATGATAATCACTTCATACTGCTTCTCCTGGATGACTGGGTAGGCAATCACATAGGAAGAGAAGAGAGTGAAGAAGAAGCCTAACCTGGCGTTCATGCAATTTCCCCTATGCACCAGCAATCAGCTCATCATACATGAAAAGGTCATCTCTTCTACCTTCCCCTCTACTTCCATTCAACAGAAACACTGCTGGGAGTAACTCTCTAATCCGAAACCCCAGTGGCCCTGTTTCTTAGCCCATCAAATGTATATGACGTTGCTTCTGGCAGTTTTCTTACCAAGATTGAAGATGCAGCATCTGGATCGCTGATTAGCACTTACCCTCTCCCCAAAAAGACAATGGCTTCTAGTCCCCATCCTTTTATCACCACTGTCTTCATTTCTACTGGAAATCAAATCATCCTCCTTCTAGAATCTATCCAGACCTTAGCCTTCATAATTCTACAATCAGAGGATAGACATCTGTGGAATCTGTACTTACCACACAATTTGTCACTGAGACTGCATTCCAGGAGCATCCGTGTCATGCCCATTGCCACAGGGCTGTCCTCTTCCCTGCTAGGCCCACAGAGAATGTACAGAGCACAGCTGTGAGTAATTCCTAAGGATTGAGTGGTTTTTGAAAAAAAAAAATAAAATGAATGAAAAAAAATACATGAAACACAGACAGAATTTTAAACTGCCTCTACAGATTGCTAGTTAGGTAATTGGCTACCTCTCTGAGTCGTCTGTTTATCTCTATCTACCTAGCTGACATTCAGGTTGGAAGAACCCTCCCAACCTTCTCCTTTCAACATTTCTCTTTTCTCTATTATACAGCAAAGACAGCTCTGATCTGCTCTTCTCCTTTCATTCAATTGTTACTGAAATTATTTTAAAGTCTCCCCTCCCACCTGAGACTTCTGCTCCCATGATCAAGTACAGATTTGCAACATGCATCTGAACTGTGATCCATGGGTTATATAGGCATGATCTACCTCCCCTACAGTATTAAGCATGTCTAATATATTTTTTTAGCTGTGCATCACATTTTTTAAGCAAAATATTTTTTTGAAGTTGGGATCTTGCTCTGTAGTCCAGGCTTGAGTGCAGTGGTGTGATCACGGCTCACTGAATTCTCAAATTCTTGGGTTCACGTAATCCTTCTGCCTCAGCCCCCCGAGTCTCTGGAATTACAGGCACGAGCTACCATGTCTAGCTCTAAAGAAAACATTTAATTTCATTTTTACACACAGTTAATTCAGATAATGAATAAAAAATTGACAGATGTCAAAGGATATGAATTACACATTTGCTTTATTTCTCTGAAATATCCGCACCCTCACAAGCAATGAACAGACAGCATTTATCAATGAAAACTATTTAATTCCTCATCCCTCAGAGCTTCAAGGTGCTTCCTCTGCTCATATCAGATATAGACATGGACACTGATTGCTACCAGGATATAAAGGAAGTATCAGTACCAAGCCACCTTCTCTTTCTCTCTTAAATAAAAAGAAAATACATTCATATGATTCAAAAAATAAAACGTAAAATAGGATAGCATAAAACCTTTTCCCACCCCATTCTTTTCCATTTATCCAGTTCTTAACTCTCCTCCAAGTAGACTCTAGTTATTAGTTTCTTGTTTGTCTGGCAATGGATTCTTTATGTGTATCACTGTTAAGTCTATATAATATAATCAGTACATATTTCAAATAACACCCCCAAAAACCTGGTTCTTTCTTTCAGAAGAGAACTCATGTTTACCACTCTCCCATCCCTCTCCTAAATTTATATTTTGCCTTTGCTTGACAAGACACGCCCATGGTTCTATAGTCAGCAAAGCCTACTTCTTTAATTCTGATTAACTTGAAAGAAAATACAGTGATTTTTCTCCTAAATAAGTCTAAATATGCCATCCAGTTTTGGAGTGACTTGATAAAAACATAAAACAAAATCAGAAGCATAGCTTATATAATATGCCACTATATTGTACAGGTGTTACATTGGCCATATTGTGCTGTCCTCTACTATTACATTACGCATTGTTTTTATTATTGATACTAACAACCACAGTGTTATTTACTGAGGTAGAATCTCTCAGTGCCTGAAAGACCTATGTAAAGAAGCCTCCCAGATTCTGCCTTACCTGTTTTCGACTCTTCCTGGAGCACCATGAACTTGTATGTGTGTTCAATAGTTAAGCAATTCCCTTATAACTCAAGAGAGACAAAACTGTGTAGTTGGTTGACAAAAGCCCAGGTAGACAGCAAAGTAGCCAGCGGGTGGAAAATTTGCACAGAAGAGGGAAATTCTTATCCTTATCCTTATTCTTAGAACGGGATCTAAGAAGTCGATGAATAGTTAGATAGCAAAGTCCACCGTATCTAGTGTGTAAACCAAAAAGGCAAGGAGAAATGTGGCTGAGAAGGTTTTCACAATTCACGAGGCCACATGGAAGGACTGGCACTCATGATGAAACTTTCAAGAAACAGACTCTTAAGAGAGTGGCACAAAGGAGAAGGTCTGAAAAATAAAACACTGGATCAGTAGGGTGAATTCAGGAAGGCTATTAGAAAATTCATCACTGCTGTTTTCATTCTTATTTTCCTTTCCTTTGCTTCCTTTTTAGTGGATTATCAGAAGTAATTATTTTCATTCACGGAGCAGCCAGTTTAACCAGTTTGGCTTTCTGAGGAGGAGGTTCTCAGCATACTCCCTCTTACCACAGCACAAGTGGAAAAAAAGGGTCAGTCAGCAGCTAGCTCAGACTCGTGAGCTCTGCCCAGAAAACAAACTACACACCCACTGATACATACTGAAGGGAGTTGTTTAAAGCCATGTGTGTACATGTACCCCGACATGGGTACAGTGAACTGCTCATGGAAGGTATCCATACTCAACCATATGCACCTGGCCAAACACACCTATCCCTGATAACTCAAACTCATGCTTACACCCTTACACTGACTATCACACCTATCACAGAGCAGTCACCTTTGGAGGCACTATGGCCTGCTACTGCATTTCCTGAACCAGGTTCTCACCATCACATTTACTTGTACATAAGTCGTTTAAAGAGGCAAGGCTTATGGATATCTCGCAGCCCAGTGAAATTGGATGCTAGCGCAAGCAGATCAATGTAGAGAATGATGAGGCCCACTCAATGAAATTGCTTTCCATATGTGTATACAGTAAGCCCTTTCTGATGGTTACAGTTTAGGTAGAGGCATATGCAGTGTACCAGATGAGTCTAGGATTTTTAGGGCACACACACCGGGCACACCCACATATCCATGAACGCTAATGTGGGAAACCTCACCACAAAGGGGCCACCAAAGCTCATACATCAGAGAATGCTTGTATTTACTTGTAACAGCAATATTCCTCTCTACATCACTTTTTTCCTTGAAATTCACACACAGAAACCACATGGCTTTGCCTGCCCACTCTGACAAGCTGAGAAAAGGCATGCCTTGATGCCAAAACCCTCGAGGATGACTTTTCCCATGGGTTCAATTCTGGCCCACCTGACCACTAGAAGGATACTTCTGACCAAGGTTCCTGTTCAGTCTGACCGATACTCCACTCTCTTTCATTGTATCTAAATACTTTTCCCAATATGTCAGAGAAAATATGTAGGCTACTGCTTCTTCTCTTAGCTGAACTGTAAAGTTCTTAACACTATAAAGCATTATCCACAGTTCTCTATTGAATGTTATGAATAATGAAATCCATGGCTTTGGAACCAAGGGTCTAGTGGAATTGTAATATATTTTATTCTGACAACTATGTTTGATAGTTGTAAAATATGTTTGTACATACTTTGCCTCTAGTTTACATAATCCTATATTTACAGAGCCAAACCTCTTCAGGCAGGGTTCGAATTAGAACAATAATATTATCTCACTGCTAGTTATCATTCCTAAATTTTCTCTCATCAGTTGCTTCAGACTTTCTCTTAGCATGTTAAAGTTTTAACTCCCCTCTTTAATTGGGAATCCTGAGGAGAAACAGTGCAATGAAGGAGATACAAAGGGGAGGAGAATGAAAGTAAAATGAGGAGTAAAGTCCACGCTAAATCTTTACAGGACTATAGTCTGAAGACCATAAAAGCTCATGAATATAACTATAACGAAATTGAACTAAATAGTAATATTAATTCTCTAAACTTTTACACATACAATACAAGCATAATGTCACACTGCATTTAAGCATCTATTTTAATTCACACTATAATCTATTTGCAACCATAACACAACTCTTATTAAGTGGCATTTCTTTTCGGTTAGCACAATACAGTCTCCCAGACACAATCTGCAATTTACTCATGACTTTCCAGAGTAAACTCTTTTTACCAAAATATACCTAGGCATAAGACTTCTAAAATCAGATTTGCTGTACTCTGCCTGCTTATGTGTGGTGAAAAATTCCATGATTGAACTCACTAGAACATCTGGCTCTGTTCCAGTAGGGTACAATTAAATCCGTTGTGCCAGCCTCACCTTCAAGCTTACTGCTTGCTTATCAACACATGCGGATCTTCTAGCCATGTTCTTTTTAGATAGACAAGTGATCCACCCTCCCAAGTGGATGCCATATGGGTCAAGGAAGTTATTAACGGCTTTGGGCTATGCGGCAGATGACTCAGACTAAAAGTGAGGAGGGTAAAATATATGGAGGTAGCAGCCCCTAGCCTGAAACAGTCTGCCTTCCTGTACAGTCAGTCTTTCATCCTTACCCTTGAGCTATCTGGAAAGAAAAACAAAACAAAAACAAAAAACCAAACCAAACCAAAACCAAAACAAACAAACAAAAAACATGTTTAATGGGCTGAACATATTAATTTGGAAGTGAGACAGAGAACAATGCTCAGATCTAAAGGATTTGAGAATTACTTGTTACCAGCATCCTATAAAACAAGTTTCCTGTTTGCAGATCTAATAAACCTGTGTTTAGTGACTACGGTGTGCCAGGTATTGTGCTAGGCACTTTCATACAAAGAAGGCAAGGCAGAAACTGAAGGGTTAAGTTATGAATTAGTGATTAAGTTACAAATTGGCCACTTTTTTTTTTTTTTTTTTTTGAGGTGGAGTCTCGCTGTTGTCGGCCCATGCTGGAGTGCAATGGCATGATCTCAGCTCACTGCAACCTCTGCCTCCCAGGTTCCAGCAATGCTCGTGCCTCAGCCTCCCAAATAGCTGGGATTACACATGCGTGCCACCATACCCAGCTAATTTTTGTCTTTTAAGTAGAGACGGGTTTTCACCATGTTGGCCAGGCTGTTCTCGAACTCCTGACCTCAGGTTATCCGTCCGTCATGGCCTCCCCAAGTGCTGGGATTATAAGCATGAACCACCGTACCCCGCCAAATTAGCCACTTTTTAAAAAAAATGGCAGAGCAAGGTTGCACACCCAGGTCTTTTACTTACAAACCCAATGTTCTTTATACCATTTCCTTATACATATATACTTGTCTTCCAAATGAGCAAGACCAACAAGGTCAAGAAGGAATTACAGGCCGGGCGCGGTGGCTCAAGCCTGTAATCCCAGCACTTTGGGAGGCCGAGACGGGCGGATCACAAGGTCAGGAGATCGAGACCATCCTGGCTAACACGGTGAAACCCCGTCTCTACTAAAAAATACAAAAAACTAGCCGGGCGAGGTGGCGGGCGCCTGTAGTCCCAGCTACTCGGGAGGCTGAGGCAGGAGAATGGCGTGAACCCGGGAGGCGGAGCTTGCAGTGAGCTGAGATCTGGCCACTTCACTCCAGCTTGGGTGACAGAGCGAGACTCCGTCTCAAAAAAAAAAAAAAAAAAAAAAGAAGGAATTACATTAGAATCCAAAGAATCATGGAAACCACAAGGCTGAAACCAAATTTTACTAACAAATGCACTCCAATTTGGAAAGAATGGATGAATTGAATCTGCCTGTAAGGGTGTCCTATAGGAACCTCATAGGGACATAGATGACATCTGCATGTCTGTCTTTAAAGTATATTCTGAAAACAGAGGTAGAATCAGAATTTTTTTCCCAGTATTCACCAGATTATGCCATCTTGCGTTGTTTCCTTTGTTCATTTTCCTGGGTCTGATCCCCAATCCTATTTCTATCTTCTGCTTTTTGAGTAAAACAGTCCGGTTCTTAGGACTAGCCATCTTTCACTGAGAGCATGAGGGTCAGAAAGAGGCCAGAAATTGCAGGGCACAGGGCACTGGCCTAGGAATTAGGGTCTTCATGCGGCTCTCTCAGTGCCCCAGGCTCGATCTTTCTAGGGAAACAAACCAGTGAGAGGACACAGAGTGCATGGAAGGGCACACTGGAGATGTGATTCTTTTTAAATCCAGAGAAGCATATTGGTATAGATAACTTGCCTTACGCCCTGTGATATCGCCTAGTGTGGGTGAGGCAGGGAGGAGGTTACCTAAGAGAGGTTATCTTGTCCTCTCACTCTTCTCAGATATTGAGAAATTGTGCTTATTCTGATCTTTGCCCTCCCTCATCTTCCTAGAGACCCAGGGATCAAAACGAACTTTGAAACTCTAGGGAAAGTGTTTCAAAGGGGTTCTCATAGGGAAACCCCTTTCCACCATGGTGCCTAGGAGTCCCTGAGCCTGTTTCAACAGATCTTTTGACTCACTGGTGCTCACCAGATTATGACATCTGAGGGCTATCAGCTTTTCTTGCTTCCTATTTTTACCTATCTCCAGAGATTCCTGAAACATACGATATATAGTTGAGATGAGGAAGTTTAATCTGTATCCTGGTACCTCACAAAAGTTTACTTTGTAAAGGAGCAAAGTGATTGGAAGCCAGGCCCCATAACATCTAGGTAAGAAACGCAGTGCTCACAGACACAAACAGCATCAGATTTTAAATATGGTTTCACAGATAAACACATTTTATTTCCTTTGAGGTATTATACAAATTCAAAACAGCTTATTTTTATCATAATTATCTTGCTATTTTTTATGTGCCCAATTCCATAATCCTTCATCTACCAGTTTCAAACAAAAGCCCAGAAATAGCATATCTTAAACTAAATATTCTCCTGCTGATTACTTTCTCTTCCTGAGATTCCTAATGAATAACAATTTCCCCAGCTCCTCAGTTTCCGCAGCTCAGAATAAGGGCTATCATCAGCAAGAGGGAAACGCCTAGAACACACAACGCCACTCCCACTCAGTACAGGATTATCTCTGATCCATCCGCGTCTCCTTTTCCTACCTGATTAATGCACCAGAAGACGGCTTGGGGCTGCTTTCAAATACCTTGTTCCTACTGTTGTCAGTGACCTTGCATTTCCAAGGATCGGTCCTCTTCTTTGGTATTCAGTCTGCTGGGTTTTTCCTTCTAAGGAAGATTTTGGGTTCTCTAAAAGTCTCTTGGAAGTCTCCCCCCATAAGTGAGGAGATCGGTTTTGTTTTCTGGCCACTTTTCCAGGCTATCTAACACACTGCCCCCTGGCAGAGAGGCGGGCCCAAGCTGAGGAGGACTGAAGGAGGACAGGCTACACAGGCTGTAGGGGCACATATACACATACAGGCACTTTCTCATTCTCTGATAAATGAGACTCGGGCCCAGGCAGACAGAGAGATGTGGCCATGAGGTCTCACCATCAGAAAGCTAACTCAGCTGCTGCTCACCTCAGTGCTGTGCCGGACAGGGTGTGTCACTATAAAAGTTCTATATGTAGAATGTAATTCCAGGTAAACAATAACAAACTCCTGGTAAGCGGAAAAAGACACCCCTGGGAACACATAACCTCCTGCCTCATTCTGTACAGCCAGTATCCAAGGGCAGGTTCCCCTCCCTAGGGTGTGGGTCAGCGTGGTTCAGAGCTGAGCAGTCCAGGAATTAAGGGAAGTGGAGTCAGCCCTGACTTAGTGCCGTAATAACAGAGTGAGAGGTTTGAAGTTCTAGTTCTGGTTGGGTGGGTGATTCATTCGGCATCCGGAAGCATGTCACCTGACCTTGCCATTCCTTGCCTTCCTAGTTTAGGAAGCAGGAAACGTGCATGTCTCCTAAGGGTTGTGTGTCTCTCTCCTGCTGCAGAGAGCAGCAGGAAGTTTATCAACTGGAAAACGGGCATGCCAATCAATAAGTACCCTCAGCCAGTTATGCTACCTCTGCTTGTCCCTGCAAGAGCTCCCAAATTTTGGAGGCTTCCTTTCATCCACATCTTCCCACCCATATCATGGCAGCCCTGGAATCTGATAGGTATCTATTCCTACCCTTACCCTGCATACAATTTCCTATGCTATAATGGTAAGAAAAGGGGCTTTGGAGTTTGGCTTCTGTTTGAATCTCATTTCTGTCATTCATTATGACTTCATATAGGTATTTTAACTTTGTGAACCCCTGTTTTCCCATATGTGAAGTGCTGCTGATGATATCTACCTACCAGGGTTGTTGAGAGCTGTATAGCATAATTTCTGTAAAATACCTAGAACATTACCAGAGCCATGGCGGATCATCAATATGTGTTGCTGTCCCTCTTCCTCCCTTACTTCTTCACTTGCCTTTCCAGCTGGGAAATAGTCATACAGCTGTATCAATCAGGTAAACATGTATAACCAAAAATAACAAAATGAAACAAAAAACCTGTCATCTGAATATTTATAATATTTGTGGATGTAAATATACTCATCTCCATGTACAGAGAGGGAGTTAAAGTAATCAAAAAGTTAATGCAGGATTTAAAACTTCTTATACTTCAATTAGGTGTCATTTGACAGCAAAAATAGTACAGCTGCCAGTAGGTATCTGAATTTAACAATCACGCTGAGGAAGAGAGATTTAAACCAGATAAATCAAATAGCATAATGCTGTAAACTAAGGTATAGAAATGGAAAGAATGCTAGATAGTGGTATGGTATTTATCAGGGAAAATGTATCAGCACCTGCCTGATTTCTTCTGCCTCTAAATTTTTCAGCTCCTCGTACTGATTCCACTGATAACACTTATATTCTGGCTAATTTCCACCCAGTTCCTGAACCAATTCTGATGAGGGCATTATGGCAATCAGCAGTCTCAGTCCTCTTCATCCTATTTATCTTACATACTTCCCAATTTGGGGAAGATGTAGTCTTTATCCGCTTCCCAAAATCTGCCCAATTACTCATGCTTGTTAACAGAACTCTCTCAAATCTGGACCCCTCACCTGAATGCCACACAAGTCGATGAGGCCTTGTTGTCCTCCCTTTGCCTAAATCAATCCTAAGTAAGATTGAAATGTTGCTTTATACTCTGATTACCGTGCTCTTGCTACTAATGTAAAAGCCTCCCAGATAAATGCAACCACAATGGTCAAATGCCTCTTTACTGACCATCATCCTGCTCCACTCTACTTCATTCCTACCTCATTCACACCCCTGAACCCCATTGCCTTTTTTTCGGCCGACCACACTGAAAACCTGAGTTGCTAAATCTTGCCTGAATTTTACTCTAAAACTGGACCATCCATTTGAGACAGTTCTACTTCTTCCACTTCTACAATCTAGTGAGTTTATCTCACATCATTCCTTGGGGGGCCAGCCTTATTCCAAGTCATTCACTCAGATGTTAAATAACTAACCATAAAAGTTATTAAATATGTTTCGCTATGAAGGAGAAGTTTAAGGTGCTATAAAAAAAGGTGCAATAGAAAGGAAGTCAAAAAAAGTTTCTCTAAGTAAACAATATTTAAACAAATGATGAGTAGGAGCTGACTAGATAAAGGTGGACACAGGCACAAGGCAAGAGAGGAGGAGTATCCAGGCCTTGGATGAGAACAGAGCTTGATACATTCTCAGAACTGGAAGGTCAGTGCGCCTGGACAGTAACAAGAGAGGAGAAAACACGAAGAGATGGCACTGTGCAGGTAGTCCAGAGACAGATCATAATGAGCCTTTAGGCCATGTTAAACATTGCTTGTTTTATTCTAAGTATCATCGAAGTGTTTAAGTAGAGTGACATAATCCATTTTGTATTTTTTAAAAAAAACATTATTTGGAATACTACTCAGCAATAAGAAGGAACAAATTATTGCTACATGCAACACTTGGATGGAACTTAAGGACTTCATGTTGAGTGGAAAAAGCCTGTCTCAAAAGGTTACATGCTGTATGGTTCCATCTGTATAATATTTCCAAAATGGCAAAATTAGAGAGACAGAAAATAAATCAGTGTTTACCAGTAGGAACAGGGAGAAGGTGTGACTTTGAAGGGGTAGCATGAGGGAGTTCCTTTATGGTGACAGACAATACTGTATCTTGACTGTGGTGATAATTACATGAATATATGTGATAAAATATCAAAGAAATATGCACAGAGAGGAACAAGATGACGTGTGAATGCAAAAACTGAAATCCCAGGAAGCTCTATAGTCTAGTTAATTATACTATGCCATTGTCAGTTTCATAATTTGGATTATTTGCTACAGTAATTTAGATGTTCCCATTGGGAAAATGGGTAATTGTTACATTGGATTCTATACTATTTTTGCAACTACTTGTGAACTTCTAATCATTTCAAATTGAAAAGTAAAAGTAGTATTATTTTTGCAGCCATTGAATAACAAATTGCAGGTGATAATAAATACATACGAGAATATCAATTGTGAAACTAATAATTTCATAATCATTTTTGGGTTACAGTAGTGACAGTAAAAAATGAAAAAGAATGGATTGGAAACCTTGAGGAGATTGAGCCAACAGGACACAGTGGTTGTAGAAGGTAAGAAGAAGAAGGAGAAATCAAATAAGAGGAGAAGGTGATGAGTCGTTCTGGACATTTTGATTTGAGATGCCAGTGTGACTTTTAAGTAGAATATTAGAAATAAGCATTTGGCTGTACAGTTCTTAGGATTTATAAGGGAAGCCTGGACCAGAGATAAATATATGGGAGTCATTAGATAATACTGAAAGCTTGAAAGTGAATAAGAGAGAAAGAGGAAAAAATAAACAAAAAGGAAAGAGAAGAGAGAAAAAGAGGCCCTAGGAAAGAATGCATGGAGTTCCAATGGATAATGCTACATGAAGGAAGAGGAGTTGGGGTCCAGGAAGAAACTCAAAAAGGGCCTAAGAGGGAAAAACTAGAGAAGTAAAGGGGAACCAAGAATTTGTGCTGTTGTAGAAGCAAAGGAGAGGAGAATGGACAACAGCTGGACTAAAATCTGATGAGAGGTCAGGAAAACAATAAGTAGTGGATACAGGCAACATGGAGGTGACTCGTCATAGAAAGAATAGCTATAGTGTAGTGGCCAGAGAGCAGGGTGGTTCTGGGAATAAATAGGTGGTGAGGATGTGGAGAAAATGTGTTTAGGGGGCTCTTCTGTGATCTTTGACACCTGTATGAATGAGAGGACTGAAAAGAGGAGTTCAGAGAGAGATTTTATAGTTGATTTCTTTGAAAACTTAGGGCTCCAGCAAGATGAGAAAGGGAACTGGTAATACCCCAACATGCAGTAATCTCTCATTCTAAAAAAAACAAAGCAAAGTTTGGTATGGAGAGGCCTGTATCAGGCATAAATGTTTTACAAAGCCTAAACACACACACACACACACACACACACACACACACACACACAGATACTGAAAAACATTAAGATGGATTACTAGAATACATAAATAACCCAGAAAAAAAGACACATATTTAGGACTTTAAAATAAAGAAGTCAGCATGAATCAAAATGAGCAGATCAGTGGTTCTCAAACCAGAGAGCACATTAGAATCTCCTAGGAGGCGTTTTTTTAAAATATCAGTCCTGATATTCATTTCCCACTTGATATGGTTTGGCTGTGTCCCCACCCAAATCTCATCTTGAATTCCTATGTGTTGTGAGAGGGACCCAGTGGGAGGTAATTGAATCAAGGGCCAGGTCTTTCCCATGCTGTTCTCATGATAATGAATAAGTCTCATGGGATCTGATGGCTTTATAAGGGGGAGTTTCCCCGAACAACTTCTCTCTCTTTGCCTGTCACCACCCATGTAAGATGTGACTTGTTCCTCCTTGCCTTCCACCATGATTGGGAGGCCTCCCCAGTCACTGGGAACTGTAAGTCCATTAAACCTCTTTCTTTTGTAAATTGCCCAGTTTCATGTATGTCTTTATCAGCAGCATGAAAATGGATTAATACAGTCAACTGGTACCAGGAGTGGGGAGCTACTGAAAAGATACCCAAAACTGTGGAAGTGATTTTGAAACTGGGTAATAGGCAGAAGTTGGAACAGTTTGGAGGGCTCAGAAGAAGACAGGAAACTGTGGGAAAGTTTGAAACTCCCTAGAGACTTGTTGAATGACTTTGACCAAAAAGCCAGGCTGGGAGCAGCGGTTCATGCCTGTAATCCCAGCACTTTGGGAGGCCGAGGTGGGCGGATCATGAGGTTGGATCACGAGGTCAGGAGATCGAGACCATCTGGCAACATGGTGAAACCCAGTCTCTACTAAAAATACAAAAAATTAGCCAGGTGCAGTGGCAGGCGCCTATAGTCCCAGCTACTCGGGAAGCTGAGGCAGGAGACTTGCTTGAACCAGGAGGTGAAGGTTGCAGTGAGCCAAGATCATGCCACTGCACTCCAGCCTGGGCGACGGTGAGACTCCTGTCTCAAAAAAAAAAAAAAAAAAAAAAAAATATAAGATAAATTAAAGAAGAAAAAAAAATTTTTTGGGGATCTGGAGCAAAGGTGACTCTTGTTATGTTTTAGCAAAGAGACTGGTGGCATTTGCCCCTGCCCTAGATATCTGTGGAACTTTTAACTTGAAGGAGATGATTTAAGGTATCTGGCAAAGAAAGTTCTAAGTAATGAAGCATTCAAGAGGTGACTTGGGTGCTGTTAAAGGCATTCAGTTTTAAAAGGGAAACAGAGCATACAAGTTTGGAAAATTTGCAGCCTGACAATGTGATAGAATAGAAAATCCCATTTTCTGAGGAGAAATTCAAGCCAGCTGCAGAAATTTGCATAAGTAACAAGCAGCCGAATGTTAATCACTAAGACAAGGAGGAAAATGTCTCCAGGGCATGTCAGAGATCTTTGAGGCAGCCCCTTCCATCACAGACACAGAGGTTTAGGAGGAAAAAATGGTTTCATGGGTTGAGCCCAAGGTCCCTCTGCTATGTGCAATCTAGGGACTTGGTGCCCTGTGTCCCAGCTGCTCCAGCTGTGATTAAAGGGCCAAAGTAGAACTTGGGCTGCTGCTTCAGAGGGTGAAAGTCCCAAGCCTTGGCAGCTTCCATGTGGTGTTGAGCCTGTGGGTACACAGAAGTCAAGAATTAAGGCTTGAGAACCTCTGCCTAGATTTCAGAGAATGTTTGCTGCAGGGGCGGGGCCCTCCTGGAGAATATCTGCTAGGGCAGTGCAGAAGGGAAATGTGGGGTTGGAGCCCCCACACAATGTCCCTACTGAGGCACCACCTAGTGGAGCTATGAGAAGAGGGCTACCATCCTCCAAAACCCCAGAATGTTAGATCCACCAACAGCTTGCACCATGTGCTTGGGCAAGCTGCATACACTCAACACCAGTCCATGAAAGCAGCCAGGAGTGGGGCTATACCCTGCCAAGCCACAGCAGCAGAGATGTCCAAAACCATGGGAATCCACCACTTGAATCACCATGACCCGGATGTGAGACATGGAGTCAAGGAAGATCATGTTGGAGCTTTAAGATTTGACTGCTCTGCTGGATTTTGGACTTGCATGGAGCCTGTAGCCCTTTGTTTTGGCCAATTTCTCCCTGTGAAACAGCTGTATTTACCCAATGTCTATATCCTCATTGTATCTAAGTAATAACTAACTTGCTTTTGATTTTACAGGCTTATAGGTGGAAGCGACTTGCTTTGTCTCAGATAAGGTGTCGAACTGTGGACTTCTGAGTTAATGCTGAAATGAGTTAAGATTTTGGGGAACTGTTGGGAAGGCAATATCGGTTTTGAAATGTGAAAACGTGAGATTTGGGAAGGGCCAGGTATAAAATGATGTGGTTTGGATGTGTCCCCACCCAAATCTTTTCTTGAATTCCCATATGCTATGGGAGGGACAAAGTGGGAGGTAATTGAAACATGGGGGTAGGTCTGTCCTGTGCTCGTGATAGTGAATAAGTCTCACAAGATCTGATGGTTTTATAAAGGGGAGTTTCCCTGCACAAAAGAGTTCTCTCTCTTTGCCTGCCATCATTCACACAAGATGTGACTTGCTCCTCCTTGTCTTCTGCCATGATTGTAAGGCCTCCCCAGCCACTCGGAACTGTAAGTACACTAAACCTCTTTCTTTTGTAAATTGCCCAGTCTCAGGTATGTCTTTATCTGCAGCATAAAAATGGACTAATACACTACTCCTCTTAGAGATTATGATGATTATAAACCCCATAGATTATGACTTCACATATCAGCTTCAATCAAGGAAATGCTTCCCAGGAGATACTAACGTACAGCTGGGGTTGAGAACTACTAAGATATATTCATCAAATGGAATTTAGGCAATAGAATACTTGTTGGATAACAAAAAGTATAGTTTTGATCCACCTGTACACAAAATTAATTTTGGGAAAAAAGCTAGATGCTTTGAGAGACATAAAAAATTAACATTATAAATTATATTGGGTTTGTGATAACTTCCTAAGCTTAAACAAAAAACTGTCTTCCAACAGGAAAAAAAAAAAAAAATCACAACGAAAACATCAACCAATAAACAAATAAAAACATAGTACTTTTATAGTAATAAGAAAACCACTAATCTGCCAATAAATAAATAGTCAAGGAACACGAAAAACAAAAGAAAACCAGTTCACCAAAACAAAATGTTTCACAAATGTGGAAGCATGGTGAACTAAGATGGAAATTTTTTTATCTTAACTAGTAATTTTAAAATACTTTCTGTTAAAACTAAGAACAAGATACATTTTTGCCAACCATTTAAGAGAACAAAAAGAGGTAGTTTATTCCTATTGTATTGTATTGTATTTATTATGTATTTATTTACTTTTTTAATTGTTTTGAGGCTGGGGCCGTGTGCTCTGTTGGCAGGCTAGAGTGGGAGAGGCGTAGGATCTTGGCTCATGCAGCCTTGATCTCCAGCACTCAAGTGAAGTCCTTCCACCTGAGCTTCTGAGTAGCGTGGGATCACAGCGCAGGTGGCCACACCACATGGCTATTTAAATTGCAATATTTTTTTTGAGAAGAGGGTGGAGCCTTGCCATGATTGCCCGAGGCTGATCTAAGAATTCTGGCTTTGAGTATCCTCCACCTCAGGCCTCCAAAGTGCTGAAGGTTATAGAAGTGTGAGCTACCACACCGCAGTCAGAAAACAAAATTGTGGAAAACTAGGGTATTATGCTCTAAAGAGTTTTATTAAAAAGGACCGGACTGGGTATAAGAGTTGACAAGGAATCTAAATGTCTACATTTTGAAAAAACAACTCTGGCACTATGGAAAACTGACGTCTGAATGCCTTAATGATTATTGACTCTGGTAAGTATCTCTCCCAAGTGGCAGTATGTATATGTTTTTTAGTAGAGAATGGGAAGATGTTTCTGAACAGCACAAGAAAAAATCTGTGACACTTATTTAGACTGTTGTTGAAAATACTAAATAGGGGGATTTGCTTCCAAAATAATCATGAAACTTGAAGGAGGAGAAACTAGGTGGAGATGGTAAATAGAAAAAAAAAATTAACCATGTGTTCAAAATTGGACTGAATTCAGGGATATAATGGGGAAGCCCGGAGTTCTGACTACATTTTTGGCGGGTGCTTTTGTAGATCATATTGAAAATTTCTGAAGATGAAAAATAGCAGAAGATAGAATGAAAGAAGCTAAAGTTTCATCTAAGAGGAGGGGAGTGTTTCAAAGTATTTTGATATAGTTGGACCATGAACATACACACACCATGTTATTAAATTCTAGTTGGTTCACGACAAAGTTTTAAAATGTTAGTGAGTTAAGTAAAAAGGCATGTTTTAATAATATATATACCACAAGAGTACAATGAAATTGAGTGAGAAAAACACCTGTGTAGGGGAATCCCAAAGAGAAGTATATTAGAATGTTATAGCAACAGTGATGATGGTTAGTATGAATAATTTTTTCCTCTATTTTCTATTTTCCAAATGGAATGGATTGAGCCTTAGTTATTTTATAATAAGAACATGCAAAAGAAGAAAGGTTACAAGGCAGAAAAGTTTGATAGCCAAAATACAAAAGAGAAAATTGGCTGAGGGTAATAAAAAAAAGTCAAAGAGGGAAAACAATCTTCCTAAAGAACTAGTGTTTAGAATTAAAGACAAAGTACAATCATTAAATCAAGATTAATGGCTTCAAAGAGGGCTCTCCTGGCCTACAGCCAAGGTAAAGATCTGGAGTTTAACAAGCTTCACTGTTGCTTGTTGAAGGCATTATCTTGCCTACCTGGGAGAAAGCCAAGTTGGAACTCCCAGGAACAAAGTTAATGTATCATCTCCATTCAACTGTAGTAAAGGAGAAAGAATAAAATAACCCGTGTCAGAGTTAGGGGTGGGTTTATCTTAATGTACTGAAGCCTTGGTTTACTAACCTATACAGCTGAGATAATTCTGCCTGCCTACATCAGAGGATTCTAGTGAGAATTAATAAGAATGTAAAATTGTTCTTCAGTGATAGTAGCTAAAAGTGCCTCTTCTAGCAAGAATGTATTTGTGTAACATAATTACTTTTCAGACAAAGGGTTCCAACTTTGTGCTCCTGATCAAGGTTCCCTTTTTGATGGCTTTCCTTCAATGCATTAGCATAAATGTAGCTAAAATTCCTTTCTTCTCAGCACAGGCACAATAAAATGAAAGTGCCCGAAGACTTGCTAAATGTTAAGTAAATTTAGGAAACCAATTCAGTGAACAAAACGTGAAGAAGCAGGTCCGGGTGCGGTGGCTCATGCCTGTTATCCCAGCACTTTGGGAAGCTGAGACAGGTGGATCACCTGAGGTCAGGAGTTCAAGACCAGCCTGGTCAACATAGAGAAGCCCCGTCTCTACCAAAAAAAACCCCACAAAAATTAGCCGGGTGTGGTGGCATGCACCTGTAGTCTCAGCTACTCGGGAGGCTGAGGCAGGAGAATTACTTGAACCTGGGAGGCGGAGGTTGCAGTGAGCCGAGACTGTGCCATTGCACTCCAGCCTGGGTGACAGAGCGAGACTCCATCTCAAAAAAAAAAAAGTGCAGGAGCAGTGTGTGTGCACGTGTGGTTGTGGGTGTGTGAGGTGTATATGCAGGAGTGTGTATTTTCCTAAGTTGAAGTTTGCAATTCTACTGCAGCTAGCTTGTTGTCTTAAGAGGGCCATGCTGGAGCCCAACAGCCTCCTGCCTTGAACTTGTATGTGTGAGGGAAATGCTGGGCTCACTCACTCCTTTCCTTTTCATCTTTTATATCTGCCATGATAAAGGCATATTTACTATTCAGACTCCTAGGTTTCAGCTCACTTTCCAGTTTTTTTTATTATAAGTCTCAGAAGCATAGCCCAGCCCATTTCTGAAATTCAGTATACCCATCTCTCCTACTATTATAATTAGCTTTGTACTCTTGAGTGAATTACTTAGTCTCTCCTAATCCTCAGTTTCTCATCTGCAAATTGGGTTTGCAATAGTATCTAACACAAAGAGCCATTGTAATAATTAACCAATTTTACATGATAATGCACCTAGAACAATACCTAGTACATAGTAAGCAGTAGCTGTTACTAATTATTCCTATGATAGCTATAAAAATAAGAATATTTCTATAATAATTACTATTATTATTCCTCAGATTATGACATTTTTGAATGACCTCTCCTTGTGGGTAAGACCTTCATTCTATGTAACATCAATATGATAACATAATACCACTCACATTTCTGTATATTCCACAGGAATAAGAATTATTTCCTGATGCCTGAGTTTACAGAAAATCTTACTTATGCTTCAGTACAATTTTCTTACCATCCTTCTGCAATGTATCTGCTTTTTTAAATCTTAAATTGTCAATTGTTCTATACTTTTTTTGTAAATTACTTCATAGTTTTCAAATTTAAAAGGTCATATGAGTATTAAAGTGGATGTAGCAGATTTTATACTATTCTTTTCCTAGGCTCTAACAACCAAAACGTAAGCCAGTGGTTCTACTTGAGGAGCTTTTTAAAAATCCCATTGCCCGGGATGCATCTCAAACCAATTAAATCAGAATCAGACTCTGGGAATAGGAACCAGGCATTGAGATTTATGTAAAGCTCCTAAGGTAATTCCAATATGCGACCAAGTTTGGGAATCCTGCCTTAAACCCTTGTTATCTCCTTTTCTTAATTCATCCAGAGAAAATTCACCAGACTCTAATTTATTAGATAAGATTCTACATTGACATCCACTATTCTAGTTCTCTCTCTCTCTTTCTCTCTCTCATTCTTTCTCTCCCCCTCCTCCCTTCATTCATCTCTCCCTCATTTGTATGTAATCTTCAGCAAGTGAGATCATTTCCCTGGGGTTTAATTCCTAATCTGTAAAATAATGGGTCATAGTCTTGCACAATGTAATCAGAGATGTTTTGACAGCACAAATGAGATAAAACATATGAAAGTACTTTAAAGTTTTAGAATACAAGTATTTCAGAAATCCAAGGTAGAATTATCATATTCCCCACATCCTTCCTTCTCCTCTCATGTAGACATGTGCAAGGCCATCTCTTTTGAAGTACCCTTGCTTCCTGAAGTAAAGCTTTTCTATGGTAAATAACTTGAGGATCTGTTAAACTCTTAAGGTTTTGGTATTTCTTTCACAGACTTTCAAGCCAACTTTACTCAAGGTTGTATCATTGGTTGACCACACTTTTATCTTGTCTTATGTCACTACTTACAGTTTTAGAGAGAAAAGGGTTAACGAGTCTACGGAGAAATAATATGAGGTGCACTCTGGAAAAAATCTAAGATAAATGAACTTTAAAATAATGCTATTTTTGCACACCAATATGGTCTCCAGTATGATGAGGTCCTGACAGTAATCTTCACTTTGGCTTCAACTTCCTTCTGCTCTGAAATTCATCTTGTTTTCCTCACCTAAATTTGTCTCAATAGAAAGTTCTAGGAGAAATGCTTGGTTGAAAGGAAGAAACTTCTCTTGAAACAGGGAAAGGAGTCAGGAGATCTCAGTTATAACACTGGGTCAATGACTTCCTGTGTGACCTTTGGCAAATCAATTAACATATCTTTTCTTTTTTTTTTTTTTTTTATCTTTGAGACAGAGTCTCGCTCTGTTGCCCAGGCTGGAGTGCAGTGGCGCGATCTTGGCTCACTGCAAGCTCCGCCTTCTGGGTTCACACTATTCTCCTGCCTCACCCTCCCGAGTAGCTGGGATTACAGGCGCCGACACTATGCCCGGCTAATTTTTTTTGTTTTGTTTTTTTTCAATAGAGATGGGGTTTCACAGTGTTAGCCAAGATGGTCTTAATCTCCTGACCTTGTGATCCGCCTGCCTCGGCCTCCCAAAGTGCTGGGATTACAGGCATGAGCCACCGTGCCTGGCCCAATTAACATATCTTTTCTAGAGAGTTGCATGTAAAGTATTTGAGATGTATAACAATCAGTACAAATATGAGGTATTATCATTATTTATTGATATCTCACGAGGAGTACTCAAGAAAGTAGAACTATAATGAAACTAAGATATATAAACTATATTTACATATGAGAATTCAGAAGTGTAAAACCTGAGAAAAAGTGGATAAGAGTTTTTCTCTATCATCTTAAGCAAGAAATTTAACACCTTATATCCTTTCCTCAAAATCCAGTCCTTGCAGTCCTTTTAGTAGAATCTGTACATCCTGTATGTTGACAGAAAGAGTCAGAGCTCCTGGAAAATCAAGAATGGTAGATGTGCCCCTACAATGATACAGAAAGCAGTTTAAAGCAAAGGTATATGAATGATGCTAGCAATACCTGCTACCCTCGTGGGTTCTTGACTTGTCGTGGGAACAAAAACGTGGCACTGCATTAATGTTTAAAGATTGGTCTTGTTGGAGGTATTTGAACCAGAGCAGCTCCATTTTGATTAGGGGCTGGGTAAAACAAGGCTGAGACCTACTGGGTTGCATTCCCAGGAGTTTAGGCATTCTTAGTTATAGGATGAAACAGGAGGTCAACAAGATGCAGGTCACAATGGCCTTGCTGATAAAACAGAATGCAGTAAAGAAGCCAGCCAAAACCCACCTCAACCGAGATGGCCACAAAAGTGACCGCTGGTCATCCTCACTGCTCATTATACGCTAATTATAAGGCATTAGCATGCTAAGAGACACGCCCATCAGTGTCGTGACAGTTTACAAATGCCACAGCAACATCTGCAAGTTACCCTACGTGGTCTAAAAAGGGGTGGAAATTTCACTTCCCAATCTTTTCCCAGAAAACTCATGAATAATCCACCCCTTGTTTAGCATATAATCAAGAAATAACTGTAAGTCTACTCAGTCTAGTAGCCCACACTGTTCCTCTGCCTATGGAGCAGCCATTCCTTTATTCCTTTACTTTCTTAGTAAACGTGCTTTCACTTTATGGACTCACTCTGAATTATTTCTTGAGCAATGTCCAAGAACCCTCTCTTGGGGTCTGGGTTGGGACCCCTTTCCAGTAACATCTTCCTGGAAACCATGAAGAGACTATACTGAGGAAAATTCTATGGACCCAAAGGAAATAGACTATAGCACTGCCAATTGGCCAACTTTAGGTAAGGGGCGGGATATGTTTTGCCCAGGCAAAGGATCAGATTGGGTTAGAGGTCGAACTTAGGAGACTATCTCCTAAGATAGAGAGGGTTAAGGTCCCTCCTAATAAAAGGCAAGGATGCTTAATGGAACGTGAGTTTGAGGCCCAATTTAGAAAGGTTAGAGTCCTTCCGAAGATTTAGGGGTTAGAGGCTCCTCTCAGTAAAGTCCTTCTTGGTTAAAAGTGGATTTAACACTATGGGATGTTAACTGCTATTCTCTTTGGATTAATCTGCCTTGCACTCTTTGCTGACAGCCATGGGTGACAGGATTAGGCATGTACAGGATCACCAGACATGGGGAGCTTTTTTCTCCCCAAAGGGGGAAACTTGAGAGCTGATGGGACTGCTAGAAAACATCCTTCACTACTGACAAGTGGCCACCTGGGTCTTTCTCTAGTCTCCCTGAGCTCCTTGGCTTCCCCACCCCACCGTAGGCAACACTTTTATCCCTTCCTGTTCCTCTTTCTGTACAAACCAGTTGCAGGAATGGTAGAAATCACCAGCTCTTGCAACATTTTGATTAATGAGTAAAAGGATTCACGATGCTTGTCTTAACGCTGTAGCGAATCTGGTGTATTTTGTGGTTGAATTTGTCTTTCTGTGTTATTCAGTCATAAAGGGGAGGTACCTTGGGATAGAACACAGGCTTAGGACTCCATAAGCTGGATAGGGTTTCTCTCTCATCTTGTTTTACATCCTTGGGAGCTTGACCTTGTAACCACGTGGCAGTACTTTCTCTTAGTCTCTGCCATCCAGAGGACAGCAATTTTGGAGTTTATGACATAGTTAGCTCTAAAAATTGTTTTGAGCGGTTAAAAGCCTTCATTGGCTCAAAACTGTCTGCTCTAGGCCCTTTCTGGGAAGGCAATGGAAACTTCCCAATGCTGTAGCTTAGTAGTTAAGGCTTTGTCTTTTCACAGTGGCATCCCTGGTTCAGGGTTTAATTTCTGGTTTAGGGAATTAGTACTTTCTGGTTGATATTTGTGTGATCTTTGCCATTTGTTGATTTTATTCCCCTCCATGAACAACTTCTATCTTCCCTTCTTGAATCTTCCTTTCTCCAAGCTACCTTGTAGACTCTAAATCTTGTAAAAACTGCTAACCATCTCTTTTAAAATACTGGTACACTTGTGATTAAGTCATAACCTTAGTGAAGGCTTACCGGTTTCATCTGGGAGGTTACTTTTGGTAGAGTTTAAAAGCCAGAAAAATGGATTGTTTGGCCTGGCTAAAGTCAGGTAATAAGAGATTTAAGAGGATTTTTAAAGTGCTGTGGTTAAAAGTCAGCTTTAATTAAAAGCAGATATATGAGCTATATGTATATTTAAAAGGTCTTTATAATTTTTCTCTTCTTGGATCTTATTTCTCTGAGGAAAAAAAAATTTTTTCTTCTCAGTTGACTGAATTGTTGATAGGGTTTGGCTATGTCCCCATCCAAATCTCCTCTTGTAGCTCCCATAATTCCCATGTGTTGTGGGAGGGACACAGTAGGAGATAACTGAATTATGGGGGTGGATCTTTGCCATGCTGTTCTTGTGATACTGAATAAGTCTCGTGAGACCTGAGAGTTTTAAAAGTAGGAGTTTGCCTGCACAGGTTCTCTCTCTGCCTGCCGCCTACGTGAGACATGGCTTGCTCCTCCTCCTTGCCTTCCACCATGATTGTGAGGCCTCCCCAGCCACATGGAATTGTAAGTCCATTAAAGCTCTTCTTTTGTAAATCGTCGAGTACTCAGGTTTGTCTTTATCAGCAGCGTGAAAATGGATGAATACAGGGCCGGGCGCAGTGGCTCACGTCTGTAATCCCAGCACTTTGGGAGGCCAAGGAGGGCGGATCATGAGGTCAGGAGATAGAGACGATCTGGCTAACATGGTGAAATCCGTCTCTACTAAGAATACAAAAAATTGGGCGAGGTGGTGGGCGCCTGTAGTCCCAGCTACTCGGGAGGCTTAGGCAGGAGAATGGTGTGAACCTGGGAGGCGGAACTTGGAGTGAGCCAAGATCACATCACTGCACTCCAGCCTGGGCAACTCTGTCTCAAAAAAAAAAAAAAAAAAAAAAAAAAAAAAAAAAAAAAAAAAAAAAATGGATGAATACAATTACTTTTCTCCATTTTGTCTTCTTGCCACTCTTGATATACATGAGGTGATCTAAAACAATTTCTAACAGCCTGGGAGTCCTTGGGGAAAGCAGAGGAGTTGCCACAGATCCTGTTTTGGAAAAAAGCTTCTGTTTTCCTTATGAAACCACTGGAATTGAAAGGGGATAAATAAATCCCTCTCAAAATCGAATGCTGTGTTTCATTTTGTATTGTGTTATCTGATGGTTTTGACTTTTGTGGGTATCAGAAATTACTTCTCATTATGAGAGAGCTTTGGTTTGTAATAACTAGGAAACATACTTTTAGGGATGGCTAACGGAAGTTATGGGGGGAGGATACTCGGCTCTTTGCATGTTTGGATCAGAGAAGTATACTCTTGGCCACCTGGAAGATATGGAAGTGTCCCCATTGCCACACTGAGAGATAAGAGTCCCAAAGGATGTGGACTGATTTCCTCTTTTTGGAGATTCAACATCTGGTATAAAAATGGGACCCTTAATTTTTTTAAATCTGTTTTGCCTTCCAGCTATGCCTGCCTGTTAGGCTCTAGAAATTACATGCTTTCCTGACCCTCTTCCTCAAAGGGCTCCTCCCTGAAGCCAGTAATTCAATTAAGAAACTTAAAACTGGCAAATGAAAATCTTACAACTACTGGATCTTCTGTCTGTTGTGTATTTGTATGTGTTGTATGTGTAATGTTTATATATGAAAGAGCTCTGATTAATTGGTTTAAAAATAATAAGCACTTAAATCAAATATTTTGTCAGAAAATAAAACTGTAAGGCTTTTAGTTCATGTAACTTTAGTAAGCTTTGGGAAATAAAGACAGTTTTAAAGATTATTGGTAAAATAAAACGTCTTCCAAACTTACATATTTGGTCTAAATTAGGCAGATAAGATATTAGATTTACTAAATGCTTTAAGGTCATAAACTGCTTATTTGACTTCTGAAAATTGTTTGGTGTACCTGCTTTAGAGACATTAGATTCTAGATAAGGCCTGGGGATATGTACAATTCACCATGCCCCCTGGCTATGCTGGAGAGAATCAGATCTTATCTTGTACTTCTGTCTGGTGTCCTAAGCTTCACACCTAGTACCTAATTAAAATGACTTACCAGGTTTTTCACCAAAAATAAAAGTTGCTAAGAGTTAACATTGTAACATATAATTGAGACAACCGGAAAACAGTTTTTTTTTTTGTTTTGTTTTGAGACGGAGTCTTGCTCTGTCGCCCGGGCTGGAGTGCAGTGGCCGGTTCTCAGCTCACTGCAAGCTCCGCCTCCCGGGTTTATGCCATTCTCCTGCCTCAGCCTCTGAGTAGCTGGGACTACAGGCGCCCGCCACCTCGCCTGGCTAGTTTTTTGTATTTTTTAGTAGAGACGGGGTTTCACCGTGTTAGCCAGGATGTTCTCAATCTCCTGACCTCGTGATCCGCCCGTCTCGGCCTCCCAAAGTGCTGGGATTACAGGCTTGAGCCACCGCGCCCGGCGAAAAACAGTTTTAACATGCAAGGTGTGTAAGGAAAGTGAAATGTGTTTTTGGTAAAAGATTATAAGAAGGCATGGGAATGTGAATATTTTAGCCTGGTTTAGAAGGCTAAGGGGTTGTAAGTATTCTTTATCCTGAAAGTTTGAGCAAATTGTGGAAGATCTGTGAAAAATTAATCTTGTGAAGGAAATTCTGTGTGAACATATTGGCTAAAGTTAAAGGGGTCTTATTCAGTTTTTATGTAAATTGAACATTGGAATAAAAGCACAACAGGGTGTTCTTAGAGCACTGATCTGCTCCTTTTAAAGAGTTTAAAAAGGCTTATGGGAATCTTACCTTTTGGTGTAACTGCTTAAGATTGAATAGATTTGTCTATAAGGTTTTATTAAGAATTGGGATTGATATTAACAGTACACTAATGCAAAGGGTAAAATCTGGCTTTCTCTCTTGAATAAGATTTTGTGTAATATTTTAAAATGAAACTCTGTTTGCCTTTTGACTAAACTATAAGAAAAAGACAGGAAGGAAAAGAGGCATTGTGTGGAAAGCTGTCTTCCCTGTATTAATAAGTAAAGTTTTTTGTCTTTTTAAAATTTTTGAGTTATCATTTTGGCTAAATGAATGACTTATGGTGACCTGAGATTCTATGTTTGTAACATCAAGTGCTTAAACCTTCGATATTTGACAAACTTTCTAAAATCAAATGATTAATTATGTCTTTTTCTGACCTAATTAATCTTTTCATATTAGGTCCCCTAAAGTCCAGAAGAGCCGTATTTGGCTTAATGTGGTATAGAAATCTATAGAAATCATACAGGAAGCATTATAAAATATAAAATTATGTTTGACTTTCTTTGGGCTGTATTTGAATAAATATGTTCTTGGTTATGTGTTCCAAAATTATGGGAAGCTCCTATAATTCTAATATAACTTAGTGTATTGTTAGTAATTATAATTGTTACGTAATATTATTGTGTGCCATAGAGGTAACCACATTTCCTTGTCAATCATGTCTGACTGTGACTGCCCTAAGACTTTTTGTCATTCACAGACAACTGTTGTCTTGTTTTGATCCTCTTTTAAAGGTGCCTTATAATCAGCAATAGGACTTTGACAGGTGCTCTTGAATGCAGGTTTCTAATAACTTTGGAGATTGTGACATTAGGATAGAGGAGAAAACTTTCATGATTCTCATGGAGAGCTGAAATGTTCATGAATATCAAACAGAACAGGAGTTAACTGCATGGATTGAACTAATGAGGAATGACTGAAATAATCATTTTGTGACTTTTTGCTTAAAACATTGCTAATTCTTTGCTTTGTTTTTCAGAGTAGAGAAAATCTTTGAGTTTTCTATAGCTTGTGGCAATACTCCTGTAAACAAAATTTTAGAGCATATTTCTCTCTGATTTCTCCAGAATTTGGAAACTATTTGTGAGTATGCTTAATTTACGGCAATATAGTTATTTGCATAAGTGAAAAAGAATGCTTTCTTTTGCAACAGGATACAATTGAATAAACTTTTTATTACCAAGTCTTTGACTGGAATAGCGTGCTCTCCTTTAAGGAATTAAACTTGACTTATACAGCCAATAAAAGCTCCTTGGGAAAACTGGCCACATACCTCGTCTATGCAGTCCCTGTACAGGGTTCCTGATCTCTGGTAAGTGAAGAATGTCATTTTCTGATGGGCCCAGGAGCCCCAAGTTATCTTGGGACCTCAAGAGGAGGGGAATTTATCCAACTCATAGGTATTTTATGGTACAAAACCGTGGCTGAGCTCAAGGAGTTTTAAAAACTCTTAACTGAAATTCCCGATGGAATAAAGTTTCATCAGAGATAATTTAAAAGAACCTATGTGAAAAATAATTATTCTTGCTGAACTTCATATAAATAATCAGGCCAAGTATAAGACTAAAGCTTATTTTTGCAAACAAATTAGTTCTATTATGATTTGTCTTTAGTCAAAATGAGGAGATAGAAAAACTATGTTTCAAGAACTATGGTACACCTGTTGTTAGATTCTAGTTCCATCAGCTTTTAGTTTTTTTCTGCAATTTAGACTGACCCTGCTTATTCCTGTGAATCAACCAGTGATCTCTGACTGCAGCTCAGAAGAAACAAGATGGATGGGTAATATAAAAATCTGGATTAGTATTCCAATTCTGGGTAAGTACTGGAATCAGTTAGTGACCCCATATCATCTTGGTTCCAACAGTTGCTCACTTCACAAAAATCTTGTTAGTTTACTTAGGATAATTTTGTTTATTTTGCTCTACTCTTGTAGAATATATTGCTTTTGTACCCTTTGTGTAGGAATGCAGTATAAGCTTACTGATTGTTTTCTTAAATTGAACACTTATTAATATTCCAGATATTACCTTTTGTGGGAAATCAAGAGTTATGAATGACCATCTGCATATTGATGCTTTCTGACTGAGCTTCTATCTACCCTAAATACAAAAGACACTGATAGTTAGGCAGCAATATCATTGCCACTATTCAGCCTGAAGAAGTTACAGAAGATGGATCTTCATCCCTCTACAACCCTTAGGATTAAGGGTCCCCTCGTAAAGGAGAGGAGAGAAATATATTAGAGGCATTTGAACCAGAGCAGCTCCATCTTGAATAGGGATGGGGTAAAATGAGGCTGAGACCTACTGGGCTGCATTCGCAGGAGTTTAGGCATTCTTAGTTATAGAGTGAGATGGGAGGTCAGCCCAAGATACAGGTCACAAGATACGGAATGTGGTAAAGAAGCCAGCCAAAACCCACCTAAACCAAGATGGCCACAAAAGTGACCTCTGGTGGTCCTCATTGCTTATTATACACTAATTATAATGTATTAGCATGCTAAGAGACACTCCCACCAGTGTCAAGACAGTTTACAAATGTCATGGCAACATCAGGAAGTTACCCTATATGGTCTAAAAAGGGGGAACCCTCAGTTCTGGGATTTGCCCATCCCTTTCCCAGAAAACTCATGAATAGTCCACCGCTTGCTTAGCATATAATCAAGAAATAACGGTAAGTATACTCAGTCAAGTAGCCCACACCACTGCTCTGCCTATGGAGAGCATTTCTTTATTCTTTTACTTTCTTAGTAAACTTACTTTCACTTTACTCTATGGACTCGCCCTGAATTTTGTCTTGAGCAAAGTCCAAGAACCCTCTGTTAGGATCTGGATTGGAACCCCTTTCCGGTAACAGTCTGACCTTTACTTTTTGAAATGAAATACTAAAACTGTCTCAAGAAAAAAGTAATCTTCAAATCAGAACAGGAGGAGAAACATCATGAGTTTATGACCAAAATTCCAGAGGAAAATCCTGAAAAATTTTTTGCCTAATTTTTATTTACATTAAACAACAAGTATATATTAAGTATTGTTAACCATTCCTTGCTAGTCCCCATCTGTCTCCTCTAACATATTTTTGGACCTTTTCCCAGGATCCAAGTAAGAAGGCAAAATTTAGATGTTATATTCTCGATCCATATCATCGCCTCCTCCTCTTGGACAAAACCCAGACTCTTTTCACACATCGGCATGGAGCAGAGTCCAGCCAATAAACGGAGTGAAGCAATCTGCTTTGGAATCCACCCTGCTCTGCTCTTCCTTAACTGACATTTGTGTTTTACACAAACTTCCTCGATACTGGTTTTGATTCCCACTATTACCTAGTACAGTTTATTGCACGTGGTTATAACAGCAAACATTTGTACTGTGGTAGTCGTGTGTTAGGCACTCTTCCAAGCACTTCACAAATATTTAGTCATTTAATTCTACCAGATGAAGAAACTGGGGCACAGAGAGGTTAAGTAAGTTGCTCCAGATCACACAGCTAGTAAGCACTGAAGATGGATTCCAACCCAGATCATTTGGCTTTAGAATCCATGTTCTTAAAATCTGTCCTATACTGTTTCTCCAGTAAATTCTCAAAAACTAGTATTTTTTTTGTAAAATTAGAATTATCTTTAATATTACTTGTTTTTTAAATTGAGATATAATTCATATACCATAACATTTACCCTTTTAATGTGTGCAATTTAGTGGTTTTATTATAGTCACAAAAGTATGCAACCATCACCACTATCTTATTTTAGAATATTTCCATTACCCCAGAAAGAAACTCCTACCCAATAGCAGTCATACCCTACTGCTCCCTTCCCCAGCCCTGGGGATTCATGAATTATTTTCTGTCTTTATGGATTCGCCTATTCAGGACATTTCATATAAATCGACTCATACAGTATGTGGACTTTTGTAACTGGCTGGCTTCTTTTGCTTGCAAATGTTTTCAAAGATGATCCATGTTGTAGCATGAAAGAGTACTTCATTCCTTTTTGAGGCTAAATAATACTGCATTGTATGGATATACACAGAGATTTTGTTTAGCCATTTATCAGTGGGTGGGCATTTGGATAGTTTTCACTTTTTCACATTTATATAAAATGCTGCTGTGGACATTCACATACAAGTTTCTGTGTGGACATGTTTACATTTTTCTTTGGTATATATGTAGGAGTGAAATTGTTGACATGGTAACTCTATGTTTAAATTTTGAGCAACTGACAACTGTCTTTTAAAGTGACTGCATCACTTTATACTCCCACCAGTAATTTATAAGGAGTCCACTGTCTCCACATCCTTAACAAACACTTCTTGCTTTTTGTCTTTCTTACTGTAACCCAAATAGTTGGTGTGAAATGATATCTCATTGTGGTTTTGATTTGCATTTTGATGCTGAACATTTCTCATATGCTCCTTGGCCATTTGTATATCTTCTTTGAAGAAATGTACATTCAACTCCTTTACCATTTTTTTTGGTTGGACAATTTGTCTTTTTATTGTATAAGTACCCAGTACATGTTCCAGAAACTAAACCCTTATTAGATATATCACGTGCAATATTTTCTTCCATGCTGTTATGCTGTCTTTTCACTGTTGATAATGTCCTTTGGAGCATAATAGTTTCTAATTTTGACAATTTTGTGTTTGATTGCTAGTGCTTTTGATGTGTGTTTAAGAAACCATTGCCAGGCCGGGCGCGGTGGCTCAAGCCTGTAATCCCAGCACTTTGGGAGGCCGACATGGGTGGATCAGGAGGGCAGGAGATCGAGACCATCCTGGCAGACACGGTGAAACCCCGTCTCTACTAAAAAATACAAAAAAACTAGCCGGGCGAGGTGGCGGCGCCTGTAGTCCCAGCTACTCGGGAGGCTGAGGCAGGAGAATGGAGTGAACCCTGGAGGCGGAACTTGCAGTGAGCCGAGATCGTGCCACTGCACTCCAGCCTAGGCGATAGAGCGAGACTCCGTCTCAAAAAAAAAAAAAAAAAAAAAAAAAGAACCATTGCCTAACCAATATCACAAAGATTTACACTTACGTTTTTCCTAATAATTTCATAGTTTTAGTTCTTACATTCAGGCCTTTGGTTCATTTTGAATTAGAGGTAAAGGTCCAACTTCATTCTTTTGCATGTGAATATCCAGTTGTCCCAGCACAATTTGTTAAAAACACTCGTTTTCTGCTCTTTATTATTATTAAAGATAGTCTTTTTCAGGCTTATTATTATTAGAGAAAATGTCTCCCTTTGTCCCCCAGGCTGGAGTGCAATGGTGTGATCAGAGCTCATTGCAGCCTCAAGCTCTGGACTCAAGGGATTCCCTCTGCCTCAGCCTCGCAAGTAGCTGGGATTACAGGCGCGTGCCACAGCACGCAGCCCACGCAGTCTTGATTACTGTAGATTTGTCATAAGTTTTAATATCATTAAGTGTGGCTGGGCGCGGTGGCTCACCCCTGTAATCCCAGCATTTTGGGAGGGCGAGGCGGGCGGATCACGAGGTCAGGAGATCCAGACCACAGTGAAACCCCATCTCTACTAAAAATACAGAATGAGCGGGGCACAGTGGCGGGCGCCTGTAGTCCCAGCTACTCGGGAGGCTGAAGCAGGAGAATGGCGTGAACCCGGGAGGCAGAGCTTGCAGTGAGCTGAGATTGCGCCACCGCGCTCCATATTCGGTTACTGAGTGAAAACAAACCTGGTGACAGAGTCTCAAAAAAAAAAAAAAAAAAAAAATAAAAAAAAAAAAAAAAAAAAAAATCACTGGTGTGATTCCTCCGAACTTTGTTCTTTTTCAAGACGTTTTTGGCTATTCTGAGTCCCTTGGTGTTCTCATAAATTTTAGAATCACTTTGACCATTTCGGAAACAAAACAAAACAAAACAAAACGGGTGGAATTTTGATAGCGATGATGTTGAGTATGTAGATCAGTTTGGGGAGTACCACTATCTTAACAGTATGAAGTCATCCCATTGAAGAAAACAATATGTCTTTCCATTCATTTAGGTCTTCTTTAGCTTCTTTCATGGATATTTGGGATATTTTGCAGTTTTTCGTATACAAGTAACATTTGTTGATAATAAACTTTATAGTTCCATGGCCTCTAAAGGTTAAATCAGAATTTGTGTGCGATTTGGTGAGACCACAGAATGTTCTGTTTCTGGAAGAATCTGTTCTAGGACAGGTCGGGCGACAAATGCCTCCCAGAGACTGGCCAGAAACGCATTCTATGTGAAGTAGCATGGTGTAATACAGTGCCACTATTGATCCTTCTCATACCTGGGATAAGTAGACAGACTATAGGGCACTACATTCTATAGTTGTCTTGATGTCAGAACCCAGCTCATTTTCCCCTGAGAGCCCACAGGGGATGATCTAAATTTCTCAGGTTGTCATGAATTGCAGGGACGAGAGACTGTGTCCAAAGAATCTGCATCCCTAACTTCCTATTAACATAACTACTTCTATCCATCCTCCTACAGAGACCACCGCTCCCTAGGCACCAAAAATATGTCTGATTGAGATTTAAGTAAAAGCCCAGAAAGATGCAGCCCCCAATATCCCTGCTAAACCCTAAACTCAGGTGTAAAGATGCTAGTACATCTAGCACAGAACAGAGAGTTCTATGCCAAGGATCAATGAACTTCTTTTTGTGAGCAATCTATCTCACACACTATCTGAATATTTATAAACCCACAACCTGTCACTAGTTATGTCTTGTTGATACTGTCAAATTTGTGTTGTCCGTCTGTTTGTAGATATCCTAAGGTCACACTTTTACGACCTTAGTTCAAGTGAGCCTGACTCTATTTCCTAGTAAATGTTAACGAATTAAGAATAATTCATTTTAATGTTAGCCCCCCAAAAAAGGAGACCTACAAAAAATGATTTTGGTGTGGGAGGGGAGATTATAATTGTAGTTTTAAATCACATTTGGTTTACCTACATTTCTTTTTTTCTAATGCTGTAAAACTGGAGTATTTTCAAAATTATTTTGTAATAGAAAACCATTTCACAATAATTCATGGATATTTTACCAACTTCATATTGCATGTGGAAACTAAGTTTAAGTGAAAAGGTGACTTGCATAAGTCAGAAAATGAATCAGAGATCTAATCAGATGTGGGACCTTCCAATCATGAATCCATTATTAGACTGTCTCTAAGTATGAAACATGGGTGAGGAAAAGAGACAGAGAGTGAAATCAAGGTCATTTGGGGTTATGGGAACCACCTGGGCTTCAAGAAAGACTGCAAACACAGCAGGTTCAATTCTCAGTGTCAGAAAGCCATGCCGTTCACACACTGTAAATGAGGTAACCATCCCATACCCTCTGTACCACTATAATCACACCTCCCTGTTACAGAAACAAAAAACATAAGAACAGCAACTCTGTTGTCTCTTTCTTGATCTCTTTGACAAATACACTATGAAATACAGCAGATGCTTCACAAATGCCAAAGAATGCCCTATGTGTACAATAACAAGGGTGCTTTGAAAGCAACAACAAAAACCTAACTTCCAAATTTACTGGTGGGGGAACTAAGGTACAGAGTTCAGATACCTCCCAATAGTTAATTAGCACCTAAGCATTGTATGTTGGCATCTCTATCTGGTGCTCTTCCTGCTACAATTTCCCACCCTTCATACGGCTGACTGGATATTCCATCTATTTTTTTCAGTTGAGTTTTGTAGGGATGAGACTGAGGAAGAAGACGCTGGCCCTTGCAATTCACAATATGCATACACTTTCATAGTTTCTTCTGGGCCTTTGGGATGCACATGTATCCAGACTAGCCTCTGCCAATCTCTACCAGATACATGAAGGCTACAATATTTATATCTCAGTTGTGTTTTCATTGATGGGGCTTTAAGAATATTCTAATTAATACTCTGCTTCTTTTTTCTTCCTCAGCCAAAACTCGCTCTGACTTATACTGAGATATCAGCCCCAAGGAAAGTTAAAGGAGTCAGGCCTTGAGCACTGTGAGGAAAGACCACAAAAGTAGGAGTCAGGGAAGCCATGTGGTTTCACATCAGATGGGCTGGATTTGTGGAATTGGAGAATAAGTCTTATAGAATAAATGTGACCACAAGGAGGTCAGTATCAATTTTCAGCATTCCAGTTTCCTCTCTCCTCATTCCTTGAATCATAAGCCAAACCTGTTCATTCTACTACTAAAACAAGTCCTTTCTTGCTATTATAGCTTCTAACTGGCCAGAAGTGGTACTAAATTTGGGCCCAGGATGAAGAGGTGTCAAAGAGCTGCAGCCTTCACTTCTCAAGCTCAAGTGATCCTCCCATCTTAACCTCCCCAGTAGCTGGGACTACAGGCGTCCACCACCACGTCCAGCTAATTTTTGTAGGTGAGGGTCAACCAGGAGCTTTTCCTATCTAGGTGAAGCCAGCCTGATCTGACTTAACCGAGACTTTGGAGAAGTTGATTCTAAGCCTTTTTTCACTGACACAAACTAGGGGTGACTTGACATACAATTGGTCCTGGTAGCTGACTATTGTCAGAAAAAAAAGTACTTGAGATCAACTTCTCTAAACATCAAATTAGCACCTTTGGCAAGTATTTTTCACCACTTATTTGGTAGCATAATATGAATATAAAGTAATCCTGTCTCCTAAAGTTGTCTAACACAAACCCTGCATTCATCTCCCACAACACAGTACATCTGGTTAAATCATTCAATGTCTGAGTGTGCAACTAAAACCAATCATTTCAAGGCTTTTTCCAGAAAGGCATCTGACTTCATATGTGGATATTACATGTTGATATGGTTTGGCTCTATGTCTTCACCCAGATCTCATCTCAAATTGTAATCCCCATAATCCCCCCATGTCCAGGGAAGGACCCGGTGGGGGGTGATTGGATCATGGGGGTGGTTTCCCCCATGCTGTTCTCGTGATAGTGAATAAGTTCTCACGAGATCTGATGGTTTTATAAGGGGTTCTTCCCCCTTTGCTTCCTTCACATGCTTTCTCTCGCCTGCCACCTCTTCTGTAAGAGGTGTAAGACGTGCCTGCTTCCTCTTCTGCCATGGTTATAAGTTTCCTGAGGCCTCCCCAGCCATGAGGAACTATGAGTCAATTAAACCTCTTTTCTTTATAAATTACCCAGTCTTGGCTAATTTATAGCAGTGTGAGAAAGGACTAATACACATGTATATTACTGTGATTTTTCTATAACCACAATGTATAGTTTGAAATACATTTTTTTTGCCTTAAACCTTTGGCATCCACTACTGTGTCCTTACTAGAATTCTAACTTAGCCTAGAATTATATACATATAATACTTTTAATTTAGATCAATATTCTAAAACTACCATATTTCTATATATTGTTATCTAACAATTTTTGAAAATACCCTTAAATGTATAAAGATGCGGCTAGTTATTGAGGTTATAAAAGGTTAACAGCTACAGAGGAAAAAAACTAAAGCAGGTTTCCTTTTCATTTTTTATTTTGGCCAGTAATTTAAAGCATAAAAGTATAAATTTTGGGTCATAAAAGTTAAAACACTACCTTTGATTTGCTCTGACCATGGCAACTGTTAAGAATTAGCGGTCAGCTGGCCTCCACGGCTCACTTCTGCAATCCTAGCATTTTGGAAGATGAAGGCATGAGGATCACTTGAGGCCAGGAGTTCCAGGCCAGCCTGGTTAGCCAGGCTCTTCAGCAAGACCCTGTCTCTTAAAAAAAAAAAAAAAAAAAATACAAAAATTAGCTGGACGTGGTGGTGCACGCCTGTAGTCCCAGCTGCTGGGGAAGTTGAGATGGGAGGATCACCTGAGTCTGAGAGGTCAAGGCTGCAGCAAGCTGTGATCATCCCACTGCCCTCCAGCCTGGGCAACAGAGTGAGACTCCGTCTCAAAAAACAAAACAAAACAAATTAACTGTCGATATTCCTTGTTGTCACTATGCCAAGAAGGGTTATTGTGAAAGAGAAATATGAGAAAACTGATTGAGATGGCTTTCAGGGAAGCACATAATACTCAGAAGCTTGGATACGACCTAGACTGCTGGGGGCTAAGGAAAGAGTGATCATCAGGAAATGTTCATGTTTCCTGAAGACTCACCCTTAGGAGGTAGTACTCACAATGTGATAGGGCTGGACTCTAACGGCCCAATTCAGCAGAAGGTATAGGGAGGAAAAGCTAGTGAGGAAGGCCACCTGGGCTGAGGAGGGTTCTGCAGGAAATGAGGTCTTAAGCCAACGGATGGATAGAAACCCCTTACTCCATCCTCATTATCCTTTCCCTATCCAGAAGTTACCGTCTCCTCTAAACTCTAAACTATCTTATTATTATTCTGGTTAGAAATCTCAAAGAAATTCTGCAAAGTTCAAAAATAAAAGACTTCTTTTTTTTTTTTTAACCTGGAAGAATCTCCAGCAATTTCCCAGTCAACCTCTACCCTTCATTTTTAAAAGGAATAAAAATAATAATCAAACAACTAAGGACCCCTGAGGTAGACGCCTTGTAGTTTGCTCACAAAGACAGAGCTTAAAACAGATTTCAGGTCCCCTGGACTGAGAGAGGACTCTATCCACTCTACACTGATGTCTGTGTAATTAGTTGCTGCTGCTGCTGCTTCTACTTCTTCTTCTTTTTTTTTTTTTTTTTTTTTTTTTTTTTTTTTTTTTTTTTTTTTTTGACAGAGTTTCACTCTTGTTGCCTAGGCTGGAGTGCAGTGCAGTGGCACGATCTCAGCTTACTGCAACCTCCGCCTCCCGGGTTCAAGCTAATCTCCTGCCTCAGGCTCCCGCGTAGCTGGGATTACAGGCAGCTGCCACCATGCCTGGCTAATTTTTTTTTTTTTTTTTTTTTGTATATTTAGTAGAGATGGGGTTTCACTATGTTGGCAAAGCTGCTCTCAAACTCCTGACCTCAGGTGATCCGCCCGCCTCAGCCTCCCAAAGTGCTGGGATTACAGGCGTGAGCCACTGCACCCCACCGGCCATAATTAGCTTCTTTACCTTCGTGCATATTCATTCCCTTCTACTTTCACTTTCTCCAGTTAGAAACTATGCCAAGACATGATATGCTAATACCCAACCTCCTTATTCAGTACTTAACCAGTTTGCCTATTATTATCTGTTTCTTCCCAACAAGACTGTAATTTCCTGGAGAGCACAGGCAGCTTCTTTAGGTCCCTCATTAGCACAGGCCAGAAGTAGGCACAGAACACTAGCTACATCTAAATTCAGAAAACATGTTGGAGAACTGGAGACTGGCTGAGCCTGGGCTGGTGGGGAGGACAAAAATGAAGTGGCAAAGTAAGAAGAAAAAGCATGAAATAGAGAATAAAAATTTAGGGACCAGCTATTTTGTTCACTGGTGTATCCCTAGCACCAAGAGTAGTGTCTGGCATATATCGGAATTCATATGATTGTTGAATAAATAAGTAGCTAATTCATCTATGAAAATAGCATTGGTTCTGCAAGAAATTTTATAGAAAATAACCTATAGAAACTAATGACGCATAAAGAATTTAACTACAATACTAAAAGTACAAGGGGAATGGGGAGTAGTTTTAACAGTATATATAGCAAGCAAGTCCATGGTACCCAGGTTTCTGCTCAATAGGGACACATTTTTTGTTCCATCATTAAGCAGGTTGTTTTTCTTCAGATAAAATATTTAAAGTTCTTTGCTATCTATAAACAGCAGGCAAAACATCGAGCCTTCAGAATAAAAATAAGATAATATACTCAATAAAGAACACCACATACAAAAATCAACTCAAAATGGATTAAAGACTTAAATGTAAGATCTGACACTAAAAGTACTAGAAGAGAACATAGAGAAAAGCTCCATCATATTAGGATAGGTGAGGTTTTTTTGGACGTAAATCCAAAAGCACAGGCAACAAAAGCAAAAATGGACAAATGGGGTTACATCAAACTAAAAAATGTCTGCACAACCAAGGAAAAAATCAACAGAGTGAAGAGATAACCCATGGAATGGGAGAAACATCTGAGAAGTGATTAATGTCTGGTAAGTGATTAATATCCAAAATACATAGGGAACTAAAACAATAGGCGGAAAACAAATAACCGCATTAAAAATGAACAAAGGACCTGAATAGACATTTCTCAAAAGAAGACACACAAATGACCAACACATACGTGAAAAAATGTTCAACATTACTGATCATCAGGGAAAATGTAAGTTAAAACTACAATGAGCTATTACCTCATACCTGTTAGAATGGCTATTATCGAAAAAATGAAAAATAAGTGTTGGAGAGGATATAGGGAAAGGGGAATGTTTGCACACTGTTGGTGGGAATGTAAATTAGTACAACCATTAGGGAAAACAGTAGGAAAGTTCCTCAAAAAATTAAAAGTAAACTACTGTATGATCCAGCAATCCCACTATTGGGTATACATCCAATAGTGATTTGACTTTTGTATATGGTGTTCTTTATTGAGTACATTATCTTACTTTTATTCTGAAGGCTCAATGTTTTGCCTTCTGTGTATAGATAGCAAGAAAATGAAATCAGTGTGTCTGATTTCAGACATACTGCTGTCTGCCCGCCATGTTTATTGCAGCATTGTTCACAATAGCCAAAAGATGGAATCAATGTAAATGTCCATCAATGGATAAACGAATAAAGTATAAATACATATAGTATAAACACAATGAAATATTATTCAGCCTTTTGAAAAATGGAAATTGACAACATGGATGAACCCAGGAGACATTATGTTAAGTGAAATAAACTAGGCAGAAAGAGAGAAATATCCCATGATCTCACTTATATGTAGAATCTAAAAAAGTTGAACTCATAAAAGTAGAGAATAGAAAGGTGGTTACCAGAGGTTGGGGGAATTAGAGGGGTTGGAAAGATGTCAGAGGATATGAAAGGATTCTTCCTAACAAGGAGGAATAAGCTCAAGAGATCTACTTACAACATGGTGGCTATAGTTAATAACTATGTATTGTATTCTTGAAAATTGCTAAGAGAGTAGATGTTAAGTGTTCTCACCACAAAAATATGTGAAATAATACTATGTTAATTAGCTTAATTTGACCATTCCACAATATATACATATTTCAAAACAACATATATATGATAAATATATATATAATTTTAATTTTTTAAAATTAAACAAATTTTAAATATACATATAATAAAAATAAAGAATACCCAGTTGGGAAAGCTCAGGTATAGTAGGCAGAATAATGGCTTCCCAAAGATGTCCATGTCCTAATCTCCAGAACCTATGAATATGTTGATTTTTAATAGCGTTGAAATAGCGAAGGGGAATTAAGGTTACAGATGGAATGAATCAACTGACCTTAAAATAGAAAGAATACCCTGGAATACTCAGTGAGTTCAGTGCAGTTACAAGAATCCTTAAGTGTGAGAAAGGCAAAAGTGTGAGCGTCAGCATGAGAAGACATGAGAAACACTCGACCGGCCATTCCTGGTTTTGAAGATGGAGGAAGGGGCCATGAGCCAAGTATTGTAAGCAGCCTCTAGAGACTGGAGGAGACAAGGAAATTGATTCTCCCTTAGAACCTCCAAAAGGAACCATCCATCTGGAGACGTACCCATCCATTTTTACTTCTGACCTCCAGAACTGTAAGATAAAACTTTATGTTGTGTTAAGCCACCACCTTTGTGGTAATCTGTTACAGCGGCAACAGGAAATGTATAAACTCAGGTTAAAAGAAAACAGAGCTGCAGAATCACATAACTCCTGGCAGAACTTCGGAGCACGTGTTGGTTGGGACTGGTTGTGAGGGTTTGGGAAAGGTGGGAATTAGTTTCTGCCAGAGACAACTGAAATAGATGCAATGCTCAACTAACTTGTGCATGATTAAAGACTTTAGTTGTTAATGGGTTGAACTGTAAACCCTCCCAAAATTAATATGCTGACATTCTTACCTCCAGAACTCATAATGTAACTTTATTGGGAGATGATAGTACAGAGATAATCAATTAAAATAAGGTAATTAGGATGGACCCTAATCCAATAAGACTAGTGTCCTTATAAAAAAGGGGAAATTCAGGGGCAGGGCACGGTGGCTCACGCCTGTAATCCCAGCACTTTGGGAGGCCGAGGCGGGCGGATCACGAGGTCAGGAGATGGAGACTATCCTGGCTAACACAGTGAAACCTCGTCTCTACCAAAAATACAAAAAAAAAATTAGCCGGGCGTGGTGGCGGGCGCCTATAGTCCCAGCTACTCCTGAGCTCAAACTCCTGAGCTCAGGGCGATCCACCCACCACCTCCTCCCAAAGTGGTGGGGTTACAGATGTGAGCCACTGTGCCCGCAGGCATTAGATCCTCATAGGAGCGTGAACCCTATTGTGAACAGCTCATGTGAGGGATATAGGTTGTGAACTCCTTATGAGAATCTAACGCCTGATGACGTGAGATGGAACAGTTTCATTCTGAAACCATCTCCCACCAACCTCATCCGACCCACCAACCTCATCCGCATCTATGAAAAAATTGTCTTGCACAAAATCAGTCCCTGGTACCTGGTGCCAAAAGCCATGTAGTTTGTAGTACGTTGTTACAGCAGCCCTAGCAAACGCATACAGTAATGGAGGCACTGAAAGAAAAAGCGTATGATTTTCATTGAAGAAATACTTCATGATGTCTCATTGAAAGACCTAGCTGCCGCCCAGCTAGCTGTCAGTGGAGACTCCGGTGTACTGAGGGGGAAAAACCGGGTAGAAAGCACAGAGTTCCGTTTCCAGGTGTATTTCAGTTGAGCTGTGCTGCACATTATAGTAACTCGACTCCTTTATTGCCACAACTACTTCCCACCCAGTGGCAAGGAAGTGTGGTCTCATAGGTATAAGAAACTCCAATGTGGAGAGGACTCATTACAGAAGGAAGCAACAATCGCATAAATGAAAGAAAGAAAGAAAGAAAGAAAGGGGACAAAGGGGGGATGAGGGGTTGATAGAGAAAAATGAAAGAGGGAAAAAGACGTTAAAAGAAAACAGAGGTGAAACCTCGTCTCCACTAAAATACAAAATATTAGCCGGGCGTGGTAGTGGGCGCCTGTAATCCCAGCTACTTGGGAGGCGGAGGCAGGATAATCGCTTGGACCTGGGAGGCGGAGGTTGCAGTGAGCCGAGATCGCGCCACTGCACTCCAGCGTGGGTGAGAGAGCAAGACTCCCTCCCCCATTCTCCCCACCCCCCAAAAAAGAAAGAAAGAAAACAGAGATTCAGTCAACAAGGGATAGCACATCACGCTGTACCCTTTTTAATCATGGTTATTGATATCTCATTTAAATATCGCAACAACCCTGGAAAGTAATTCCAGTATTTATGCTTTGCAGTTGAAGAAGCTGAAGCTGAAAGCAATGAGCCCATGGTCTGAAAGGCTATGCAGTCCTCTGACAAGTAATTCCTGTAAGTTCATTCTTTCCCTCCCCGTCTCCTGATGTCCCCTCTCCAGGAATAAACAGAGGTCCCCCATTCCTGGGTTTTCTCATGTTTCTCTCCGCACCAAATCTGCTGAGGCAGGTTTAGTCCCTTACCATATAAAAACACAGAAGCCAAACCCCACAAGATGCTTGTTCCGAAGAAACACAGGTTAATTCACTTGGTGATTTCTGTTTGTTCACATAAACACAAACAGCAGATCACAACCGTTCTGCTCCCAGCCTCTTCCCTTTTTCTCCCTCCCCAACTGCAAAGTCCACCCCCAGCTGCCTCGCCGCCATTCCCCTCCCACCTTCTTTACCTTCCCCGCCGCGCCAGCCCCCCATACCCCGTTCACTACCGTGTCCCTCCTGTGGTCACTCCGGTTTCAGGTGGGACCGGCCCAGTCAGAGGGGAAATAATGACCGGGTTGGGTAGGGCAAGGTGTGCCAGCCTCAAGGAAATGCTTTTCAGTCCCTCCTTCCCACTGCGGGGCGTGGCTGCCGGCAAAGGATGGAGCTCGGGCGGGCTCCCGCGAAGGGAAGTCTGCGGGCTCCGAGGTTTCCGGGACTCGCCACACGCGAGCCACAGGAAACCTCTGCTGAAACTGTAAAAGCTGGACTTGTTGCTGATCTATAGTGATCGTTAGATGCCAGGTATCACGGAGACTCCAGTCCAGGTGAAAACGGAGTCACGATACAGGGCAACAGCGCCACCTCACGGCCGGTCCCAAAGCAGCGGCCTCCATTGGCGCCTAAAAATAGTCAGGATTCACATTCAGGTGGATTATTCTGCGCCAGGAACGTTCTCCACCTGAAGGCTTTGCCGGGGTGTTCCAAGGTAATACTGACGGGCCGGGAGTGGTGGCTCACGCCTGTAATCCCAGAATTTTGAGAAGCCAAGGCGGGTGGATCACCTGTGGTCAGGAGATCGAGACCAGCCTGGCCAACATGGTGAAACCCCGTCTCTACTAAAAATCCAAAAATTATCCGGGCGTGATGGCGGGCGCCTATAATCCCAGCTACTCAGGAGGCTGAAGCAGGAGACTCGTTTGAACCCAGGAGGCAGAGATTGCATAGAGCCGAGATTGTGCCACTGCATTGCAGCCTGAGCGACAGAGCAAGGCTTCGTCTGAAAAAAAAAAAAAAAAAAAAAAAAGATAGTACTGATCACTGCGGAGACGTGGGGGAACCTATAAGGAATTAATGGGAATTAAAATCCCAATATTACGTAATTGATCATTCATTTAGAGCGCGCGCACGCACACACACGTATATGTATATGTATATGTATATGTATATGTATATGTATATGTGTGTGTGTGTATCCCATTATGTCCTGGGTTCTCCTCTGGGGAAACAGTGAACAAATAAGTTATGTTACCTGCCCACATGGAAACTAAAATAATAGAAAATACTTAAGACAATAGATACCTGAAGGAATTCTGTTAGATATTGACACCTAATACAAATTCTATTAAAGAAATATGGGTCATAGGAAACTTGAATATGTCACCAGTTTGTTCAGCATTGAACGCATACGAAACACAAATTGACATTCATTAGAGCAAAAAGAACTTGGGTGCAATGTAATGTGGAATATTTAGGATTGAGATATGTCAATTCTCTAGAGCTTTCTCTATTGGCATTTTCATTTCCTTTAGGGCTTTTTAAAAACAGGATGAATTGTACTTAATGCCACTGAACTGTTCATTTTTAAATGGCTAATGGTTGATTTTATGTTATGTGAATTTTACCTCAAAAGGAGAGAGGAAGATATCTCATCAGTTAGTTGTTCTTTCCATCCTTTGTGTCATAAGTGATAAATCAAAGCCAAATGAACTCTTTGGAACTTCATATGATGTAATTTTCTACTCTACCTCCCCAAGCATGCTCCTTGATGATAGATAAAGTGGTTTACTCATTTTTTAAATTTCTGCAGTGTATTGCTAGATACTCATTCTGATGCACAGAATTTTGTTTAAAATCTTGTTACTGTTATGGTAATAGAGGTTATAACCTCTAGGATTAAAAAATATATATATATGGTACAGAAAGGGGAGGCAAAATTTTACTCTCCAATTTTGTTGAGCAAATCAAATAAATTATACATTAAAAACATTTCGAGATAGAGAAAACACTGGAAATGCTAATGCCCAGACACGGAAACAAGTAAGTACCACATAGTCTGAGTTAAACAGCAGAAATACACAATGAGGTATATATGTATAGCTAGTCCCACACATTATACTCATTAATAAGATGGTTAGAATATCCATTATTTCTCTTTTCAAGTTTTCATTCCCTTGTAATTTCAATTATTACCTCCATCTCAAATTTATGAGCCTCCAACTCATTGTCAACGATGCTTTGGCTCCAGTGTTTCCACCAGCTCATTATTTCTGCCTCATTATTAATTCCGTAGGAATTTGTTGAATGCCCATTATCTCTCTGTCCAGATTAAGTACTGAACAGTAGTGGGAAGTCACACTGAAATACACATTGGAGGTCTCTTCCTTCTCCAGTTTAGTCTACATGAATCCTAACTGCCAGATCCTGCTCTCCTCTAAACTGTTAAAGCCATCCATCCATGTGTTACTTAGTATATTCCCTCTTGTATGATTCTGCAGTCGTGAGGAAGGAATCTATTGGTTTAGTGGGGTGGAATCTATTTACAGAAGGCATGGAGGAATTCCTGGAAAGTCATTCATTATAAGAAAAAAGCAAATCAAAGCACAAAGGTATTTTCCACTAACAAGAATAGCTTGGGGTTCAGCATTGTGTCTGCATCTCAATGTCCTTTGGCCAAGCCCTTATGAAATTTAACAGAGTCCTAGTGAGAGGGGACTCTAAGTACAACTGGTAGAGTTATTTCACAGAAAAATACAACAGCAACAATAAAACTGTATGAGACCTTGTGTACACAAGGTAGCTTTGCTCTGGAACTGTTTTCAAGGGAATATAACACAAAAGCGAGGCAGGTGAATTCTTCCAACTTTATCTGGAAATGCAGCTCAACTTTCACAAAAGGGCAAGCAGTGGCTACTAGTGGGAGGTAGCTCCACATGGGCCTGAGGCTTACCTGAAAGACTTAAACTGGCACAGAGGATCAGAGTCCCTTTGATGAAAGCTATAAACAGAGTCAGCGGTAGAGTCACTGCAGCAATGCCTGGCATCTGAATGGAGCTTCCCAGGCATTTAGAGAACAGTAGACATCACCAGAGGAAATCTAAGACAAGAAAAATAGTGGATTCTATGTAGCAGCTAGGGTTTGGGACTGTGAACATTTATGAGGTCCTCTACTATCTTGAGGATCTTCAGGGACAGTTGGGGAAAGGATCTTTTAAGAAAAACCAGAGGTTCTGCAACCAACTAAAGACAGTGACAGAGTATGGGAAATTACTACTGATATGACCTCATGTTTAACCCTGGTTGGTATACCCTACAGAATATTGATCATTGGTAAGCTTCCATGTACATGTTGTTTCTTTTTACATTATATATTAGTTTTCTATTGCTAACATAACACATTACCACAAACTTAGTGGCCTAAACAATATAAATTTTTTATTTTACAGTTCCATAAGTCAGAAGTTAATATAATTCTACGTGGGTTAAAATCAAGGTATTATCAGGGCTGTATTCTTTTCTAGAGTTTCCTGGGAAGAATTTGTTTTCTTGCCTTTCCCAGCTTATAAAAGTCTCCCATATTCTTTGGTTGATAGCCTTTTTCTTCCCCCCATCTTCAAAGCCAACAGTGGCTGGTTGAGTCCTCTCACACCAGGTGTGTGTTTCTGTGACTATTCTGCCATTGTTGTGTGTCCTGCTCTCTCTCTGACCACAGGTTAGAAAGTTTCTCCACCTTTAAGGACTCACATGATGAGTAGATTGGGCCCACAGGATAATCTTCTTCTCTGAAGCTCCATAACCTCCGTCGCATCTCCACTGTCACTTTTGCCATTAAAGGTAGCATAATCGTTACTGGTGGAGGGTGTCCAGGTTCTCGGCGTTTTGAACAAAGAATTGGACAAAAGGCACAAACAAAGCAATGCAAGTAAATCACAGATTTATTAAAATAAATTACACTCCACAGACTGACCAGTTTCGAGCAAGTGACTCAAGAGCCTGGTTACAGAATTTTCTGGGGTTTAAATATTCTCTAGAGGTTTCCTGTTGGTTACTTGGTTTAAACCCTATGTAAATGAAGTAGTGGCCAGCAACCAGTCTGATTGGTGATGCAAAATGACCAATCGGAAGCTGAAGTGAAGTTACAAAGTTACACATGAAGACTTGGCCTGCAACCAGTCTGATTGGTTGCAGGAGGGGACCAATCGGAGGTCCTTTCATCCGCAACGCAGAAAAGAGTGGAGGGGGGAGTTGCAAAGGAAGTAGCCCCTGATCGTTTTGTTACTTGGGTGTGGAGAGGTGGGGTTTTCCTTTTGATTCAGTTCTAGGAAGTCGGAGCCAATCGGCCTTAGGTTCCCTGCCTTCAGACCCTATTCTCCTGCCTCATAATCACAGGTTCTAAGGATTAGGGTGTGGACATCTTTGGGGGCCATTGTTCTGCCTACCACACATTGCTTGGAAGAGCGTGCAGTATAAGGTCCATGTCTTACACCTCTTCATAGTCTCTGTTTCCTGTAAATACTAAAAAATCAGTAAATGTTATTGACCATAAAAAACGTATACCACTTGCCAACTACTTTTATTCTCAAGAACATTCGATCTCCCTACTGATTAAAAAAAAACGTGATAATTAAGGATATGATGTCAACCATTTGGGTCCACTCATTTTTTTCTTCTCGTTTTCCTTCTTTCACCAGGATTCTCATACAGTTGTTCAGTTGAGAATGACTGTTTAGAGTTCACTGACCTACAGCTAGATTCCAGAGCTTGCATCAGCTTCAGCAGGTTGACCTTTCTGGGCGTCAGTTTTCTCACTTGTAAAATTGAAAGGTTAGACTACATTAGCCTCAGGTTCTTGTCAGGGCTCATATTCTATGATCCTCTAAACATTGCATGCACAATCTCCTCTCCCCCTAACTCCTGCCTGCTAGAGCTATTGCATGCTATGGAGCATCTCTGGCAGGTAGACATCCAGCTTTGTCTACACTTCTTCAGTGCTGAGGACCGGCCACCAAGTAGCTTATTCCATTCATAACACCTGATTATCAGAATTTTTTTTCTTATACTTAACCTCTCTAACCCCCAATTTGTTTACATGTAAAATGAAACAAAAAAGGCCTAACTCACAGAGTTGTTGAAAGTTCAAACTAAAAAAAAAAAAATACTGAAAGTACTTCTTGAAAATCAAAAGCACTATATAAGTGTTAATTGCCATATTATTATTACCTAATATTGCTAATAATAACTTACGTTTCTATTAATCTATACTTGTGCAACCTATGGTGGATTGTACATCTCTCTTTTAAACACTTTATTTGTTCATCTCAGTCCCCTTCAGGTAAAACATTAAAAATAATTCTGAATCAAAATTCTGACATTATCGCTTTCTAGCTATATTACTGAGATATTTTCAACTACATACTTGATTTTTTTAAAAAGCACCCCTTTAATATTATTTCCACCTACTTCACTGATAAAGGTAAAAGAACAGAGTTTTACAATACCACTAAATAATTATCTAAATGTTGGTACTTAATTCAATAAGCAGTCTTTAAATATGATTTTCCAAATAGCTACTGCCCTCCCTAATGGACTGTAAGCTTCAGGTTAAGAATACTGTATCCACTGAGCTGCTCAAATCAGGAAGCTGGGAAATGCCACATAGATGCTGTTCAATCTTTTCGCCTCCATTTCACGTAATCAAATAGCAGTAACAGTTGTACCTTCTGAATCTCTTTATCTTGTCTCTCTTCTCTCTTACATTATCTGAATTCACCCCTCTTCTTTTCCTGCCTCAATTTCTGTAAGAGTCTTCCAACTGGCCTTCACTCCTCAATCTCACCTTCTAATTTTTCATTTTATTGCCAGCATATTTTTCCAATGAGTATGTCTTACCATGCAATACCTACCCCCATTTAAAATATTTACAAAATAAAATTTCTTAAAGATGATTTCTTACATCATTACAAAATAAAATTTCTTGATGGTGAATCTCCCTTAGCCCTCACCTTATCTATATTTCCTAATATCCACCAATCATACTACATATTCATTTTTTCTACAAAAACCAAAGAAACAAGTACTAAATCCTCTCACCTGACAAGCATTTGCACACTCTGTTCCCTATGCTTGTAATGCCCTTCCCCTCCTAACTTATTTAATAATTCCCACCTAGCTGTTTAGGATGCAGCTCACCTCTGAGAAGTAAATGGTCCCTGAGCTTTACTCTGAATCCTCTCCTATGCAGACTGTCCTTCTTTCTTCTTGTCACCAGAGTGTTTCTCATTTGTAGTTTCCTTGTCTGTTTCTTCTAATAGACTATATTCTCCCTAAGGACAGAGACGCCAATTTATCCTATTTATAGACCCTTGCAAAGTGCCAGGGTGTGTTTGTCAAATATTGGAAGAGTATAAGAAAAAATGATGGTCTTACATTGAAGTCTCAAAATACTTTCAGATTTATCATTTTGTTAGATCTCTATAAAACCTTAGTGAGGCAGAGAGGACAGATACTGTAAAAAACACGTAATTTTTATTGAGATTCAGTGATTGTGTCTTGTCCGTAGTCACACAGAAAGTAAGCTGCAAAGTCAATATTTGCCAAATTAAATGCTTTATTAAATACATGTTTGTACCCAAATACATAAAAATTGCTAGTAAAATAAACTTAAAAAATGTAACTGTGTGCTAAAGCCTCTAAGAGGTAATTAAGAAATGCATTGAGATCAGGAAGCCCAAACCTCACCAAGGATTCATTTATATCATAATAATGCCGTGGTCTGAATACAGTCCAGAAAAAAAAAAAAAACTAGAGTGAATTTTTTTATGTGTTCAACATTACCAAGGGGAAATATGCTTTTATAACACGATATGAACACTTTGTGTAGCATAAAGTTGCTATTACTACATAACACAAGATCCCCAATACTTCCTTCCCCAGGTCTCCCCAAGGAGACTTTGTCTCCTTGGCTTCCCAGTATCTTTCAAAAACTCTAAACATATTCCTGGAGCAATGCACTTGTGATTTATTGTTCCTAGAACACTCTGGATTTCTCCTCAGCTACCCGCCACCATCACTTCCTTCAGGTCTCTGATCAAATGTAATCTTATCAGTGAGGCCTTTCCTGACCACCCAACCCCACTCCATCTTGGCACATATAGTCATCCTTGCCATTATTTTCCCTTTAGAGCTTATCATACCCAAACATACTATACAATTACTTCTTTATTTATCATCTTTCTTCCTTAACTTTGTAAAGACAGAGTCCTTTTTGGTTCACAGAAGTATCTCCAAAACCTAAAACAGTATCTGGTACATGATAGCCCCTTAATAAATATTTATGAAATGGATGAGTGAATGAGTCAATGATCCGTGGGACATATTTCCTTCTGGGTTAAGCATGAGGTGTAGTTGTACATTTTGGAAGCAAATTATTTCACTCTTTTTATAGATGCAGTTCACTTATAGCTACTTGTATTTCTTAGAAGTGAATTTGTTACAAAATATCAGAACCAAATTTATGGCCCATTTTATTATGTATAGGATTCATGGCTAACATATTGTGCTCTGCCTCAGTTTTAACTTCAACCTATTTGCCCTTTACTTCATTATCTTTCCAATTTACTTATTTTTATCTTTTGTGTCATATATGTCATATGTATACATATATGTATATATTTTATATATATAAAATAAAATCTTAAGATGCTTTACTATATATAGTATATAGTAAATATAGTATATATTAAATACAGATATAGCATACAGTAAATATATAGTATATACTATATAGTATAGTAAATATGGTCTATAGTATATACTACATATAGTGTACTATATATTATATATACTATAGTAAATTTAAGTATATATACCATATAATGTATATATTGTAATATATTTCAGTATACTATGTATAAAGTATATATAGTATATCATATACTATATAGAGAGTAAAGCATCTTAAATTGTTCTAGAATAGGAAGGAGAAAATTCAATAAACGGAGGAAGTTTTTTAAAGTTATTAAAATGTCACTTCTTATAAATGATTTTGCAAACATAGTATTAAACAATCCTTGGGGAACTAAAATTAGCAGTTTATGAACGGGCAAAGCTAAAGACAGATCTCATTTTCACCATGCTGTGCCCCTACAAAATGCAGCATGAAGAGGCAGTTAATCTTTTCATGGGTTCTTCCTTTTGCCTTGCACTGACAATGTAGCATGAACACAAAAGCATGGATATTGTAATCAGAAAGACCATGGTTGAAACCTAAATCCACCTCCAAACAGTTCATGCTTTGGAACTGTGGCAGAGATTGTGGTAGGTTCTGCTCACCTCACCTGTTTCTTCCCTGTAGGTGCACTTTCCCAGCACCCTCTCATCTGGGTAGGACCATGTAACTAGCTCTTGTCCAGAGACCATAAGCATTAGTGAGTTGTCACTTCCAGTCTGAAGCCCAGGGGCTCCCTCATTTCCCTACCTACTGGCTGGATGAGCACAGAACAGGCTAAAACCATGTTAAAGGTGATAGAGCCACAGTGTGAAGGAGACTTTATTCTTAAGTAGCAACCGGAAGGAGAAATGTCCAGAGAGAGCCACCAAACCAAACACACAAGAAAAAAATATATTAAGCCACCGGAATTTGAGATTGTTGATTACAGCAGCTAGCATTATCTTGAAGAATGCAAACATATTACAATGCAAGAGCCACTATTTTCCACATCAGTAAAAGGGAAATAGAATGTGTTTCAGTAAAGGTAAAAGATAGTATATTTACAATGCTTGATATTTTGGTTACTTTGGTAGGTAATATGTAAACCAGGAGGAAAAAATATATGTGTCTTGAAATATATGAAAATAAGGTTTTGCTAAAATTTACTAATATTTTATATCATGAAATGACAGTGGCACCCTCACTGGGTCTGTATGTCACAGGGTTGTGTATTATGTATGGAAGACGAGATATTCATCTAGTATCCTGGTGAATAGGACAGCAATACATGGAATGAAGGGGTTGCTCATGTGCAAGATGCATTTGTTCGTACCTGTTTAACATAATGCAGCCTATGATGATATCAGTGTGGTTTAGTTTACAAAATAAAAACCAATAAATAGTGTGATCTTAGCAAAACCATAAAATGACAGGAGTAATCATTATAATTACTTGTTTTTACTGCTATCATCTGTCAAAATACTCAAGAGTTATCATGTTCAAAATACTATTCATTTTTCCCTTTACACAAAGTCAAGTTTCCCACTCTGCGCTCTATTCTTTGATAAGTACTGGCAGGAATATGCTACCTAGCAAACAATATCCCATGACTTAAATACTATGATATAAAATAAACATCAATCCTCTATATATGTGAGTTTCAAATCCACAGATTCAACCAATTGCAGATTGAAAATATTCATTAAAAAATGGATGATTGCATCTTTACTGAACATATGTAGACTTTTTCCTTGTCATTACTCCCTAAACAATATGGGATACCGATTGTTTATATAGCATTTACATAGTATTAGGTGTTATAAGTAACCTAGAGATGATTTAAAGTATATGGGATGATGTACATAGGTCATACGCAAATACTATGCTTTATATAAGGAACTTGAACATCTGTGAGTTTTGGTATCAGCAGGAGGTCCTGGAAGCAATCCTCCATGGATACGGAGGAACAACTGTACTTAAACACTACGTCTATACAATGAATATATCTTACGTTACATGATAAGGGAATTAGAGAGGAACGAAAACAAAGATGCACATAAACACAAATGTATTCATGGCAAAATAAGGAGGAAGTACTCATGACAATTACAGTCCTTATTTCTGTAAGCAGTCAAGTGGTCGTAGCTGGTATTTGTAATACCGTCTTCACTACCTTTTCTGTGTTCCCTTTGCTTTTAGCAACACCTCAGCTGGTCATGATTCTTTATCAGGTGGTGTGACCAAAACCTTCATTTCTGAAGGATCTGCCCCCTTCGTCCTCCTCCCTAGACTGGGTTGCTACAGTTTCACTGACCTTAATCACAGAGCATGTAATCTAAGAGATGCCCTAAAGGATCTACTGTATTCCAGACATGTTTTCTTCCTTATTTCCATTGCAAAGCAGTTGTTGCATTTTGCCTTAGGAGTCAGGATCTTCCTCTGCTAAGGTCAGTATTCACATGGGACACAGGAGAAGTCTATCCATATAGCTCTTCTGCAAATATTTTTTGCCACCAATATTCCAATCATGTTCCTTCCAAATCCCTGAGCATCTAGTGAAACCATTGACCACAGCCCATAAATCAGTACATAACCACGTTTAGCCATTTTCTGTTACAAGCAAAGTAAACAATCAGGTGCGCTTCTCAAAGTTCAGCCCACTGGAGGGTTTCCCTTTACCACTGTCCTTCAAATGATGTTCCATAGCGGGGCTTTAGGGCTGCAGCTGTGTAATTTCAGGTAGTGCCTGCATATAGTGCAGAACCATCTGTAAACCAGACCTAAGTCTTCTCTTCCTCTGACCACTGATCACAGGGAGCTCCCAGTGAAGCTGTAAGTGTAGGCTGGGAGAGAGAAGGCAGTATAGTCGGAGTGGGCATTTGGGCCACTTTTCATGTAACCTACTTGTGCCTTTAGGCCTGCTCAAGCCTGATCATGTATATACCACTTCCATTTGATGATGGAGTATTACTGGCATACCCAATTTTATGGGTTGAGGAGCCAGATAACTCCCAGTTCATGGTGGGGGGCTCAGGTCCAGTTAAATTCGTGGCCCATAATTAAGTAGTCAGTCTCTACTAGGCCCAGTAGCACACCAAGAGTTGTTTATCATAATAATAATAGTTATTTGTGGATGATGGGGCAGGGCCTTGCTCCAAAATCCTAAAGACTTGTCCTATGATTCACCTAAGGGAGCCTGCCAAAGGCTCCAAACAGCATCCTTATCTGCCACTGATACTTCAAGCTCCATATGGCCCAAGTAGCAAAGCAGCTTGCACAGCAGCCTGGACCCATTGCAGAACCTTGTCTTGTTCTGGGCCATACTCAAAACCAGCAACTTTTCAGCTCACTTGTAAATGGGCCAGAGTAACACACTCAAATGAGTAACATGTTCCTTAAAAATCCAAAGAGACCCACTAGGCATTGTGCCTCTTTCTTGCTTGTAGAAGAGGCCAGATGCAACAACATATCCTTCACCTTCGAAGAGATGTCTCAACATGACTCACATCACTGCATCCTAGAAGTTTCACCAAGGGAGAAGATCCCTGAATTTCCATCAGATTTATTTCCCACCCTCTGACATATAAATTTCTTACCAATAAGTCTAGAATAGTTCCCACTTCATGCTCATGAGGTTCAATCAACATAAGTCATCAATGTAATGAACCACTGTGATATCTTGAAGAAGAGAAAGTCAGTCAAGATCACTGAGAACTAAATTAAAACATAGGTCTGGCAAGTTGACCTACTGATATGGTTTGGCTCTGTGTCCCCATCCAAATCTCATCTCAGATTGTAATCCCCACATGTCAAGGGAGGGACCTGATGGGAGGTGATTGGATCATAGGGGCAGTTTCCCCTATGCTATTCTCATTATAGTAAGGTACTTCTCATGAGATCTGATGGTTTAAAAGTGGTGCACTTTTCCCTGCCCCCTACTCCCATGTAAGATGTGCCTTGCTTCCCCTTTGCCTTCCACCATGATTGTAAGTTTCCTGAGGCCTCCCCAATCATGCAGAACTAATAAAATTTGGTTGTGTCCCCTCCCAAATCTCATCTTGAATTGTAGTTCCCATAATCCCCACATGTCATGGGAGGGACCCAGTGGGAGGTAATTGAATCATGGCGTTGGTTACCCCCATGTTACTGTTCTTGTGAGTTTTCATGAGATCTGATGGTTTTATAAGGGGCTTTCCCCGCTTTTGCTTGGCACTTCTCTTTCCTGTCACCATGTGAAGAAGGGCATGTTTGCTTCCCCTTCCTCCATGATTGTAAGTTTCCTGAGGCCTCCTCAGCCATGCTGAACTGTAAGTCAATTAAACCTCTTTCCTTTATAAATTACTCAGTCTCAGGTATGTCTTTATTGGCAGCATGAGAAAAGATTAATACAGGAAGTGAGTTAAGTAAACCTCTTTTCTTTATAAATTATACACTCTCAGTAGCTCTTTATTGCAGTGTGAAAATTGACTACTACAGAAAATTGATACTGGCAAATTGGGGTACTGCTATAAAGATACCTGAAAATGTGGAAGTGACTTTGGAACTCAGTCACAGGCAGAACTTGGAACAGTTTGGAGGGCTCAGAAAAAGATAGAAAGACGGAGAATTTTAGAACTTCCTAGTAACTTGTTGAATGGTTTTGACCAAAATGCAGACCAAAAACCTCTCCTTTATAAGTTACCCAGCCTCAGGTAGTTCTTTATAGCAGTTGAAAATGGATTCATACACCTACCCTTTAGTTGAGACAGTGAAAGTGCATTAATGGCATCATCAGGAGAAAGCAAACTGCTTCTGGTGAATCTTATGAACAGGTATGGAGAAAAAGGGATTGATAGATCAATAGATGTATACCAAGTATCAGAGGAGAAGTTAATTCGCTTAAGCTATGAAACTATATCTGATACTGCAGCTGCAACTGTAAGCATCACCTGGTTAAGCTTGTGATAATCCTCCATCATTCTCCAAGATCTATCTGTCTTCTGGACAGACCAAATATGAGAGTTGAATGAGGATGTGGGGGAATCACTGTCCCTGCATCCTTCAAGTTCTTGATGGTGGTGTGAATCTTGGCAATCCCTCAGGGAATGCAGTATTGTTTTTATTTACTATTTTCCTAGGTAGAGGCAGTTCTAATGGCTTCGTCTTGGCCTTTCACACCATAGTAACCCTCACTCCACAGGTCAGGGAACCAATGTGGGATTCTTTCAGCTACTAATGGCATATGTCTATTCCAGCTATGCATCTGGAACTGGGAAGACCACCAGATGGATCTGGGGACCCACTGGACCCACTGTGAGATGACCCTGAGCTAAAACTCCATGGCTCACCTGATTTCCATAAGCCCCTACTCAGACAGGTAGGTCAAAGTGGTATTTTGGGACTCCCAGAATCAGTGTAATTTCAAAACCAGTGTCCAGTAATCCCCCAAATGTCTGATTATTTTCCCCAGTGATTTTTACCCCAGCAAAAGGCAGTAGATTTCTTTGTGGAGGGCTTGGAGAAAGATTAACAGTATACATTTTTGATAGGGTACCAGGCTCCTCCCTCAAAAGGACCTGGACTCCCTTTCATTTAAGGGGCTCTGGGTCTGTAAATTGGCTCGTCTGGTAATCGATTGAGAGCCAGCCATGACTCTGTTTATATGATTCAGCTTAGATTTTTGTTCACTTGACCTAGAACTTTTCTGCTTAAACAGGTAAAAAATGTAGTAGACTTTCTATTTGTTTCCCTTCTAAGAGCACTATAAGCAATTAGCTAATATCACAGGTCTACACAAGTCAGACTATTCTGATTACTGCTTTGATTCTAATGCCCTCTAATGTAACTACGCCCAACTTGCCTTTGTCCCTGCTACCCCAAGATCCAATTACTCCTACTGCATTTAGGTTTCCCAATTCAGTGACTGCAGTTCCCACTATGAGGTCTGGCCTATAGAGAGTAGAGCAATCAGAGAACTCTTCAAGGATGCCAGAACTTCCTTCACAAATTTATTTCTTCCGGTATTGCTGAAAGATGTGTCTTCTGGACTTCTCAGTGTGATATGTTTTAAATGACTAATTCACTCTAATTCTAATATCCCGATGCCTTTGGATTTCTTCCTCTACATTCAACCAAGGCATTTTCTGTATTTCCAATTCGCTCATGGTGAACCACCTTTTGATGAATGTTTTAGTCAAACAATCAAATTAATTTTTAAAGCTCATTCTAACTCCTTGAGTTGATCTGCAACATTAAATGCAGAATCTCTGCTTAGTGAGCCCATGTCAATAAATTCGGCTTGATCCAATTTTATATTCCTTCCATTATCATCCTATACTCTTAGTATCCATTCCCACACATATCCCCTGGATTTTGTGTGTATGAATTAGAAAACTCAAGTAGCTCATTTGGAGTGTAGTGCACCTCCTCAGGGGTCATACTTTCTGCCTCACCCTTAGGGACCTGCTGGGACTTGAGTCTAGTTGTAGGTCTAGAAGAAAATAAGGGTGTTGGGGGTGGGTCCTGAGAATCAGCATTGTTTCACTGGGCCACTGTCTCAGGGAACGCAATTACTGTTTTCTCAGGCAATTCAGGGTTAATACCACTGGGGGTGAGGATGCCACTGTATTGAGCATGGGGGGACTGCTTCTTCTGGAGTTGAGGGGACCACTTCTGCTGGGGCTAGGAAGACCTCTTCTACTTGTAAAGAATGCTATAAGAATTGAGGGACTCAATGTCCCCAGCTTCATCAGGGTCTTCCCACACAGCCACATCCTAATGTATAGGATCCCATGCTTTTCCATTTAATGCCCTCACTTCAATACAACATACCATGCAAAGCTGGGAATTCAACTTGCTGTGTACTCGGCCAGTCACAGGATGAGGTTCTGCCTTCGATTTTCAGCAATTTCAGTCCTACAGCTACAGGAGATGAGTCTCCTTCAGCTCAAACATAAAAACTCTTGAGACAGTTATGTAGTACTTAAGCTGGGATTTCATATCCCTAAGCTCATCCTTTTCTTTCACTACTTTGTCTAGCAACATAGGAACAACCAACTAACATCATTATTTTCCTTAGTTTTCCAAAAATGATTGAAAATATCATATACATAGTCACTTAGCTCCTTGCTTCCTTGTAAGTGGTGAACTAGGAGTACCCCAGTAGAGAGATTTTGCATATCTCCATAAACTATCAATACACTATCATTCATGCCATACACTATCAATGCTTTATTTACTACTGGAAGTAGTCATTAGCATCTTTAAATCTAATCAGATTAGAGTGAATTCTGGGAACTCCAGAAGCAATTCTGAAAACTCATCCTTAAAATTCTGTTCCTCTAGAAGCACTCTCAATACCAAAATCTCTATTAGGGTTCTCCAGAGAATCAGAACCAGTAGCATATATATATATATA